>NC_091566.1:33895583-33898083 GCF_042767895.1 Penaeus vannamei | reverse complement strand
ATAGATAGAGAGACAGACAGACAGACAGACAGAGAGACAGAGAAAGAGAGGGAGAGAAATAGAGAAAGAGAGAGCAAGAACATCAACCCACCGCCCAAACGGAGAGAGAATGGCTATTATCTCTCCATTTCCACCCATTATCTCCCCATTATCCAAGTTCTGGACGATCAGGCACCGACCCCCATACCTCACTCTTTCCCTCCGCTGACCCCTGGCTTCCTGGCACCCGCTGGCACCGCTTGAAGGCCAGTAAGTGCCACATGAGTGAGTGGGAGAGACAGAGAGTGAGAGAGAGAGTGGGGAGGGAAGTGGGTGCGCGCGCGCGTGTGTGTGTGTGTGTGTGTGTTTGAGAGAGAGAGAAAGATAGATAGATAGATAGATAGATAGATAGATAGATAGATAGATAGATAGATAGATAGATAGATAGATAGATAGATAGAGAGAGAGAGAGAGAGAGAGAGAGAGAGAGCTAGGGAGAGAAAGAGAAGGAGAGAGAGAGAGAGAGAGAGAGAGAGAGAGAGAGAGACAGAGAGAGAGAGAGACAGAGAGAGAGAGAGAGAGAGAGAGAGAGAGAGAGAGAGAGAGAATAATCCATTAATTTGTTTAATTCCCTCTGTTGAAATGGATATTCTTTGCTGTGACATCTGTTTATTTGTTTCTAAATTACCCTCTGTGTGCTGACCATCCACTGGCAGCGCGCGGAATTGAACACAGGTCAGCAAGATTTCTAGACGAGAACTACCGCTGTATCACATCACACAGCAGAGATGGAGTGAAATTGATAGATAGATTGAGAGAGAGAGAGAGAGAAAGAGAGAGAGAGAGAGAGAGAGAGAGAGAGAGAGAGAGAGAGAGAGAGAGAGAGAGAGAGAGAGAGAGAGAGAGAGAGATTGTGATAATAATTGTAATGACTAATAATAATGATAATGATAATAATAATAATAATCATAATAATAATGATAATGCTAACATAATGATAACACCATCAACAACAATAATAAATAACAATGATAATAATAAAAATAGCAACTGGGAGCACTCAGATTCTTGGATCCGCATCATGATCTGGATCACCACCAAATTAATGGCATCTAAGTTGGTCTTAGATAAGAAAAAAAAAAAAAAAAAATAAATAAAAAATAAAAAAAATAAAAAATAAAATAAAAATGAAATAAAACTGATCTTAACTTTTTGAGTTGTCCTGCTAACCAACGAAAAAATGAACAAACTAAGCTCCGCAACCGAAAACATAACCTGCTTGGCGAAGGTATATAATTCTCGTTATTATTATCGTTATCAATATTACTACTATCGGTTATCATTAGTGCTATCATTATTGTTATCATTACTGTAATCACTATTAGCTCCGTCAAGGAGGTTATGTTTTTGGTCACGTTGGAATTAATTTGTTCGTTGGTTATCAGAATAAATCAAAAAGTTATGAACATATTTTTGCCAGAGGTGTGTCTGAACCTAATTTAGATGCCATTAAATTTTTAGTGTTTATCTGGATATTATTAGTTCGTTTGTTAGCAGGATAAGTAGAAAAGTTATGAACAAATTGAAATTTTTGCTAGAGGCGTATCTTAGACTAAGGTAGGTGCCATTGAATTTTGGTGGCACGGACTCAGTAATGTTTTGAATAATTGCATCATTACCCCTATTGCCTTGCCTTCGCCGAGGAGGTTATGTTTACGGACATCACCTGTGTACTTCAGAAAAGTGATTTTAATGTAATTCTTTAAGTGTGAGTATTTTCATTGTTTGTGACCTTATTGCCTTGGCGGAGGTATGCGCTGCCTGAATGCTTCTAGCTATTATCAACATCATTATCATAATTATTATTGATATAATCCTCATTTGCAGTATTATCGTTATCATAATTACTATTGTTTTTATCGCTTCTAACGCTCTTCTCACGAATAACTGACTGCAAGAGAGGAACACCAAATCGTACATGTGTACCCGTGTGTAAACATGCATTTGACTGTCCCTTTGTGCATGTGTGTACACGCTTTCGAACGAGTTATCTTTTCTTCTTTCTATTTATTTTTTCCTGTATCCGATTGTGCTTGTCTTTGTCTTCGGAACAGCGAGAAAGAATCGCCTCGCAGCATTCGGACTCTCTCTTGGATTGCCGAGCTTTGTTCCGTCACCAAATATAGATTCTTGCACTATCGCCATTGCAATCAACAAATGCCTTTGGTGCTTGCGATATTGCTGCGAGATCAATAGGTTGACTAATGCAGCAGACAAATAAATCAAAGGAATTGCTTTAAACACGTGGCGATGTAACGTAAGTCAGCGAGGAAGGAAGATGAAGAGAAAGAGAGGAGAGGCAGGAGAGAAGATGATAGAAGATGAGAGATAAACAAGAGTAGGAAAGGATAAGGAAACCAGGAAAGAGATAAAGAAAAAAGAAACAAATACAAACGAATAAATCAGAAAGGAAATTTTGTGAGTAAAGAAAGAGAGAAGATTTTGATAATCATAGTATTAT
>NC_091566.1:33880583-33885583 GCF_042767895.1 Penaeus vannamei | reverse complement strand
TTATCATTATTTTATTTTTTATTTTTTTTTTCTGAACAGATAACGTGATGCAAAAAATGGGGGGGGGGGAGGGGGGGGAAGTACCATCACATTATTGCTTTTCTTCCCTTTCCTTCTTTTTTTTTATTCGTTTGTTCGCTTTATTTTTTTCTATCTTTCTCTCTTCTTCGATTTAGCGTTCATTTTGTTTCTCTCTCTACGTCTCAGTTTCTCTTCTTTTCGTTTCGTTATTTTTTTCTCCTTAAATTTCTCTTTATTTTCTTTTTTCGTCTTATTTCGTTAATTTTTATTCCTCTTCTTAGTTTTCTTTCCTTTCTCTCTCTCTTTTTTCTTATCTTATTTCGTTTATTTTTTTTCTCTTCTTAATTTTCTTTTCTTTTTTCTTTTTAAAAATGTTCTTTTCTTTTCTCCTATTTAATTTTGTTTCGTTTATTTTTTCACTTTTTTCTGAAGCTTTATTTCGTTCATTAATTTATTTCGTTCTCTTAATATTCTCTTTTTTCTATCTTTTATTTAATTTCGCCCATTTTTCTCCTTAATTTTCTCTTCTTTTTCTCTCTTTTATTTCGTTCACCATTATTACCACAATCGCCCTTACTACCACAATCATCACGATTCCCTTGAAACAAACAATCAATCCAAAGGCGACCCCCTCCCCCCCCCCACCGACACCGATCACATTTCGTCTCAGAGGCACACGAGTCAATCACCATCTGTTATCTCTCTCTATCTCTCTCTCTCTCTCTCTCTCTCTCTCTCTCTCTCTCTCTATCCTTCTTTTCTTCCTTTTCTCCCATTCGTTGCCCTCTTTTCCTCCTATCTCTTCTTTTCTCCCTTTCCTCCCATTTTCTCCCTTTTCTCCCATTCGTTGCCCTCTCTTCCTCCTCCCTCCTCTTTTCTCCCTTTTCTCCCATTCGTTGCCCCCTTTTCCTCCTATCTCCTTTTTTGTCCCTTTCCTGCCATTCGTTAACCTCTCTTCTCCATTTCTCCTCTTTTCTCCCTTTTCATCCAATCGTTGCCCTCTTTTCCTCCTATCTCTTCTTTTCTCCCTTTCCTCCCATTCGTTAACCTCTCTTCTCCCTCTCTCCTCTTCCACTCGTACCAAGTGCCCCTCAACGTTCTTTTTCTTTCATTTTTTCCCCTTTTATTTGTTATTCGTTTCTTTTCTTCTCTGTTATTCTTTTGTCACTCTCTTCTTTTTTATTATTTTCCTCTCTTCTTTGTTATTCTTTTTCTTTCTGCCTTCCCTCTATCTCCCACCTTCCTCCTCTCTCCTATTCTACTTTGTCTGCCGTTCCTGTCCTCTCCCCTCTCACCCTTCTCCCTCTTTCCCTCCCTCCCTTCTCCCCTCTCTTCCTTTATCCTTTTCCTGTCCCTTGACCCCCCCCTCACCCCTCCTCTCTCATTTATTCTTCCTCCCTTTCCATTCCCCTTCCTCTCCCCCTCTCCTCCCTTCCCTTTCCCTCCCCTCTCATCCTGCCTTCTCACTCTTCCCTATTATCCTTCTCTCCTTCTTCCCTTCCCCCCTCTCCTCCCCTCTCTTCCTCCATCCCTTCCCTCTCCCTTGAATTCTTCCCTCTCCCTCCTCCTCTCTCATTTATTCCTCCTTCCTTTCCATTCTCTTTCCTCTCCCCTCTCCTCCCTTCCCTTTCCCCTCTGAGCCTTCTCCCTCTTCCCTATTATCCTTCTCCCCTTTCCTCCCCCTCTCTTCCTCCATCCCTTCCCTCTCCCTTGAACCCCCCTCACCTCTCCTCTCTCATTTATTCCTCCTCTCTTTCCATTCTCTTTCCTCTCCCCTCGCCCCTTTCCCCTCTCCCCTCTGAGCCTTCTCCCTCTTCCCTATTATCCTTCTCTTCTCTCCTCCCCTCTCTTCCTCCATCCCTTCCCTCTCCCTTGAACCCTCTCACCTCTCCTCTCTCATTTATTCCTCCTCTCTTTCCATTCCCTCTCCCCTCTCTCCTCTCCCCTCTCCCCTACATCCCCTCTGAGCCTTCTCCCTCTTCCCTATTATCCTTCTCTTCTCTCCTCCCCTCTCTTCCTCCATCCCTTCCCTCTCCCTTGAACCCCCCCTCACCCCTCCTCTCCTATTTATTCCTCCTCTCTTTCCATTCCCTTCCCTCTCCCCTCTCCCCTTTCCCCTCTCCCCTCTGAGCCTTCTCCCTCTTCCCTATTATCCTTCTTCTTCTCTCCTCCTCCTCTCTTCCTCCATCCCTTCCCTCTCCTTTGAACCCCCCTCACCTCTCCTCTCTCATTTATTCCTCCTCTCTCTCCATTCTCTTTCCTCTCCCCTCTCCCCTCTCCTCCTCTCCCCCTCTCCCTCTCCCTCTCCCTCTCCCTCTCCCTCTCCCTCTCCCCTCTCCCCTCTCCCCTCTCCCTTGAATTCTTCCCCCTTCCTCCTCCTCTCTCATTTATTCCTCCTCTCTTTCCATTCTCTTTCCTCTCCCCTCTCCCCTCTCCCCTCTCCCCTACATCCCCTCAGGTGACGCGGGCGTGAGTGTGGCAGCGACGATGGGCGTGATTAGGGCGTGATTAGCGAAAGTGACAGGAAGAAGGGCGGCGACAGAAGGAGAGTGGAAGGGAGGGAAAAGGATGGGTGGTGGTGGGGATGGGGGGAGGAAAGGGGAAAGGGTGGGATGGGATAGGGTGTGGGCAGGGGGAAGGTGAGGGGGGAATGAGGGGAGGGGTAGAGGATTGGGCGGGGGAGGGGGTGAGGGGGAAGTGAGAGGGTGGGGAGGTGAAGGGGAAAGGGTGGGATGGGGTAAGGCGTGAGTGGGGAGAGGGTGAGGGGGAATGAGGGAGGGGTAGGGAGTGGGCTGGGGGGTGAGGGGGAGATGAGGGGATGGGCGGTGGGGGTGAAGGGGAATGAGGCGAGGGGTGGGGAGTGGGCGGGGGTGGGGTGAGGGGGAAATGAGGGGATAGGTGAGGGGGGTGAAGGATTGTAATGGCAGTGAGGGGAAAAGGGTGAAGCTCGTGGGTATGGGTAGGGGTGAGGTAGGGTGGTGGAAGGGGAGTGGGAGGGAGAGGAAGTGAAAGTGGCAGCAGAAGAAGGGAAGAAGGAAAGGGAGATAAAAAATTAGAACAGAAGAAAGAAGGATAAGAAACAGAAGATGAGGTAAAGAAGAAATAGGGAAAAAAAGGAAGGATTTCCTTACTTAAGACATTGCTTCCATGTCTCCATTTCCTATATTTATGTCTATATTTCTATATGTCTATATTTACTTTCATATCTCCATTTTACTCCTATTTCTTTCATATTTCCTTATTTAAGACACGAAATAAAAGCGAATTATTCTGCCTAGCCTACAAGGAAGGCCTATCGACTACAGACCCTCCACTCCACATCATCCACAACCGGAAGTGTCGGTAGGCCTACATTCAACCCAAGGAAAATACTCGGAAGTGGCAAATAAGCTTTTCGAGTAGGACTACCCACGCTGCCATATCGAGAGGGGGGGGGGAGGAGAGTAAAGGGGGAGGAGGGAGGGGGGAGGAGGGTAAAGGGGGGAGGGAGGGAGACGATTTCTGTTTTTCCTAATGTTTGGAGGTAGGAAAAGGGAGGGGGAAAGGGGGGAAGGTATATGGGACAGGGGAAAGGATGGAAGGAAGGGGGAGGTAAATGGGACGGGTGGGGGGGAGAGGGGAGGGGGAGAGGGGTAGGGGGAAGGTAAATGGGACGGGGGGGAGGGGGAGGGGGTAGGTAAATGGGAAGGGGGAGGGGAGGGGGTATATGGGACGGAGGAGGGGAGGGAGGGAAGGGAGAGGAGTGAGGGGTGAAGAAAGAGAAGGAGGAAAGGGGTAGGATAAAGGTGGAGTCGAGGAAGGAGGGTGAATGAGGGTGAAGGAGGGAAGGGAGTTGGAGGAGGGGATGAGGCATATTATACGAAATACGGAAAGAAGGAGGAGTAGAATAATAGGACGAGAAAAGGAAGGAAGACGAGAAGAAGCAGGTGAAAAGAGACTAGAGAGACGATAAAAAAAATAAAATATGAAAGGGATTTGAAGACAAAGGTGGACAAGGAAGTGAAGAAAAGAGTATATAGGAGGATGAAGGGACAAGAAACAAGGAAGAGAAGGAGGATAGAAAAAGAGAAGACAGGAAGCCAGCAGACTACAAAAAGGTTTGGCGAGAAAGAGGGAGGGAAGGGGAGAAAAAGGAGAAGCAGAAGGAGGAGGAAGAGGACTTGAGGAGGAGGAGGAGGAGGCATAAGAGAAGGAGGAGGAGGAGGAGTTGGAGGAGGAGGAGTTGGAGGAGGAGGAGGAGGAGAAGCAGGGGGGGGAGGAAGAGGAGTTGAAGGAGGAGGAGGAAGAGGAGCAGGAGAAAAGGATTTGGAAGAAGGGGAGGAGGAGTTGGTGGAGGAGGAGGAGGAGAAAAGGAGATGGAAGAGGGGGAGGAGGAGGAGTTGGTGGAGGAGGAGGAGGAGAAAAGGAGATGGAAGAGGGGGAGGAGGAGGAGTTGGTGGAGGAGGAGGAGGAGAAGAAAAGGAGTTGGAAGAGGGGGAGGAGGAGGAGTTGGTGGAGGAGGAGGAGGAGAAAAGGAGTTGGAAGAGGGGAAGGAGGACTTGGTGGAGGAGGAGGAGGAGGAGGAGAGGAGGTGGAAAAGGTAGGGTAGGGGAGAGGGGAGGGGGAAGGGGTACCAGATCGGTGGGAAAAAGTACACTACAAGACTATGCTTTTACGCGGGCTTCATGTTTGGGTCCTCAGTCCCGCGGAATATTCATGTCTTTTGTTTCTGTTATTTTCACCGTTCGGGTTTCTGCTCACGGTTATTACTGTTTTGTGTTATTACTTGTTGGATGTTGTTATTTCTCATTCTTTTCTTTCTCTGTAATTATTATCGTTTCGAGTGCTGTTATTCTTCTTTTTTATTGCCGCTGTTTATTATTTTGTTTTGCTTATGTTATTTTCATGACTTCTATCTGTTCATCCTACCCTGTCAATTTTAAATTATATGTATTTTTTTTAAACATTCCCTTATAAATCTATTAATATCCTTCATCAGA
>NC_091566.1:33863083-33865583 GCF_042767895.1 Penaeus vannamei | reverse complement strand
GTGTGTGTGTGTGTGTGTGTGTGTGTGTATGTATGTATAATTATATGTTTATATAAATTTTTCTTTCTATCTCTCTGTCTCTATAAGATAAGATAAGAGAAGATAACTTTCTTTTTGTCAAATTGTGATACAATATATATACAAATTGAAATTCTTTGTGGTTCAGACTTCTCTGCTATAAAGTTAAGTAAAATTCAGGAAAAACATGAATGAATCTGAGAACAAACATTTCAGTCTATCACAAACTATTAACATTTCTACTGTAATTATTCATACACTCTTGACACAAATTATTACACACGGCAGGAATATCATTTCATGCAGACAATCACAGAATATCATAATCATTTAGTTTTAAACGCTTAAAAAGAAGAATGCTTTGGGACAAAAGATTTTCAATATCTATTAGTGCGTTGAACAGGTACCAGCCTGAGGTACAAATAACAGTGATGCAGAGGATGGCTTGCATTGTTCATTATCTTCTCCATCTTCCTGATAGAGCACATCTAGTGATTTAGTTGCAACACCAAACGTCTTGGCTTTCTTAACTACCCTTATGAGTATATTTTTGTCATTGCGTGTTAGCTTGAGGCTATAACAAACAGTTGCTGAGGAACATATATAGGAGTCTACAGTGGACTAGTAAAGTAAGGTAAGGATTTCTTTCTCTACGCATAGATTGTTTAACATTCGTAAAAAATGGAGCCTTTGATTACATGTTTTAATCGCCAATTAAGCATTTGAATTCCCTTTTATTTTTTTCATTTAGCATCATTCCCAAGTCCTTATACAGAGCTTCTCTTTCTACAGCTTCCCCTTATATTGATATGAGATCTGATGCATTCCTTTTGGTTATAAAATCAATAATCTCTTTAATTTTCTCGATAGTGAGTTGCAAATAGTTTCACACCATTCTACAAACAGAAGGACCTGTGTCAAATAGTCGCTACAGTCATTACTAGTTATTTTCCCACTGATGACCATATCGTCAACATACTTTAATAATGAGCGATTGCTTATTATTAAAGTACTCCTACAATCCTTGGTGTACAGAGTGAACAAGACTGGAGAGGGAGAGGAGGGAGAGGAAGTAGGGGAGAAGGGAGGAGGGAAAGAAGGAGGATGATAGAGAGAAGGGAGAAGGTAAAGGGGAGGAAAGGGAGAGGAGGTAGAGTGGAATGGAGAGGGAGAGGGGGTAAAGGGAGAGGAAGGGAGAAAAAGAGAGAGATGCATCCCTGAGAAGCCTCTGTGTTGGTGACAATTATATCAGATTTAAAGTTGTTAAACATGGTATACTGAGGTCTGTTTGTTAAAGACCTAAAAATCCGTCATAAAAGATATCAATTCACATTCATCTCGATTAGTTTATTCAACTAAACATGAGGTCAAATAGTATTAAATACAGAGTTTATGAACAGTATTCTTGCCTGTGTTCTGTTTATCTAAATGTTTACTAATTTCATTTATCAGAATTACGTTTCCATCTTGAACACTTACTTTCAGAGTATGCAAACTGCAAAGGATCTCTTATTCCAACAATACATAGATATCTTCCACACACACACACACACACACACACATACACACACACACGCCCCCCCCCCCACACACACAAACACACACACACAAACCCACCCATAACCATAAACACACCCACCCACCCACAGCCACAACCATAAACACACCCACACCTTCACACACGCGGTCGCACATGTGTACACAGAGGCACGTCAGACCTGCTGTATTCACCATTGGTGTTGGACAAAGCGGAAATTTAAAGATATTTGTGTCGTGTTTTCGAGTGGTTGTGAGGATGAGGGGTGGGGGTGGGGGGGGATATATGGGGGTTGAGGAGGGATGGTGATGATGCGGGAAGAGGAGGAGGTGGAGGAGGAGGAGGAAGAGGAGGAGGAGGGGGGGGGGGGGGGGGAGGGAGAGGAGGAGGAGGTGGAAGAGAGAGAGAGAGAGAGGTAGAAGAAGGAGAAGGAGGAAGAGGAGGGGAAGTGAGCCTTAGCGTCAGAAGCAAGAGGAGGAGGAGAAAGAAGAAGAATTTGAGGGAAGTTATAGGAGGAAAAAGAAGGAAGGAAGAAACAGAAGGATGAAGTAAGAGGAGACGAAAGAGAACAAAGAGAATATCGAAGGAAGAGGAAAAGAATTCGAAGGAAAGAATAGTAGAAAAGGAGAGAAAAAAAGAAAAGAAACAAAGAAAGAAAAAAAACGTAAATTACAACAAAAACGAAGAACCAATCACACCAAAAAAAAAAGCAAACAAGAAAAAACAAAAATACAGAAAAAAAGAAACAAAAGAAAAAAGAAAAAGAAAAAGAGAAAAGGTAGAGAATGGGTTCGAGGCAAATGGGTTTTCGGGAGTTTGAAAAGGGGCCGATATTATGAAGCCCATCTGATAGGACGGATGTGTCGGTGAATTGAAAGAAAGTGCGAGGGGAATGAAGTTCGAGTTATGGACGGTTTGTGCTTATGAAATGAACGGGAGGGGGGG
>NC_091566.1:33840583-33843083 GCF_042767895.1 Penaeus vannamei | reverse complement strand
CTCATCCCTCATTTTCCCTCTCACTCTTATCCTTGTCCCATCACTCCCTCTCAGTTCCCCTCCCTCACCGTTCTCCACTCATCCCTCCCCTTCCCCTTGTCCCACCCATCCCGCCTATCCTCCTCCTCGCCCTCCCTTTCCCTTTCTCCTCACTTCCTCACCCTCTCCTTCTCCCAACCATCCCTCCTGACCTCCCGCCTCCCCTTGCTTTTCTCCTTTTTTCTCCCTCCTCCTCTCCCACCTTCCCCTCCCATTCTCCCACCTCTCCCTTCTTTCTCCATCTCCCCCTCCCATCCTCCCACCTCTCCCTCCAACCTTCCCTTCCCTTCTCTACCTCCCCCTCCCCATCTCACCGCTCCCTCCCCTTCCCACCTTCCCTTCCCTTCTCTACCTCCCCTCCCATCCTCCTTCTCCCCCTCCCGCCCCCTCTTTCCTCCCCCCGCCGTGTTCCGTCAACGTCTGGAGACATAATGTAAGTAGCAGGACATGTCGCTCGATGATTAATAGGCTGTGTCTCGCGAGGTCCTCTTAAAAGGCTGCCGACGATTGACTTCTTTCTCCCTCTCCCCATTTTTCTCTCCTTTTTTTCTTATTCTTATTCTCTTTTATTGCTCGGTTTACGTTGTATTAAAAAAAAAAAGTGATATTTGTTCGTTTCGGTTTGGTTTGATTCACTTTTTTTTTTTTTTTTTAGTTTCTCCTTTTTTGGTATTTATGCTTTTTCGTTTGTTTATTGCCATGGTGATCATGGACTGCTCCCTTGTTCCTGTTTTATTCTTGGATTTTTTTTTATATTACATATCTTTTTATTTTGTCTATTTTCTGGTTATTGTTGTTAGCATGTTTTTTCTTTTTTTCTTTATCGTTATCATCCTTTTTATCTGGTTCGCCATTATTAGGCTTTTTTATTTTGCTTTGTTTACCTACCTGATTTTGTGCGTGTGTTTAGCTTCTTTATCTCTCTTGGTTTATTTTTCTGTTCTTTGTTTTGGTAACTTACTTTTTTCTGTTAATCTTGTTTTTCCTTTTTCTGTTTTTTTTCTTCTGTTTCGTTTATGTTTCAAATCTATTTTTCTATTTTGGTCAATAAACCTAATTTTATTTTTCATGGATAAATTAACTTACAATTGTATATTTTATCTTTTTTTATTTTGATTCTCAAAATCAAATATCCTGCGTTTTTATCCTGCTTCAATAATAATGATAGTGATGCAAAATAATACTAATAATTATGTCAGTATTACTATTATCATCATTATCATTATTACTATTATTATTGTTTTCCTATTTACTATCATCATTATCATTATTACCATTATTATTGTTATTATTATTACCATTATTATTATTATCATTATTATTATTATTATTATTATTATTATTATTATTATTATTATTATTATTATTATTATTATTATTATTATTATTATTATCATCTTATTATTACAGGTATTATTAATATTATCATTATTGCTATTATCTTCTTCTTCTTCTTCTTATTATTATTATCATTGTTATTATCATCATCATTATCATTGTCATTATCATTATCATTATCACTATCAATATTATTATTATTATGGGTATAATAATTATTATTATAACTATCATCATCATTATCATTATTGTTATCACCATTATTATCATTTTCATGGTTATTAGTATAATCATTATTATCATTTTTATCATTATTATTTCTACTGCTACTGTTATCCTTACTATTATCATTATCGTTATTATCATCATTATTATCATTACTTATTACTTTAATTATTATTCATACTTTCAATATCATCATTGTCATTATCATTATTGCAATAATTTTTATTCTTAGGCTTAGATACACATATTATCATCTTCCTCATCATCATTTTGATTATCATGATTATCATTATCATTGTTATCATTAGTATCATCTTTATTACTGTTACTATTACTGTTGTTATCATTACTATTATTATCAATATATTTCTGTCCTTTTTATTATCATCATCATTATTATTAGCATTATGATTATTATTATTACTATTATTATCATGATTATTACATTTATCATTTTTGTTATGATTATTATTATTTTCATTATCAATATCATCATCACTATCAGGATATTATTATCATAATCATCATCATTGTTGTTATTTTTGTTATCACTATCATTACCATTTTCGTTGCTGTTATGATATTTATAATCCTTATCATTATCATTCTTCTTATTAGCATTAGAATGAAAATTAGTGTTACTATTATCTTTATAATGATTGTCATTGTTATTGTTATTATAATTGTTGATATAGTTATTATAATTATTGTATTATTATCATCATTATGATTATCATCATCATTATTATTATCATCGCATCATCATTATTATAACTAACAATTATTATCATCATCATCGTCGTTACTACTATCATTCAAGTACTGTTACTATTAACACTACTGCTTCTATTGATATTAAAATCTATACTTTTATTACCCTTATCATTTTGATTTTGAT
>NC_091566.1:33823083-33825583 GCF_042767895.1 Penaeus vannamei | reverse complement strand
GGTGGGGGGGGTAGGAAGAGCGGGGTGGGGTGGGTGAGTGGGGGGGAGGTTGTATGGAGGAGGAAGGAGGGTTGGTTGATAGGTGGGGGGGAGGGGTAGGAAGATAAGGGACAGAGGAAGGGTTGGTTGATAGTGCGGGGGAGGGGGAGGGGGTAGCAAGGGGAAAGGGGTTGTCGATTGAGGGAGGGGTGGTGGGTGGGGATGTTGGAGCAGTGGTTGTTGGGAGGGAGGAAGTGAGGGAGGGAAGGAGGGAGGGGGGAGGGTAACTAGGGGAAGGGGGGAACAGTGGTTGTCGATCGGGCGTGGGGTGGGGGGTTGGATTAGTGGTTGTAGGGAGGGAGGGGTGGTGTGCACGGATGGATGGATGGATGGATGGAATTATTTGGGAAGAACACGCCTTTCTCGTTTTAATCGTATTTTTTTATATTCCTTTCTCGTTTCTCTTCTTACTTCGTGCGTCTTATCCCTAATCTGATTTGGATTTTTTAAAAAGTTCCCTTTCTTTCTATCTCTCTCTCTCCCTCCTTCCCTCTCTCTCTCCTTCTCTCTCTCTCTCTCTTTCTCTCTCTCTCTCTTTCTCTCTCTCTCCCTCCCTCCCTCCCCACCCTCTCTCTCTCTCTCTCTCTTTCTCCCTCCCTCCCACCCTTTCTCTCTCTCTCTCTCTCTTTTCCCTCCCTCCCTCTCTCTCTCTCCTCTTCTTTATCTTCTTTCCCTACTTTTCATAGTTTCGTGCATTTTGCTTCACCTATATCTTTAACTAATCTCTCGGCATTTTACATCTACTTATTTCATCCTTATTTGTTCTCCCTTTTCCTCCTTCGTCTTTCTTCTCTCCTCCTATATATCTCTTCCATCCTTATCCTTATTCCTCCGCCGCCTATCCTACTTCGTCCTTCACCCTACTCCTTTCTCCTTCTTTATCCGGCCTTCTTCTTCTTCCCTCTTGTTTTGTCCTTGCTGCTTTTTCTATCCACTCTCCTTCTTCGTCTTCCCTCTTACCTACATCGTACTCCCTCCCCCCCTTCCCATTCCTTTTCCTCTTCTTACCTTCATTTCTCTTCGACTAAATATGTTTTAGCGACTTTATTTTGTTTATTCTGCCTTCTTCCTCAAATCTTCCCCTCCTATCTATATCGTCTATTCCTCCTATCTCTACCGTGTCTCTCTCCTATCTTTATCGTGTCTCCCTCCTTCCCATTCTTCTTCTCCTTTCTTCCTCCTCCACCCTTTTCCTCCGACACTAACTCTCATTTTCTTCATCTAACTAAAAGGGTTGTAATGACTGCCTCCTCCATCCTTCCTTCTTCCTCTCCTTCCTCCTCATCCATCCTTCCTTCCTCCTTCCTCCTCGTCCATCCTTCCTTCCTCCTTCCTTCCTTCACTCTTCCTCCTCTCCTTCCTCCTCATCCATCCTTCCTTCTTTCTTTTTCCTCTCCTTCCTCCCTCCTTCCTCCTCATCCATCCTTCCTTCCTCCTTCCTCCTCATCCATCCTTCCTTCCTCCTTCCTCCTCATCCATCCTTCCTTCACTCTTCTTCCTCTCCTTCCTTCCTCCTTCCTCCTCATCCTACCCCAACGATTTCTCTCTTCTATCAACATAAAAAAAATAAAACCTCCTTTCTGTTTGGTTTATGACTCTAAGCAGTCACGGAGGGTTTATTTAACCACACGTAATTTTCCAATAGATTTAATGAAGAAAGTGAAGAAAGTGTTTTACAAATAATTATGGAGTGAAATATAGGTTTTAAATGTGCCGCTGCGATGCGTCTGAGTGACGTCACAGTCACGTGATGTCAGTTAGTAACAACTCCATCTTGCGGGATCACAATTCCATTATACACTCTATCTGGATAAATAATGATGTTGCATGGTAAGTATTCATAAGCACCGTGATTGGATACAATATGAGTATGATAAAGTAAAGCATAATTCAAATATACAAGTACATACATATTTAACCTTAGTCTCGCACTTTCCTCTTTCTCCTTCTTTCTTCTTCTCTTTCCCTTCCCCTTTCTTCTGTTTCTATCATTTCTCCTTCCTCCACCTCCCCACACTCAGGTTTCTCTTTTTCATCTTGCTAAAAGTGTCTTATTTACCTCTTTCTCATCCATATTTCTTCCTTCCTCCTCCATCCCTCCTTCTCCTCCCACTACCTAAAAGTGTTTTGGTGAATTCTGATCCATCTTTCCTTCTTCCTTCATTTTCCTTCCTTCTTTCATCCTCCATTCTCTTTTCTTCCTCCTTCATTCTTTTCTCTTCCTCCCTCCTTCTTTCCTCCTCCTCCCTCCTTCTTTCCTCTTCCTCCTCCTTCTTTCCTCTTCCTCCCCCTTCTTTCCTCCACCTCTCTCCTTCTTTCCTCCTCCTCCCTCCCTCCTAACTCCTCTCCTCCTCCCTCCTTTCCTACCTCCCACCTTCATCGTCCTCCTCCCCTCCCCTCCCTTTCCTCCTCCTCCCTCCCACCTCCATCCTCCTCCACCTCCCACCTTCACGTTTTCTCT
>NC_091566.1:33815583-33818083 GCF_042767895.1 Penaeus vannamei | reverse complement strand
GATTGAGAGAGAGAGAGACAGAGGAGAGAGAGAGAGAGAGAGACAAATTCATAGATGGAGAGAGAGAGAGAGAGAGATAAAGAGAGAGAGAGAGAGAGAGAGAGAGAGAGAGATTGTGTACATACACAAACACACACACGCATACATATGCATTCATACATATGTATGCATATATATATATACATATAAATATATATATATATATATATATATATATATATATATGTGTAAGTATATATATATATATATATATATATATATATATATATATATATATATATATATATATATATATATATATATATATATATATATATATATATACATAGATAGATGGATAGATAAATAGATAGTATATATATATATACATATATATATATATATATATATATATATATATATATATATATATATATATATATATATATATATATATATATATATATATATATCTGTGTGTGTGTGTGTGTGTGTGTGTGTGTGTGTGTGTGTGTGTGTGTGTGTGTGTGTGTGTGTGTGTGTGTGTGTGTATGTATATGTAAATAAAGAGAGAGAGACAGATATGTGTGTGTGACTAAACAGATAAACGAATAGTCAAATGAATATATACCGATGTAGATGAAGATACAATAGAAAGACAGATAAACGAACACTAAGAAAGAACAGACCCAATGAGAAACGGACAAACAAATCTCCCCACATATAATAAAAACAAACAAACAACAGCAAAAGCCCCAACAAAAGAAAACGAGACAAAGCACCAAGGCAACAAAGACAGAGCAACAAGAAAACAAAGAAAACAAGAGCCGCCGTCACTGCACCATCAGAGAGCCAGGAAGTACCCCGGGCGCAACGTCAATAGTCTCGGCACTGTCTTTAAAGTTCTCTCTTAGTGTATTTGTCTTTTTTTTTTTTTTTTTTTTTTGAGAGGGAGGGGGGAGTAGGGGTGATTTTATTTCATTTTATTTTATTAGTTATTTTTTTATGTTTTATTTTTTGCTGTGTAGCTTTCTTTTCTTTTTTTTGAGAGGGAGGGGGGGTTGATTTTATTTCATCTTATTTTATTACATATTTTTTTGCTGTGTAGCTTTCTTTTCTTTCTTTTTTTAGGGGGGGGAGGGGTTGATTTTATTTTATCTTATTTTAAGTTTTTTTTCAGTGTCGTTTTCTCTTTGTCTTTATTAATTGATTTATTTGTTTTAGGCGTTTTTTCAAAAGCATATTTCGGTGATATATTTGCCCCCCAAAAAAACTTCTTGCTCTTTTTTATTACCATTTTGAATTTCTTTTTTGACATGGTAAACTTATATCAAGTCCTCAATATTTGTATTTTACATTAATCGAAAATAAACAGGATAATAGCAAGATACATTTAACTACTCAACTCCTTTGTGGAATGTTTAAATTGATCTCTTAATGAATTCTTGCATAAAAAATGTCTTTTGCTAAGATCATTCTAAGGGAAGTGATGAGTTTGATGTAAAGACAGAGGCATATGAATATAATCATTAATATATTTAATAAATTATTAATCTTCGCGGTACTAAACAGTGATATAAAATTCAGGAATAACTCTGCTTGTCTGCTTGTTTACATTTCTCTGTCCGTTAGTTCGTCTGCCTGTCTATGTCTCTAGTCTGTCTCGTCTAGTCTGTCTGTCTGTAACTGTTAGTTTAATTACCTATTTCTTTGTTATTGACTGTTTTAATTTCTGTATTTAATGTCTGTTCGGTTGTCTCTTTTCGTGTGTCTGATTTCCTTTGTCTGTTTGCTGGCCTCTTTTTGTGTCTGTTTTGTCTATTTCGGTCTTTCTGCCTCTGTCTATTCCACACACACTCTCTCTCTCTCTCTCTCTCCTTCCCTCCCTTCCTCCTTCCTTCCCCTTCCCTTACTCCCTCCCTCTCCTCCCTCCCATCCCTTACTCCTTCCCTCCCTCCGTCTCCCTTCCCTTCCCTTCCTCTCCCTCCCTCCCTTCCCTCCGTCTCCCTTCCTTTCCCTCTCCATCCCTCCCTCCCTCCCTTCCTTTCCCTCCCTCCCTTCCCTTCCCTTCCCTCCCTCCCTGCCTCCCTCCCTCCCTCCTTAACGCCTGCAAGGAAGAGGACCTCCTTTCATCACGGCTAAATGGATCTTAAAATGAAGTTATCAAAAGTTCTTCTGGCCGCCGCGACGTCTGCAAAAGAGACGGAGGAAGACATTTTGTTCGGGCGAAGGACGAGGCTCCTTCACTCCGCCCGCTGAAGACTCCTGGAGCGCCTCCTTCAGGAGTTGGGGAACTCGGTCGCCCTGCGTTTCCGGGCTCGCCTCCTCCTCTTCTCCGCGGCTGTCTGCTCCGCTTCCTTTCTCTCTTTCTTCTTCTTGTCCCTGACTTTTCGTCTGTTTGCGTGTCTTCCTCTCTTCCTTTGCATATATATGTATATATGCATGAACATACACACATACACACACACACACACACACACACGCACACACATATATGTATATATATGTATATGTATATAAA
>NC_091566.1:33800583-33808083 GCF_042767895.1 Penaeus vannamei | reverse complement strand
GAGAGAGAGAGAGAGAGAGAGAGAGAGAGAGAGGGACAGGAGAGAGAGAGAGAGGGACAGGAGAGAGAGAGAGAGGGACAGGAGAGAGAGAGAGAGAGGGAGGGAGAGAGAGAGAGAGAGAGAGAGAGAGAGAGAGAGAGAGAGAGAGAGAGAGAGAGAGAGAGAGAGAGAGAGAGAGAGAGAGAGGGAGAGAGGGAAGGAAGGAGGGAGGGAGAGAGAGAGAGAGAGAGAGAGAGAGAGAGAGAGAGAGAGAGAGAGAGAGAGAGAGAGAGAGAGAGAGAGAGAGAGAGAGGAAGAGAGAGAGAGAGAGAGAGAGAGAGAGAGAGAGAGAGAGAGAGAGAGAGAGAGAGAGAGAGAGAGAGAGAGAGAGAGAGAGAGAGAGAGAGAGAGAGAGAGAGAGAGAGAGAGAGAGAGAGAGAGAGAGAGAGAGAGAGAGAGAGAGAGAGAGAGAGAGAGAGAGAGAGAGAGAGAGAGAGAGAGAGAGAGAGAGAGAGAGAGAAAGAGAGAGCGAGAGATAAATAGATAGATGGATGAGAGGGATGAAAGAGATGAAAGAGAAATAGAGGATGAGAAAGAGAGAGAGAGAGAGAGAGAGAGAGAGAGAGAGAGAGAGAGAGAGAGAGAGAGAGAGAGAGAGAGAGAGAGAGAGAGAGAGAGAGAGTGAGAGAGAGAGAAATGATAAGCAAACTGACAGACATGCAGAAGGTTAGATAAATTAAGAAAATAGATAGAAAAAACGGAGGATAAACTTCTCGTATCTGAAAAAGAAAAAAAAAAGGGAAAAGAATAGTTACAACTGTTTTTTTCCTTTTAACTCCGAAAATCTGATGTTGCAATAATAATAGAATTAACGACAAAAAAAAGCGTTTAAAAGGAAAAGGAAACAGTCATCAGTTCCCGAAGAAGTTGCCAAGAAATGAGTCACCGTCTGGAGATGAGGAGAGTCTGTCCCCCTTTTTTCCCCTCAAGAGCGAGACGTACGATTGCCGTTCTGCCCTGTGTTGAACTCCCATATCCGCGCATACATCAAATCATTCTTCTGCCTCTTCCCTCTTCTTTTGCTTTCTTCGCCGGCCAATTATTCTTTCCCCCTTGTCTTCGCTTTCTTCGTCGTCGTTCCTGGAAGATAGATGCATATTGCGTCGAGATTGACTATTCCTCCTTCCTCCTTTCTCCCTATCTCCCTCTCGGGGTGCTATATTCTCTCTTCTTTTCGTTTTCTTCTTGTTCTTTCTCCTTTCTTTTTCTTTTTTCTCTTTCTCTTTCAAGATTCTCTCTTCTTTTTAAACTTCTTCTCCTCCTATCCTTTCTTTTTTCTTCACCTCTCCTCTTTCTTTCTCTTGCTTTCTAGACATTTTATTTTATCTTATTTCGTCCTTTTCTTTTTCTATTTTTCTCTTTGATATATGTAAATGATTTGTTTTGTGGCGTTTCTTAAGATGCCCGACTTTCTTTTCAATCCTATCATTTTAGTCTTCTCTTTCTCTCTCTCTCTCTCTCTCTCCCTTCTCATTGCTTTCTAGGCATACTTTTATTTCGTCGCTTCTATTTTGCTTCATTTAAGATATGTTATATGACTTGTTCTTGTGGCGTTCTTAAGATGCCCGACTTTCCTTTTTCAATTATCGTTTTTAGTCTTCTCTCTCTCTCTCTCTCTCTCTCTCTCTCTCTCTCTCTCTCTCTCTCTCTCTATCTCTCTCTCTCTACTCTCTCCCCTGCTCATTCACTCTCTCTTTCTTTCTCTCACTCCCTCTGTCATTCTCTCTCTCTCTCTCTCCCTTACTCATTCACTCTCTCTTTCTCTCTCTCTCTCTCGCTCGTTTTCAGCATTGTTTCGTCGTCGAGTATATGTTTGTCTTGAAGAACGAAGAACGCTTGCCTCCTGCCAGGAAAATGACCCAATTTACCCTCCCCTGACCCCTCATCTCCATCCCTCTAACCTCCCTCCCTCTCTCTTCTCCCCTCCCCCCTGCTCCCTCCCTCGCCCTCCCCCCTGCCTCGCGCTATCCCTCTCCACCCCTCATTTCATCTCCCTCCCTTCCCCCCTCTCCCTCTGCTCCCTTCCCCTTCACCCCACCCACCCTCTCTAGCTCTCCTCCCTTCCTCCATCCTTCCCTCTTCTCCCTTCTCCCCTCGCAAGATGCAAATGACACGCAAGATAAGGCTGAGGGGAGACGCGAAGAGATCTCGACCGGTACAGCATCTTTCTTCCCCTCCCCCCCCCCTCTTTCCCCTTTTCTTTCTTCTTGTCTCTAAATCCCTGTTTTGTCTTATCTTATGTTTTGTTTTATCATTATAAAAGAAGAGAGGAAGTGAGGGAGAGAGAGCTAGAGATAGATAGACAGATAGAATGATAGATAGATAGATAGATAGATAGAGAGAGATAATGAGATGGAAATCTACAGATAGCCAGATAAACAAGGAGTCAGTTGGATACACGGATAAAGAAGGGGACAAATGGAGAGAGAGAGAGAGAGAGAGAGAGAGAGAGAGAGAGAGAGAGAGAGAGAGAGAGAGAGAGTGAGAGAGAGAGAGAGAGAGAGAGAGAGAGAGAGAGAGAGAGAAAGAGAGAGTTAAAAAAAAAAAAAAAAATAAAAGTTATAGAAAAATTCAAACCCAGATATAAAAGGACACGCACGACCACAGACAAACACACGTGCACACAAACAAAACACATCACATACACGCGCACCCACACCACGAAGAATTACACCACATACACACACACATACACAGGCACACACACACACACACAGGCACACACACACACACAAACAAAACGCATCACACACACGCACACCAACACCGCACAGAATCACACGCACACATAACACACACACACAGACACACACGCACACACACACACTTAACCACACGCACACATAACACAGCGCTCTCATGTACCCCACATATAATCAGAAACCCCCTCGGGACATAGCAAGGGAATATACCATATGCCTTATGAGTATACTGGGAGGGTCTGGGAAAGGGGGGGGGGGGAAGGGGGAGAAAGAGAATGATATGTCTGTGGTTGAACTTCTGTCTCCGGGGACCACTTGACTCGAAAAATGTTATACGAACCCAGGTCTGAAATATGAATCTACGAGACTACTTTCTCACTCGCTCTCTCTCTTTCTGTGTCTGTCTCTGTCTCTGTCTGTGTGTCTCTGTCTCTGTCTCTGTCTGTCTGTCTGTCTGTCTCTCTCTCTCTCTCTCACTCACTCTCCATGGCTATCTATCTATCTGCTCATGTATATGTACATGTATGTATATATATATATATATATATATATATATATATATATATATATATATATATATATATATATATATATATATGTACATATATATATATACATATATATACATATATATATATATATATATATATATTTATATATATATATATATATATATATATATATATATATATATATATATATATGTATAAATATATGTATATATATGTATATGTATATATATGTGTGTGTGTATATATATATATATATATATATATATATATATATATATATATATATATATATATATATATACACACACACACACATATATATATATAAGATAGAATATTTTTTTCTTCCTGCCATCAACAATGTTTAATAGACCGTGGAAATGAGCCATTTGGATCATTCCCTTTACCTTTCCCATTCATAAACCAATTTCCTCATCCCATTCTTACAAACAAGGCTATCTATTGGCCATTTTTCTCCCTCTCGATAACCTCTCTTTCTTTACCTGTCTGTTTATCTCATTATTTTCAGACTGTTTATTTTTGATGTCTGTTTATCCATCTCGTCTGTCTGTCTTTCTGTCTCTTTCTATGATTGACTCATCTGTCTACGCAGTTCTTTGCTTCTTTCTTTCTTTCTTTTCATATATCTCCATATTCCTCCCTCCTCTTTCCCTCCCCTCTCAATCATCACTTTTTCCTTCGCTCTTTCCCTCCTATCTCCTTCTCTTCTGTTTCTTTCTCCTTCTCTCCATTCTTCTCTCCTCCTATCTCCTTCTCTTCTGTCTCTTTCTCCTTCTATTCCTCCATTCTTCTTTCCTCCTATCTCCTTCTCTTCTGTCTCTTTCTCCTTCTCTCCATCCTGCTTTCCCCCTCTCTCCTCTCTTCTTTCTCTCCCATCTCCCACCCTTCTGTCTCTTCCTCCCTCTATACATCCTTCTTTCCTTCACATTTCCTTCTCCTCCGTGTCTCTCTCCCTCTCTCCTTCCCTCCCATCTCCTCACGATCTCTCTCCCTCTTTCCTTCCCTCCCATCTCCTCACGATCTCTCTCCCTCTTGTCTTCACGTCCTCCTCCCTTACCTCCTCTTTTATCCCTCTATCCCCCTCTTTTCCCCTTCTTTCCCCCTCGTTCCTCCTCTTCCCAGACTCGCCATCAAAGTCCTTCTTCTTCTTTTGTGAAGCTTAGACAATCTCATTCTTTTGAGATGGACTTAATGCAGATATTAAAGCAAACTCAAGGAAGAGTAGAAATTTCAAGAGGATGGGAGAGGGGAGGAGGGGGAGGTGGAGGAGGGGGGGGGGTGGAGGAGAGAGAGGTAGAGGAGAGGGAGGTCGAAGGGGTGGGGTGGAGAGGTGAGGAGAGGAGGTGGAGGAGGGAGGGAGAGGGAGATGGAGAAGGAGGTCGAGAAGGGGAGGGGTGGAGAGGGAGGTGGAGGAGGAGGTGGAGGGGAGGTGGAGGAGAGGAGGTGGAGGGGGTGGGGGTGGGGGTGGAGAGGGAGGTGGAGGAGGGAGGTCGAGAAGGGGGTGGGGGGGAGAGGGAGGTGGAGGAGAGGGAGGGGAGGTGGAGAGGGAGGTGCAAGGGGGAGGTGGAGGAGAGAGAGGTAGAGGAGAGGAGGTGGAGGAGAGGGGGTGGAAGAGAGGGGGGTGGAGAGAGGGAGGTGGAAGGAGGAGGGGTGGTGGTGGAGGGAGCTGAAAGGGTTATGGAAGGATAAAGAGGGATCGGAGAGGGGGTTGGCTAGAGGGGGGGAGGGAGGGGAAATGGGTGGACAGGGGGAGAGGATGGGAGTAAAAAGATATATAGAAGGCGGGAGTGACAAGATACAGAGCGTAATATAGAGAGTAAGAGAAAGAAAAAAAATTAAACATAAGATACAAACGAGAGAAATAAATCAAATAAAAAGGTAGAAAAGCGAAAAAAAAGGAAAGACAGAAGATATATAGATATAAAAAGAATTAAAAAAAGAAAGACACAGATAGAAAAAGAGAAAAAGGGAAGCAGGGAAAGGGAAAAGACAGAAAAAATATAGGTATAAAAAGAATTAAAAAAAAAGACACAGATAAAAAGAAGAGAAAAAGGGAAGCAGGGAAAGGGAAAAGACAGAAAAATATAGGTATAAAAAGAATTAAAAAAAAAAGACACAGATAAAAAAAGAGAAAAAGGGAAGCAGGGAAAGGGAAAAGACAAAAAAAATATAAACAAAAATAAAAAAAGAAAGACACAGATAAAAAGAAGAGAAAAAGGGAAGCAAGGAAAGGGAAAAGACGCCCAAACTCCTTGAGATTCGTCTGTGTCCTTATCTCAACGTCACAAGGGCCTCCGCCGAAACCCCAATCACACGTTGGAGGAAAAGCGCCCTTATGCCTCTCCTACCATAAGGGCGAAGTTCCCGGGTCCTCGAAGTGGCACCCGGGCTTGCGTCTTCCGTGAGTGCCAGGGGGTCGTGATTGCGAGGGAGTGCCTTATGGAATATATGTTATTCATCATCGGGATTCTTGTCGGTGGCATTATCAGTGCCACACACAAAACTACGGCGATGATCCCCTCTTAATAAACATATTGTTCTGCTTTTTTTTGTTGTTGTTGTTTGCCCTGATTTTTTTTCTTTTTGTTCTACTTTGTCCTGACCTTTTTTCTTTTTCTTTTTATTTATTTTTTTTTGTTTTTTTCTTCCTCTTTTTCTTTTTATTTATTTATTTATTTTTTGTTTGTCCTGACGTTTTTTTTTTTTATTTGTTTTTCGTTTTAGTTTTTTTTTTCGTTTTTGGGTGGGGGTAGGGGGGTAGGGATGAGGGTTAATAAGGGGTTGCATGGAGTGTAAGGAATAAAGGGGAAAGAGTTAATGGGGCAAGAGGGATTGGGGAGGAGGAGGAGGAAGAGGAAGGGTTGAGGGGAGAGAGGGGACTGTAAGAGTAAAGTGGGGAGAGGGGGGGGGGGTGTAAGGAGGGAATGGGGGCGATGGGGAGAGGTAGATGAAGGGAGGGTAAAGGGTTTGGCGGGGGTAGAGTTTGACAGGAGTAAGAGTAGAGGGGGGTAAAGGGTGGGGGTGGGGTTGATAGGAGGTAGAGGGAGGGAGGGTATGTCATGGTGGGGTGAGGGGGGGGTGAGGAAGGGAGCTAAGGAGGGTATGTGGCAATTGGGAGAAGGTTGATGGGATGATAAAGGGAGGGTATCTGGCTGAACTGGGGAAGTGAAGGGAAAAGGAGGGGGAGGGGAGGATGGGGAAGAGAGTTACTAGAGTAAGAGGAAGAGGAAGAGGAGAGATAATGTGAAAGTAGGAAGGAGAATAAGGCAGAAAGAGGAAAGTGGAAGAGGATAAGGAGTTATTGGAGTTATAGAAAAGGGGTTGTTTATAGGAGTAAGAGGCAGGAGAGGGGGGGGGGATGGAAGGGAAAATAGGAGACAGAAGAATTGGGATGGGGTGGAGGGGTTACGAGAAGGGGAAGGTGAAGAGGAGGTGGGGAGGATGGGGGGAGAAGGGGTGGGGTTGGGGAGGGGAAGGAAGAAGGAAAAGGGTGGGGTTTGGAAGGGGGAGAAAGGTTGGGTAAGGGGGAACAGCTTGGAGGGGAGGGTTGTGGGTAGAGGCAGTAAAGAAGGGGGAGGGAAACGGAAGGGTTAGTAGAAAGGGGGGTAGGAGTGGAAAGAACAGAAAGGGAATGAAGTGGGAAGGATGATAAAAGCAAAAGGAAAAAGGGGATGGAAAGGCTAATTTGGCAAAAAAAAAGAAAAAAAAAGTGGGGAGGGGCCTTAAGAAACAGGGGGGGGGGGTAAGGGTTATGATGAACATGATTAGCTCGACCTTCCTCTTGTCTTCTGGAAGGCCTCCCTCTCTCTCTCTCTCCTTTCTCTTCTTTTTTAATGTTTCATCTGCCACATAAAGTCCAGACCATTATGGGAAATGTTTGTCCTGCCATAAAATCTCCAAACATTAAGGGATTACTCCGTCTGATTAAAATCTCCGCTCTCTCAAGGTCGTTTCTCTGTCTTCTTTATTCCCCGCAGAAGAAGAAGAAGAAGCAAAAATAGGGTAAAGAGGTGGGAGGGGGAGGGGGGGAGAGGGGCACCAATTTCGCCCTATTTCGTCAAATCCTCTTTACGTCGCCGTCTCTCGGATAATTTCTCTCGTTGCGTCTTCTGCGGAGGTGGATTTCGTGTTCGGATAGAAAGGGGGAAGAGAAAAAGGATGGAATATCTGTTTGCGGTGTAGGTAATTTCTGGTTCTATCTCGTTGTTTCTCTCTAAGTTCTGCTG
>NC_091566.1:33788083-33790583 GCF_042767895.1 Penaeus vannamei | reverse complement strand
TTCCCTCCTACTCCTTAGTCTTACTGAAAGACTTGAGGAACTAACGAAACGGAAACAAGGCATGGACGGGTAAACAGAAGAAGGAAATAACGAAAAGAGTGATGAAACGTAGACGGGGATGAACGAATAAGAGGAAGGAAGAATGGAAGATAGAACAGCTGAGGGGAAGAGAAGAAAACGAAAAAAATGAAAAGAAGAAGACAGACAGAAAAATCAACAACGAGAGAATAAGAGAAAGGCAGAGAGACAGGAAGAAGGGATGGGAAGCAAGAAAGGAAGAAAGAACGAATGGAAAACAGAGAGAAAGACATAGACAATGAAAGAGAAGAGAGAAAAAAAAACGAAGAAAATTTAATGAAAAAATGAACAGAAAGAAAGAAAGAAAACAGCAAACTAGAGCAAAATAAGCAGTAAAACACGAATACAACAAAAGAAAAAGAACGAAAGCAACAGCAACAACAATCACAACAACAACAACAACAACAAGAGCCGAGACAGGGTTCCCGGAAACACAAGCCGAACTTCACCCAACCTCAGTCTCCCCGGTCATAGCCTCCAGGTACGACCTCTTCTTCCTCCTCCTTCTCCTTCTCCTTCTTCCTTTCCTTCTCCCTATTCTTACTCGCCACTTCCACTTCTATCCCGTCTTCTTTTCCTCCTTCTCCTTCTTCTTTTCCTTCTCCCTATTCTTACCCGCCACTTCCACTTCTACCCCGTCTTCTTTTCCTCCTTCTCCTTCTTCTTTTCCTTCTCCCTATTCTTACCCGCCACCCCCACTTCTACCCCGTCTTCTCTTCCTCCTTCTACTCCTCCTCCACCTCGACCCTACTTCCTCTTCTTCTCCTTTTCCTCTACTAACACCTCCTCTTTCTTTGTTTCTCAGCCTCGTCCTCTTCCTCCTTTTCTTCTTGTCCACACACCCCTCCTCCTTCTCTTCCTTTACCTCTCCTCTTCTACCTCCTCTTTATTTTTCCTCCACATCTCTCCTCCTCCTCTTCATTTCTTTCTTTTCTACCTCCTCCTCTTCCTTACTTTTTCCTCCACCTCTTTCTCTCCCCTTTCCTTTTCCTCTACCTCCTTCTCTTCCTTTTCCTTTCTTTCTCCTCTACATCCTCCTCCCCCCTCTTTCCTTTCCTTCTCCTCCAGCTCCTCCTCTCCTTTTCTTTCTCCTCCTCCTCTCCCCCTTTCTTTCTCCTCCGCATCTCCCTCCTCCTTCCCTTCCTTTTCTTCTCCTCCTCCTCTTCCTCCAAGTCCAAGTTTTAGTTCCTCATTTCTTCCTCCGACTTCCGTCTTGTTATTCACTCAGCCAGAAGTCTCGTACCTTCCTGAGTAATATCTTTAAAAGCATTAATTTACTTCCTGGATTCTACAGTTCGGGATGTTGGGATTAGGAACACATCTTTGTCTCTTGTTTTCGTTGTTGTTATCATTATTACTGGTCCTATTATTATCATTACTAGTACTGTCATTACTATATTCATTATTGATGTTATCGTTATCATTATTATCAACATTATGAAAACACTTTGATCCGTGCTCAGTCGTCCCTCTCTGTCGACTCATGTAGACGGAGGACTAGCATGCTGACGTCAGAATGTTGGGGTCAAAGTCAGGGCGGAGAGGAACTGACCACCTTACCCCATCGTCCCGTAGTTTAGTTCGAATATTACTCTACTAACATGTCCCTGACGTTTACTTGGATAAAGGATCAATTTATACGGTATATTTTGTTGTTGATATGATTATTTTTATCATTGTTATTATTATTATTATTATTATTATTATTATTATTATTATTAATAATAATAATAATAATAATAATAATAATAATAATAATAATAATATTATTATTATTATTATTATTATTATTGCTTTTGTTATTATCATTATAATTGTTACTTTTCTCTTATCATTTTTTTAGTTGACATTATCATTATCATTATCATTATTATTATTTCTGTTACTACAGTTACTATCATCCTTGTTATTGTTATTATCATTATCATTATTCTTATCATTATTATTATTTCTGTTACTACTGTTACTATCATCCTTGTTATTGTCATTGTTATTATCATTATCATTATTGTTATTATTATCATTGATATTATTGTCCTTATTATTATTATTTTCATTATTATCATTATCATTATTATTATTATTATTATTATTATTATTATTATTATTATTATTATTATTATTATTATTATTATTATTATTATTATTATTATTATTATTATTACTATTGTTACTATCATTATTATCATTATTACTATTATTGATATTTTTGTTCTTATCATTATTATTGTTACTACTTTTTATCATTATCATTGATAGTAATAGTAACAATGATATGATATTGATGATGATAATAATGAATAATGATAAAAGTAATAATAATAATGATAATAATAATGATAATAATAATAATAATAATAATAATAATAATAATAATAATAATAATAATGATAATAATAATAATGATATTAGCAATGACGAT
>NC_091566.1:33752197-33754697 GCF_042767895.1 Penaeus vannamei | reverse complement strand
AATACAGGAATCATTTTTATCATTACCATCTTTATTATTCTCACCATCATTATCATTATCATCATCATCATTCATATAACTACTATTGATAATCTCGTTATCATTACTTTTACTACACTACTGCCACTATGATGATAGTACTAATATCAGCAATTGATAATCATATTACCAACATTATTGATCAAAGGCTGACTATAGTAATTAATAATGATCATTGTCATCTTTCTATTATTGATATTTCCATTATCATGATAATTTATAATCACTATTTTTTATTTTTTTTATCATTTCTATTATCATCAATATTATTTTCATCATTACTATCATTATCACTATTGTTATTATGATTATTATCATCATTATCAGTATTATCGTTATTATTGGCAGTATTATCAGTATCAGTATTTTCACCATTATCATGATTATTTTATTTCCATAATCTTTATCACCATCTTCATCATCATCATTATCATCATCGTTATCATTATCATCATTATTATAATCATTACTAGCATTATCTTATCATTATCGTCATTACTATTGCCACTGTCTTTGTTGTTATTACTATTATTACCATTACCATTATTTCTATCATTCTCATTGTCGTTATTACTATTTTTTTATCATTATTATAATTTTATCAATATCATCAATATTAGTATTATCATCATTACCATTGTCATTTCTGTTGCTTCCATTGCTATTTTTATTGTTATTATGACATTATCATTCTATCTATTATCATCATTTTCATAATCATTCTTTTTATTATTATCATCATTATTATTTTCATTATTTCCATCATCATTTCTATTGTCAGTGCCATCATTATTACTATTGTTTTATCATTACCCTTACCATTTCTATTATTGTTATTATCATTATCAGTATTATTATTATCATATCATCACAATTATCAGTTTAATTATCATTACCACCATCATTATCATTATTATCCTTCTCATAATTTACCATTGATATAAATTTTTCATTATTAATATTATTATTACCATTATCATTATCAACATCATTGTCATCATTATACTTATCTAAATTATCAATGTCAGTATCATCCTTATTTTTATTGTCATTATAATTTCTACATTAATATTATCATCTTACCAGCTATCATTATTATTATTATTATTATTGTTATTATTATGATTATTATTATTATCATTATTATTATCATTATTATCATTATTATTATTATTATTATCATTATTATTATTATTATTATTATTATTATTATTATTATTATTATTATTATCATTATTATTATCATTATTATTATTATTATTTCATTATTATTATTATCATTATCATTATTGATATTGTTTTATTATTATTATTATTATTATTATTATCATTATTATTATTATTAACATTATTACTATTATTATTATCATTATTATTATCATTATTATTATTATTATTATTATTATTATCATTATTATTATTATTATCATTATTATCATTATTATTATTATCATTATTATTATTATTATTATTATTATCATTGTTATTATTATTATTATTATCATTATTATTTCACCATTATTATTATCATTATTATTATCATTATTTTATTATAATTATTATTATTATCATTATTATTACTATTATTATTATCATTATTATCATTATTATTATTATTATTATTATTATCATTATTATTACTATTATTATTATCATTATTATCATTATTATTATTATTATTATTACTATTATCATCGTCATCATCATTAGCATCTACATTATCATCATCATCACTACTGTCAGTAAGATTGTCATCATCATTTTTGTGATCATGATCATCATATTTCCCAATATAATCATTCGTATCGGTATCCACATCACTATTATTATTCTAATAGTTATTACTCTAATTAATAGTAATAACATCATTGCTGAGACCCTTATTACAATAATCATCATAATTTTGTATTAATCGTTACAACTGATCCCGTCATTATTGTTGTGGATATGATCATCATCAACGTAATCGTTATTTTCATAGCATTACCACGATTATTATCATAGTTTATCCTTTTTATAACTATTAGCTTCGTCATTATTTCTACTATGATTATCATTAGCAATGACAGTTATCATTGTTCTTATTATCACTTTCATATTACCTTAATCCCAATTACTGCTTTGATCGATACTATTATTTCATTCAATATTATTATTTCATAATATTATAATACTATTATTACTATCATTACATTATCATCACTGTCATTCTAACCATCGTTGCTCTCATCATTGTAAAACAGATTAATTTCTACCACAAACTAAGGACAAACACCCACAACCCTTTTTCATAATAAAGACGTAATTCCATCCTCACCGCCTATTAATCAAATCTTGCGCGGGGCTGCGGCGAGCGTCACCCCGGCATCCCCTTAACAATGATAATTAATGCAATAAGACTTGCTATATTGCAATTAAAGCCCGGGTGACCTCGTCTCCCGCTTGCAATAAGTAGTCTTGA
>NC_091566.1:33734738-33744738 GCF_042767895.1 Penaeus vannamei | reverse complement strand
TCTCTCCTCGCCCCCTCTCTCGTCTCGCCTCTCTCTCTCTCTTTCTCTCTCTATATGATAGCTATCTATCTATCATCTCGCCTTTCTCTCTGTATCCGTTTTTCTTCTTTTTGTTTCTTATCCTATTTTCTCACTGCCTCTACCTTTCTGTTTTTACTGTCTTCCTTCTCCCCTGTTCCATTTTTATCATTTTTCATCATTTCATCATCCGTAAGACATTACTTCTACCCACCCATCGTTGAGCGACTGTTATAACGGTGATAACAGAAGAGGGCAAAAAAGACGACATTATCGTACATCTTCCGGCGCTTTGGGTGTCGTAGTGCAAACCATAAATTGTCGTGCGAATTTTGCTCACGTGAAATTCACATAAACAAAGGCAATAATCTACTCTTTTTACTCTGCAAAATCTCGTTATGATTGTTTGTGCAAGGATATTGTTTTCGTTTTTTTCATATATATATACTTTGCATACTTATGTGGTAGTATAATAAAAAAAAAAGTATTTTTCCCACTCTGTTAACATGGTTAAAAACAAAAATGGCACCCAATATATATTTTTTTTCAGGAATAACTAAAAGAGATTTGACTAAGCACGGGAAATAACAATATGTTTTACGACACATTCCCATTCTCATCAGCATTATTGTGCAAATCATACATGAATAATCAACATAAACTAATATGAATGTTAAACAGACAAAGAAGAGAATAGAATGAAAAATAGTCAAGTAAAACTGGTAGACAGAAATACTATAGAGAAGCAATATAATGATCATGAGGGTAATAATATTGTTTGCTGTTGATAGTAGCCATAGTTATGGTATTGGTGTTAACAGATGATTGGTGATAATAATAATAGTAGTAATTATAATGCTAGTGATAATAACAATATCAGTGATAACAATAATTACAATATAAGATGATAATGATAAATACGTTAATGATGATAACAGTAATGATGATAACAATAATAGTGATGATGATGATAATGACAAGATGATAATGATGATAACAGTAATAATTCAATACAAGAACGATAATAATGGAAATGATGACAAAGCTTATGGACAATACAAACACTAGTTATAACAATGCTACCAACAACAACAACACCATCAGTTAAAGTAGTAACATAATAATGATAACAATGATAATAATAATGATGATAATGGGAATAACAACAACAAAGTCTTCATTATTAACAGCATTACCAACATTACAAAAAAAGTGCAAAAAACAAGGTCGAGACGGAGAGAACCCGAGTGTCTAATAAAGAATAATGATAATGGGTGGACAAGCAAGAATAATGATAATGGGTGGACAAGCAAGAGAAAAATGATTGTGTAAGGAGCTACCCCAGCAGTAGAGCAGCTTCTTATCTCTCCCAGTAGATAAGGGAGATAAACGACCGAAAACTCTCTTGCTTAATGAAGAGCTTCTGGTCGGGGTCGTCGAGGTGGAAATACTGCTCGTTCCTGGCGCTTTTCGGGAGAGGGAAGAGAGAGGAGAAAGAAGGAGGGAGAAGAGGGGAAGAGGGAGGGAAGAGGGAGATGGAGGAGAGGAAAGAGGAAGGAGTGGGAAAGGAGAGAGAGAAAGATGGAGGGAAGAGAGAGAAAACGAAGGAGAGAGATAGATAGATAGAGAGAGAGAGAGAGAGAGAGAGAGAGAGAGAGAGAGAGAGAGAGAGAGAGAAAGAGAAAGAGAAAGAGAAAGAGAGAGAGAGCGAGAGAGAGAGAGAGAGAGAGAAGGAGTGAAAAGAGGTGAAAGAAGGAAGGAAGGAGGGAGAAAGGAATGGTAATGAGGGAGTTAAGGAGAGGGAGAGAAGGGAGGGGGAGAGAGAGAAAGAAAGAGAGAAGGAGAAGAAGAAGAAAGAAAGTGGGCAGGAGAGAGAACGAAGGAACAAAACATAGAGAAAGGAATGGGAAAGAAGGCGGAAAGCGAGAGGAGAAAAGGAGGGAAAGAGAAAAATAAAATGAGAAACAGAGAGGGAAACATAGCGAAAAGAAGAGAAAGAAGGAAGGAAGAAGGAACAAAACACGAAAGGCGAAAGAGAAAAGGGAAGAGAGAGAGAGAAAACCTTGCCAGTACGCCGACATCACGCTGTCAAGGTGCCTTTCGGAGAAGCTTCTCTCCCGCGATCAGCTGGAGGACGTCCACGCCCGCCCTCGAGCGCTTGCACGAGGCGGGCGTGGCCGACCAGGATCTCCTCGAGGAAAATATCTGCCTTCTCCTCCTCCTCCTCGGCGAAGAGCGAGTGCGAGCCCAGATCATTGATCCTGGCTTCGCTGAGCTCGAGGGCGATCGCGTATTCAAGTAGGAGAAGCGGTAGGATCTTTCACCGCTCGACGAGGTGAAGGCCCAGCAATCTATCTATTATTTATCTATTATTATTTATCTATTATTATTTACTGGCTATTTATCTCCGAGTCTGAGGGCGAAGAGGACGAAGGAGGCGACGATGAGAGACAGGGCGCCGTCCCCTCGGAGCAGCGTGGAGGAGTCCCCAAGCGTAGGAGATCCTCTTCGGACGACCAGGACCCGTTTCCCTGACAGGCAGTGAAGCGCCGTCGCGATTCTGTTTTGGGCGTAGACGGAAAGAGATCAAAAAGAAAGAAAGAAAGAAAAAGACAAAACAAAAGTAATAATAAAGTTTGTTTCGACATTTGTTCATGTAGTTTGATTAAGAAAATGAAATTATAAAAAAGAAAAAAAATATATAGATATATAGATAGATAGACAGATCGATAGATGACGAAAATTGTAATAATGATAATTGTAATAATAATGATAGAATTAGTAATGATAATGATAATAATGATAATAATAATGATGGTAATGATAATGATAATAATAATGATAAAGAGAAAAAAGATGATAACAGTAGTAACGGTAACAATAATAATGATAATAATAATAGTGACGGTGAAAATAATAATAACAGTAATAGTATTAACAATAATGACAAAAATAATAGCAATAATAATAATGATAACGATGATGACGATGATGATAGCAATAAAAACAGTGATAATGACAAGGATATTTTTAATAATGATTATCGTATTGTAATTGTAAAAGCCGAGCAGAAACACAAACAATAAACGCAGACAGATAGATAACCCGATAAATATAAACCAAAAGACAAGCCCCAGCAGTGTAGAGGAAAAGCCGACAGACGGGAGGAGAAAGAATAGAGAAAATATCCGATAAGAGAGAACAAAGAATCCGGCGAGGTGCACGACATGCGGCCATTCTCGGCGGCGGATCCATCATGCATCCCTGACCGTTCGCGAAATGCCCCGTTTGCATGCGCGGTTCGCAGGCCGTTCGTCTTTGGCCGGATGCCGCGACGCCGCCCAACCGCAGCGAACGGCGAGGCCATAAATCCTGCATCCGGAAGAGATTATTTGCCCGGATCAAGGAGGTCAAATCAGCCGTGGCACACGACGAGGAGCCGGGAGGGGGCGGGGCGAGGGAGTTGTTGTCGTTCGCGTAAGAGCAAGACACGAATGCGGATTCAGAGCCGGATTCACGTTTGCAGTTCTCGTCCCGCAACAGAAATGGGACGTAAAGTTTACGGGGATTAACTGGCTTTGTGTTTGCAACGTCTGTGTTTGGAGTTATGGGAGATTTATTTGATTCGGAGAAAGGGGTGTGGATGCATATGATATTACTTCTCTCTATGTTTGTTTTTTGTTTTTTTTCCTTTTATTTACGCATTAGTACGCGTATATGTACATATATACTTACATACGTTCAAAACACAAAACACGCCCAAACACACACACAAATATACACAAACACACACATCCAAACACACACATACACACCCAAACACATCACCAATACCCCTCTCCCATACCAAAAGAAAAGAAATACCGAAACAAACATAGAATGAGAAAGAGAACACAGTAAGAAAAAAAAAGAAAGAGAGAAAGACAGAACGAAGAAGAAGAAAAAGAAAAAAAGGCAGAAAAAGAGCAAACACACAAAAATAAATTTAGACGAACACTACACAGAGACAATTCAAGAGTTGCAGTCTTTAACAAATCGTCAGACTACAAGGTCCTCCGATGGCCAAGGGAAAGAAAGGTGAAGCAGACATGGCCGGTTCAAAGTATAATTCATACGAGCGAAAAGAGAGAGGGAGAAAAGAACGAAAGAAACAAGGGGGAAGGGATGAAGAGAGGTTGATAGAGGAGGGACAAGGAAAAGGAAGGTAAACCTGACATGGCCAATTCAGGTGGGAGAAGAGAGAGAGAGAAAAAGAAAGAAAGAAAGAAAAAAAGAGAGATTGATAAAGCAAAGACAAGAGAGAGGAAGGTGAACCAGACATATAGCCAATTCAGGGGGGAGAGAAGAGAGAGAAAAAAAGAAAGCAGGGAAAAAGACGAGGTGAGAGGTTAATAAACGAGGGAAGATGATAATCGTGATGAATAGAGTGGCATAAGATAAGGGAATATATAGACTGGAAGAGAGATATAACTAGACAAGGCAATAACGATAATGAAGCACTCCATTATGTCACACAGAGAAAATGGGGAGCGATTATTTTGATAAGTATAAGGCAGACGGATTAGATGTTTTATATAGAGAGACATATGAGGAGAGAAAAAGGATATATTAATCAGAGAGAAATAAGAAAAAAAAGATAGAGAAGGAGCAACCGGAATATTTTTGAGTCTGTCAGTTGATCTGTGTATTTAGCAATTAAATAATCTAGATATATGAGCGTATTTTTTCTGTCTATTTACGCCTATCTATCTAGTTACCTACCAGCCTAGTAACTTATCTATCTTGCCGTCTGTCTATCTATTTGTTGTACATGCAGTGACAGTTAAATGCGAATACTAGTCATATAATGTAAATACAGGTACATAAACGCGAGAGAGAGAGAGAGAGAGAGAGAGAGAGAGAGAGAGAGAGAGAGAGAGAGAGAGAGAGAGAGAGAGAGAGAGAGAGAGAGAGAGAAAGAGAGAGAGAGAGAGAGAGAGAGGTAGAAGAGGTAGAGGTAGAAAGGGAGAGAGAGAGAGAGAGAGAGAGAGAGAGAGAGAGAGAGAGAGAGAGAGAGAGAAAGAGAGAGAGAGAGAGAGAGAGAGAGAGAGAGAGAGAGAGAGAGAGAGAAAGAAAGATAGATAGATAGATAAATAAAGAGAGAGAGAGAGAGAGAGAGAGAGACAGACAGACAGACAGACGAGAGAGAGAGACAGAGGAACGAGAAGACAGTAACGGTGAGAGAAAGTGAGAGAAAGAAAATTGCAAACAGCAAATATAAAAAAAGAAAAAAAAAAGATCAGAGAGATAATAGAAAAGAATCATGCAAAACCTACCTTCCCCTCGGCTCCGCGCCCATTTCCCCCTCAGAGGTGGACATACAACGCATTTCCAAGCGATAGTTGCAGCAACAGATCATTCCTGACATGCAACAAAGACACTAATACTAGGCTGTATCCTTTCCCCTCACACTAAAGGATTTCTTGCACACTTTTGATTTCCTGTGGGGGCGAGGGGAAAGGGGGTGGGCGTGAGGGGTAAGGGGATGGGCGTGAGGGGGTAAGGGTGAGGGGAAAGGGGATGGGCGTGAGGGGGTAAGGGCGAGGGGAAAGGGGGTAGGCGTGAGGGGGTAAGGAGAGGGAGCCGAGAATAAGGGGAAGGGGTAGAGGGGTGACAGGGTTAGGGTAAGAAGAAGGGGGACAGGAGTGAAGATGAGGGGAAGAGGTGAGAGTGAGGGGAAAGGGAATGAGGGGCGTGGGGAAAGGGGTGAAGGTGAGGGGTATGAGAGTGACTGGAGGGGTAGTATAAAGGGTAAGGGTGGGGGGAAGGGGGGTAGGGGGTTCGGTCGAAGAGGAAGGGATGCGAAGGGATGGAAGGAAGGGAAGAGAAACGGAAAAGGAAAAGAAATAAATCGGGGGAGAGGAGTTGAAGGGGAGGGAGAGAAAAAAAAAGAGTGAAATGGGGGAGAGGGGATGAAGAAGGGGGGGTGGGGGAGGGCTAATTAGCATAAATAAGGGAGCAATGGAGCCCAGCGCGTGACCAGCAATGCTTGTGGTGTTTCGCCCGGCATTTGGGGTCTCTTTGGGCACTATGTACGATGCGGGGGATTGTAAGATTCAATGTTTATACTGGGGATAAGACGGCAAATTTCAGGAGAAAAGCAATATATATATATATATATATATATATATATATATATATATATATATATATATATATATAAATATAAATATATAAATATATAAATATATATATATATATATATATATATATATATATATATATATATATATATATATATATATATATATATATATATATATATATATATATATATATATATATATATATATATATATATATATATATATATATATATATATATATATATATATATATATATATATATATATATATATATATATATATATATATATATATATATATACTATATATATATATATATATATATATATATATATATATATATATATATATATATATAATTTTATATATATATTTGTATATATATATTTTATATATATATGTATATATATATATATATATATATATATATATATATATATATATATATATATATATATATATATATATATATATATATATATATATATATATATATATATATATATATATATATATATATATATTTTTTTTTTTTTTTATTTTTTTCTTTTTTTTTAATTAGTTAATTAATATATATATATATATATATATATATATATATATATATATATATATATATATATATATATATATATAGAGAGAGAGAGAGAGAGAGAGAGAGAGAGAGGGAGAGAGATAAGCAGATAGATAGACAGATATGTTATGTACAAAGACACACGCAGATATATCCACAAACCACAAGTTTGCTTACTGATTATTATCTAAAAAATATAACTGATATATTGGTGAATTCATGAATAAATCCGCTTTGTGACTGTATTTCATTTTCTCATTCGATGCAAATCTGAAAACTCGAAAACCTTATTGCAAAGTCATATTGAAAAATCGTTTTTAGATATTTCATTTCTCGAGCTTGCCAAGGTTCTCCACTTGAATAAAGTTTAGAGAATTTAAGATAGAGCCAACCTTTGTCAGAATTAAGATTTCACCGAATCTCGCAGTCTAGATCTATCATTGTCGTTACTATTATCATTGCTATCATTAGCATTACCATCATTATTTTTAGAAGTAGTAGTAGTAGTAGTGATAATATTAGTAGTAGTATCAGCATTGGTAGTAATACTAGTAGTAGTAGTAGTAGTATCAGCATTAGTAATAATGGTAGTAGTAATAATAGGTACCGTATTAGTAGTAACTGTAGTAGTAGTAGCGGTATTATTATTATCATAAGTAGTAGCAATAGGGACAGTAGAAGCTGAGGTAACAATAATATTCTTTCAGAATTGGTATTGTTGTAGATGACTTCTAAGGGCGATATGCGGTATGTAAGTGAAATTTGTAGAGAGTGAGTTAACACAGCTCCACCACGCCTCATGTGCCTCATCACGCCGACACTTCAGAACCAACATTGAACTGAACGTAAGAGAGGAAATGTGCCTTGTACCTTCCGGCCCCTCATGAGGAGCGTTCGTGTCTCTGCTTTCTTTCCTATTGTAACACGAGCTGACCTTCGCTTGGGAGAACGAAAGAACAGTTGTAATTTTATTTTCCATTTATAGTATTGTATGAGGGTCGAGTTCGTAAGGCGATGGTAGATGTTCAGATAGGGTGATTTTTGTTTTTCAGTTCCAGTGTTATTCGTTGAGCTTGAACATGGTTGTAGATAAGTATAAAGACTTTTTATTTCACAAACTTCATTAAGCATTTAGAGATGAAAACAGTGATAAAAACGAATTGCATTTAATTACGATAAAGAGGAAGTGTAAGATTTTCTTCTCTTTTTTTGTCTTTTAAACTTTTATTTTTGTGACTGAATTTAAGCTAAAACGATAACTGTCGAAAGCAGCTCCTGCACGTGCTAAAACAGCTGATAAACACTAGGGTCTTGAACACCTGTTTTAAATCACTTTCCCCCTGGAATATTTCAGGCGCAATGGGATATGCATGTCGTTAAAGTACCTATTAGAGCAATCGCATACATTTTAGAAGATGATTATGTTTATTCTTTTTCTCTTGAATTATAGCAGTGACCGTCACCCTGGACGATGTCATTATTAATTTTAATTCTAATTCTGAAGATGATTAGTATAAATATAATGAGTGATTGGACGGTTATGGGATTGGATCTCCTCTCTCCGATGCGTTGCAGTCTGAAATAGTTTGAAATGTATTACAGTCCCTGCATTGATATCCAATTTATGTCATGCCTGTATATAAATAATTTTGACTCTTTAGGTATGTAGAGAAGCATGAACACACACACACACACACACACACACACACACACACACACACACACACACACACACACACACACACACACACACACACACACACACACACACAGAGGCTCACTCACTTGGTCTCACACACACACATAAACACACACATAAACGAACACACACGCACACAGACTCACTCCCTCCCTCACACACACACACACTCACATACATCCTCACACAAACACACACACATAAACAAACACACTTATACATACCTTATTCTTTATTCATTCGCACCGAGCAACTCTCGAAAGCGAAAACATCTCTCATACCTAAAACTACTTTACGCGTATTTGTGAAAAAGTGCATGAACCTTGTTAGCGTCCTTGGAAATTATAACCTTCCCCTGTCAGTTACATTCGTCAAGCATTTGAATTAGTCTTTCGTTTGCAATACTTTCCCCTCCCGCAATTTTCCAACAGCGATCGTCTAACCGAAATTTAAACACTACAGAATAGTTTAGTCTACGTTCAAATGTCCGCTTTGCCTACGACCATAACCTTTATTTTGCTACATCTTTTTCTCCTTAGAATTACCGCTCACCCCATCTATGCCACGTCGCTATTTCACTTGTATGCCACGTCGTTATTTCATTTGTATGCCACGTCGTTATTTCACTTGTAACACGACCAGGGATGCTTTTTTCCCCAGGTCATTGAGCGACCTGCAACAAATACCCCTTTTCTGGCTTTTAAACTTGGTTATTAATGACATTTCATCTGTCCCTTTCAATATCCTCAATAACGTTACTAACTGGAAAGCTAAATAAAAGAGGGGAACAAGGGAGAGAAACAGGCTGGCAAATAGACAGAAGTAGATAGTATGAGAGAGAGAGAGAGAGAAGGGTGAGGTGGTAGGGAAGGGAGGGATGGAGATAGAAAAGAAAGGAAAGAAAAAAGAGAGAGGAAGAAGGAGGGAGAGGTAGGGAGAGAGAGAGGTGAGAGAGAGGGGGGGAGATAGGAAGAGGGAGAGGGAATGGGAGAGGGAGTTATTTCAGAGGGAGATGTGGAAGAGAGGAAGAGATGGAGAGAAAGAAAGAGAGAGAGAAAGAAGAAAGAAAGAGAGAGAGAAGAAAGAAAGAGAGAGAGAAGAAAGATAGAAAGCTAGATGAAAGAAAGAGAGAGAGAAGAAAGAAAGAGAGAGAGAATAATGAAAGAGAGAAAGAAGAAAAAAAGAGGGGATTAAGAAAGAAAGAGAGAGGGAAGAAAGAAAGAAAGAAATAGAGTGGAAGCAACATCAAATGCCAAAATATTAACTAGTAAAATAACACGGGCGCCTCCAACCCACCTCTTCCCTTGTCAAGTATAATGTGCTACTTCAAAGAGCCTTGGCACGACCTGTGTGTGTGTGTCCTGGCGACTTTAAGGGTTAGCGGCATTCTCTCCCTCTCCCTCGTTCTTTTTCTCTCTCTTCTCCCCTCTCTTTCTCATTCCTTCTGCGCTCCCCCTCACCTCTTCCTTTCGACCCCTTCTTGTCATTTCTCCCCTCTTCCTCATATTCTTTTTTGTCTTGTCTTCCTTCTCTCTCTCTCTCTCTCATCATTTCTTGTCTATCTATCCCGTTTTTTTTCTACT
>NC_091566.1:33714738-33719738 GCF_042767895.1 Penaeus vannamei | reverse complement strand
CAGATTATCTGATTTGGGGTTTGATCTGCTCTTTCCATAAGTCCCGAATGCCCACGGGGAGTGTGTGTAAAATCTCGCTATACTTACTCATGTATGATTAGTTAAGTAATGTCCGTGGCGCTCGGTGGCGCCTGGTTGCACACTCCTCTTAGTGGGTGGTGGTGTAGTGGAGAGAGTGACTGTCTTGCAATCTCTTGCAATGGCGGTGAGGGATCGAATCCCGATCGGAGAGGTTAATATATTCATATATAAAAATATATATATATATATAAATATATATATATATATATGAATATACAGATATATGAATATATATATATATATATATATATAGATATATATATATATATATATATATATATATGTATGTATATATATATATATATATATATATACATATATATATATATATATATAATATATATATATATATATATATATATATATATATATATATATATATATATACATATACATATACATATATATATATATATATATATATATATATATATATATATATATATATATATATATATATATATATATATTCATCTATTTGTGCGTGAGTGTGTGTGTACAAGTGTGTGTATGTGTGTGTGCGCACGCGTGTTTATGTATATGTGTGTTCGTCCCTGACTGATTATGAGCATGTATTTTTCTTCCCTTCTTTCCCATTTCTCTTCCTCTTAACTTTCACTGTCCTTTCCCAGTTCGTCAGCAAGAACACACGAGTCGGATACACCTGTAACACGGAGCGACCTCGGCGTGAATTATTTAATTGAATAGATAAATCACGGACTTCCATCTCACTCTCTTCTTCTCTCTCACTTGATCCTTCGTCTTTCTTTTGTCCGTTCTGTTCTTTCCATTATTCTCTCCTTTATTATTTATTATTTATTACCTTTTCTTTTATTCACAGATTTCTTTTGTGTCTTCGTCCATAGTTAATGTCCTCAAATGTTCCTTTCTCTCTTTCTTCAACTTTAATTTCAGTTCTCTTTCATCTCCTTTTCGTTTTCATATTCCTTCCCGTCTTTTTTCATCTACCTCTACCCTCACCTTCTCCCTCTCCCTCTCTCTCCTTCTTTCCTCTCATTATTCCATTACCTATTATGCCAATCTCCCCTCCTCTCTCTCTCTTTCTCTCTCTCTTTCTCCTCACCCTATCTACCTCCCACTCTCTAGCACCATCTCTCCCTTCTCTCCTCCCTACTCATCTTCCCTTTACCTACTTCTTCATTCTTCTCTCCTCACTTTCCTTTACCCATCACCTCAATCTCTCCCTTCCTCCATTTTCTAACCCTCTAACTCCACCTCTCCTATCACCCTCTCTTCCTACTCCCTCCTTCTCCCTCCAACTCTCCGCTCCTGCTGTCCATCCTAACTTTACTCCCCTCCCTCCCTCCTTCCGGCTCCCCCTTCTTCCCACTCCGCCCTCCCCTCCTCTCTCTCCTCTCAACGCCTTCTCCTTTTACTTCACTCCCTACACCTGTCTCCTCCTCCTCTCCTTTCCCTTCTTAACTCCGTCATCTTCCTCACTCCCCTTCCCTTTTCCTTTCTCCTCTCCCCTCCCTCCTCTCTATCTCACCCTCCCTCACTCTCCCCTTCCCTCTCCACCTCACCTCCACAGTCCCCACTCCCCTTCCTCTTCCCTTTTTCTCTCCTCCCTCCCCCTCCATCTCACCTCCCTCACTCCCACTCCCCCCCCCCACCACCTTACCTCAGCACTCCCCACTCCCCCCTCCACCTTACCTTCCTCACCCCCCACTCCCCTCCTCTCACTCCCTCTCCCCCCTCCACCTTACCTCCTCACTTCCCCTCCCCCCTCCGCCTCACCTCATCCCTCCCCACTCCCCCTCCCTCTTCCCTTGGCCTCTCCCCTCACCCACTCCACCTCTCTTGCCATCCGCATTCTCCCGGCTGACTAGGGAAACACATTTGCAGAATTGGCTGTGGGTGACGGTGAGCGATGGCCACCCACAGACAGGTCTCGGAGCAGCGGGCGAGAGAGAAAGACAGAGAGGGAGGGAGGGAGGGAGGGAGGGAGGGAGGGAGGGAGGGAGGGAGAGAGAGAGGGAGAGGGAGAGGGAGAGGGAGAGGGAGGGAGAGGGAGAGGGAGGGAGAGGGAGAGGGAGAGGGAGAGGGAGAGGGAGAGGGAGAGGGAGAGGGAGAGAGAGAGAGAGAGAGGAGAGAGAGAGAGAGAGAGAGAGAGAGAGAGAGAGAGAGAGAGAGAGAGACAGACAGAGAGAGAGAGAAGGGAGGGAGGGAAAGGGAGAAGGAGGGGAAAATGGAAGGAGGGAAGGAGAAACGAATGGAGCACACGCACATACACACACACACGTGTATACCATACATACACAAACACGTTTTTTTCACATACACATATATGAATAAGGATTTCCACAAAGCGGTACTGCTTCCGTATAAACGAGGACGAAGCCAGGACAAAGCCATCCGAACGTCACAACAACCTTTATGCATTCTCAGTTACGTCGCTCTTTGGCCATTAAGAAAGAACAACAATGTCAAGATCGCTGACAATAACATCATCGATAGATCACCACTTGCTATAACAATAACGGAGACAAGAACAATTGTAGCGTTCACGGGAACAATGTTGGCAAAACAACCATGAACAGGGATCGTCGCTGTTCGTTATGGGAAGCTTTGACGGAGAATATTCATTTCATTTCGCGTAATTTATGATGGAGGTCGAAAATCAAAGTGTCCGATAATTCTTTTTCTTTCGTTTCTGGCTTATCTAAATTGACATTTCTCTTTCTTATCGGATTTCTTTCTTCCCTCTCCTCTCGTATATTCTCTCCCCATCGCTCAATTTTCTGCATCTCCTTTTAATTCCTATTCTTCCCGTCTCCTTTCATTTCCCCTCTCTTACCCTTTCTGCCTTACCCTTATCAACAGGTTCCCCCATTTACCCTCTCCCTATTTCTATTTCTTCCTTTCTCCTCTCTTTTCCTTCCTATTCTACCTCCTCCGACCCTCCACCTTCTCACCCATCCCTCTCACCCTCCTACTCTTCCTCCCCTTCTCCCTCCCACCCTACTTCCCCGCCTCCATCCTCCTCCCCCCCTCCTGCTTTCCCAACCCTCTTCCCTTCCACCCACCCTCCTCCATTCTCATTCCCTCCCCTCCTATTCCTCCTGTTTCACCGTACCATCCTCCTCTCTCCAACCCTCTCCCTTTCCTCTCCTACCTGTTCCACCACCACCCCTTCTCTCCCTCCATTTTCACTCACCCTCTTCCTCCACTCCCACCCTCTCCACCTCCTCCCTCCTCCACTCTCAACCTTATCCCACTCTCCCCCTCTCGCCTCCTCCTCCACTCCCCCCTCTCCCCCCCTCCTCCTCCGCTCCCATCCTCTCCTCCCTCCTCCTCTATTCCCACCCTCTCCACCCTCCTCGTCCACTCCCCCTATCGCCCCCTCCTCCACTCCCACCCTCTCCCCCTCCCTCCTCCACTCCCACCCTCTACCCCCTCCTCCTCCACTCCCACCCTCTCCCTCTTCTTCCTCCACTCCCACCCCTCTCCCTCCCTCCCCCCCCAAGCCCTGCAGCCCAGGTCGTGAGCGCTAACACGGGCCTGTCACTCGTCTTAATGAGCTCCCAAAACAACAGCCAGATTCCGCTCCCCTTACTGCTTTCTCTCTCTCCCTTCATACCATCCCTTTATCTCTCTCTCTACTCCTTCCCCCATACTACCACCTTCTCCCATACTCCCTTCATACCATCCTTCTCTCCCTCCTACTCCTCCCTTCATACCATCCCTTTCTCTCCCTTCTACTCCCCCCATACCACCTCTTTCTCTCCCTTCTACTCCCCCCATACCACCTCTTTCTCTCCCTTCTACTCCTCCCATACCACCCCTTACTCTCCTTCCATACTCCTCTCTCTTATACTACCACCTTTCTCTCTCTCCTATTCCCTTCATGCCGTCCCTTTCTCTCCCTCCTACTCTTCCCATTCCCAGCGCTTTCTCTCTCTCCTACTCCCTTCATACCACGTCTTTCTCTCTCTCCTATTCCTCCCTAGCCACGCCTTTCTCTCCCTCCTACTCCTCCCCCATACTATCATGTTTCAGCCCTACTCCCTTCATACCATCCCTTTCTCTCCCTTCTACTCCTCCCATACTCACCTCTTTCTATCCTTCCATACTCCTCTCCATACCTCCTCCCTTCCTCTCTCCCTTATTCTCCCTCATCTCCCTCTCTCTCTCCCTTCTACTCTTCGCTCTATACCTCCCCTTTCTCTCTCTCTCCTCTCCTCTTCTATATCTCTCTCACCCTCCCTCCTATACCTCTTCACTCTCTCGCTCTTCTCCTTACCCCATCTCAATCTCCCCCTCTCTCTATACCTCTCTCACTCTCCACTCTTCTATACCTCTCTCTCCTCCCCTCCCTCTATACCTCTCTCTCCTCCCCTCTTCTATACCTCTCTTACTCTCCCCTCTTCTATACCTCTCTCTCCTTCCCTCTTCTATACCTCTCTCACTCTCCCTTCTTCTCTACCCCTCTCACACTCCCCTCTTCTATACCTCTCTCTCCTCCCCTCTTCTATACCTCTCTCTCCTCTCCTCTTCTCTACCTCTCTCACACTCCCCTATTTTATACCTCTCTCACACTCCCCTCTTCTATACCCCTCTCTCCTCTCCTCTTCTATACCTCTCTCACTCTCCTTTCTTCTATACCTCTCTCTCCTCCCCTCTTCTATACCTCTCTCACTCTCCCCTGTTCCCCTCTTTCCCTTTTCCTCCTGTGCGAATTTTGACGCATTGTCACGTGCGATTTCCCGATGATCAAAGTGTGGTTTGGGGAGAGAGGGGGGGGGGGGGAGGAAGGTTAGGGTTGGGGTGAGGATTGTGGTGGGTGGGGGTGTTGGTAGGGGCAGGGAGGGATATGTTGGGGGAAAAGGAAGAGAGATGGATAGATAGATAGAGACACACACACACACACACACACACACACACACACACACACACAC
>NC_091566.1:33704738-33709738 GCF_042767895.1 Penaeus vannamei | reverse complement strand
CTTCTTTCTGGGTTCAGCTTTCTCCCCGGCTTTGTGTTGTTCTCCCCTGAATAGGCATTTTGCTCTTAGACTGGGATTTGTTCCCGGGTTCGACTTTCCCCTAATGTTTGGTCGTCTCCCCTGGGGTAGGTGTTTTTCCCCTAGGTTAGTTCTACTTCTTGGATTTTCTCCCTCCCTAGCATTGCTTCGCCTCCCCTGGGTTGGCATTTTACTCTACTTTGGCTCTTTCTTCTGGGTTCTTTACCACCCCTTAGGTTGGCTCTTCCCCCTAGGTTCTCGCCTCTCCCTTAGGTTGGTTCGTGTCCCCTGGGTTGGCCCTTTCTCTTGGGTTCTCTCCTCCACGTTAGGTTTTCTCTTCCCCCTGGGTTCTCTCCTCCCCATAGGGTGGTTGGTGGCTCATCACCCTTGGTCGTCTCCCCTTTGGTAGGCATTTTCCCATGGTTTGGCTCTTCCTTCTGGTTTCTCGCCTCCCCCTTGGGTTGGCTCCTCCCTCTGGTTTTTCTCCTCCCCATAGGGTGGCTCATCCCCCTTGGTCGTCTCCCCTTTAGTAGGCATTTTCCCCTGGTTTGGCTCTTCCTTCTGGTTTCTCGCCTCCCCCTTGGTTTGGCTCCTCCCTCTGGCTTTTCTCCTCCCCCTGGGTTCTCTCCTCCCCCTGGGTTGGCTCCTCCCCCTAGGTTTTCTCCTCCCCCGTTGGGTTGGCTCCTCCCCCTGGGTTTTCTCCTCCTCCTTGGGTTGGTTCGTTCCCTCCGTGTTTGCTCTTCTTCCCTGACTGCTGTTCCCCCAAGCACACTCCCCCCCCTCCCCCAGGCACTGTCGCCTGACGTTGCTCTTCGCTCATATTTTGGGTCTATATTTGCCTGTGTTTTTTCCGCAGCTTATTGTTTCTATATCTCCGTTTATGCGGTTTATCTCTTTATCTGTTTCTCTGTCTCTCTCAATTTCGCTTTTCCTCTCTGCCTGTCTGCCTGTCTCTCTCTATCTCTGTCTCTGTCTGTCTCTCTCTCTCTCTCTCTCTCTCTCTCTCTCTCTCTCTCTCTCTCTCTCTCTCTCTCTCTCTCTCTCTCTCTCTCTCTCTCTCTCTCTCTCTCTCTCTCTCTCTCTCTCTCTCTCTCCCTCGCGTCTACGTCTACGCGGTGGTGCGACACAATACAGGAGGGGTGGGGGTGGGGTGGGGGGGGGGTAGATGGGAAATCAGGGGATTGTATTGTTTAGTATAAAGGTCTTCGACTTTTTTTCTCTATCTCTTTTTATTTATCATTATTTTTATCTTAAGCGTGGAAGGGATACCTTTTATATAAATCATTTGTCGAAAGAAAGAAGAAAAACAAAGAAAAGAAAAAAGAAAAAAGCTTTAGTCAAGAAGAGAGGAAGAGAGAGAATCAAAGCAGATGTTTCTCTCTCTTCCTCCTTCTTTTTTCCTACCATTCTTTTCTCTTTGTTCTCCCTCTTTCGTCTTTTTTCCCAGTTTCTTTGTCATTCGATTTTTTTCCTTCCCTTTCACTTTTCTCACTTTCCGTATCTTCCTCGCCTTCTCTTTTTCTGTCATCTCTATCTATCTATCTATCCCTCTAAGTATCTATCTGTCTATGTCTATTTCTCTCACCCTCCCTCTCTCTCTATTCTTCACTCTAGCATTTTCTCGCCTCTTAATTATGTCCTTCCTCCCTCTCTCTCTCTATCCACTTATCCATCTACTCATTCCTTTCCTTCCTTCTATCTATCTATCCTCCGTCTATTTCTTCCCCTCTCCATCCCAAACCGAGCACCCCCCCCCCCCCTCCCAACCCCCCCATCCGCCCCTGCCCCCATGTACACGGAAAAACTCCAGCCTCACCCTCGTATAAATGGAATAAGGAAGAGGGGAGAGGGAGAAGAGGGGAGAAAAGGGGAGTAGAGGGGGAGAGTGAGAGGAGGGGAGGTGGGGGGGGGGGGAGAGGAGATAGAGGGGACGTGAGTAAAGATACACTTAAGAGGTTTGGGTGAATATCGGATTTTTCTTTCTTCTTGAGCAAGCGGTAGAGTCTCAGACACTTCATACTAAGAATAAAAAAACTATCTAAAGGTATTTCTAATTCAATTTATCGTGCACAAAGCTGCGTATATATATATATATATATATATATATATATATATATATATATATATATATATATATATATATATATATATATATATATAATACAGCACATGCATGATACACGCTCGCAAATGCACATGACAGCAAACGCAGCCAGCAACACAGGGGAATATGGAAAGATAACGAAAATCTGGTGAATATGGACGAATACGTTTTATCTGCATTAGCCTCTGAATGATAAACAGTATTTTCATTTGCATTCGCCGTTCGTACGCCTGAGCGTTTGTATATGGATGCGCTTTTGCATATATACTTGTGCTTTACTGAGTGCATGATTCTGTTAGTGGTTGTTATATATATATATATATATATATATATATATATATATATATGTATGTATATTTGTATATATATATATTGATAGATAGATGGATAGATAGATAGGTAGATATACATATACATACATACATACATACATACATATATATATATATATATATATATATATATATATATATATATATATATATATATATATATATATATATATATATATATATATGTATATAAATAGATAGATAGATAGATACACATACACACACACACACACACATATACATACATAAACATATACTTATACATATACACACACACACACAACACACACACAGATATATATATATATATATATATATATATATATATATATATATATATATATATATATATATATATATATATATATATATATATATAACATAAATAACATCATACATAATAACATAAATCCATTCTCAAGCCAATCTAATGGGAGAAAGTACACTATAAGAAAACTAAAAATAACATAAAAATCCTAAGTGGGCGTTACAAAATTAGATAAAAAGAACGTAAGAATACAGGTAAAACGAAAAATGCATGGATAAAAACAAAACAAAACGAAGCATAAGAAAAAATAAAGCACACAACCAAAAGGCCACTACTTACGGTCATTTGTTTAACTTTAAAAACACAAGAGTGGTGTGGAGGCTTCATTATTACTGAGAGATGGTTTGTGTATGTATGTCAGTATGCTCTACATGATAAGGAGCTGCTGGTGGCATGGTGTGCTTGCCAAGACTGAAAAATCTTTGCGATGTATGGGGTGATCTGTGTCATCTGCGTGATTCCTGATTGCTGAAAAGGGTGGTTTGGTCATTTGGGTGCCAGTTCTGTCGGAAATACCTAGATGCCGTGAGATGCGTGTGTATGTATATATATATATATATATATATATATATATATATATATATATATATATATATATATATATATATATATATATATATATATATATATATACCCATCTATCTACTCATAAATGTACCTACCTCTCTGTCTATCAATCAACGTACTTACAAATCTATTTTACCTCCCAACTTACCTACCTCCCTCCCTACGTATCTACTTACATACTTTTCTACCTCTCTATCTACCTGTATCCTCACGCACCGACACACGAGTAAAAAACGAACGGAAACGAACGCGAAAAATCCGAACACCCGCGTTTTTTTTTTGTTTTTTCGTATTCAAATTCTCTCTCTTTCCTCCCTCGCCAAAAAGACCCGGATCTCTCAATCATTTATCTCGTCGCGTCATACAATCTGATGGAAGGAATCGCCGGGGATGTATCACTCGGATAGAAGGTCTATCTTGTTTTTGTGTCTTTTTTTCTCTCTGTCTGTCTGTCTTTATTTCTTTCTCTCATTTTCTCTTTTTTACACATACACTCTCTCTCTTTCTCCACCCATTTTTCTCTTTTTCACTCTCTCTCTCTCTCTTTCACACTCTTTCTCTCTCTCTCTCTCTCTCTCTCTCTCTTTCACACTCTTTCTCTCTCTCTCTCTCTTTCTCTCTCTCTCTCTCTTTCACTCTCTGGCTCTGTCTCTCTCTCTCTCTCTCTTTATTTCTATTAATTTTTATCTATTTATCTACTTATTTTCTCTCCCTCTCCTTTCTTTCTTTTTGTCTCCCTCTTGAGTCAGCTGCATTCCGGCGGCGCTGCCTTGCCTGTCCTGTGCTTCGCCGCGCGTCTGGAATGCAGATAATGGTTCAGTTGGATAATCTTTCTCCTTTACTTTGATTCCTTCCTCCATGGTCTAGTCTCCTCACGTCTCCTATTCCCCCTTCACTTTCTCTTTTCTTTCTGTCCGTTTTTTTTCTGTCGATCGTGTGTCTTTGATGTCTGTATGTGGATGCCCTTTTATACATATAATTGTAATTTATTGATTGCACGATTGTGTCTTTTAGCGTTTATTATATGTAAATACATGTATACCTATATATATATATATATATATATATATATATATATATATATATATATATATATATATGTATTCATATATATATTTGTGTGTTTGTTATCATATCGTCGCTCTTGTTAGCATCATCATAACCAAACCATCTACAATAAGGCATGTAAACACGCGATAGGAATAACAACCGCATACACAACGTAGGTGTCAGTGACTGCCAACACCGCCATAATAAATCAAAACACGTTAATCCTAAGAGATGTTCTATGACACATAAAAGCACAACAATGAAACCAAAGTCTTTATAGCGATGGTTACACTAAAATTCATTGCATCACAACCCATTGTATAGAAAATCCGTAGATCCGACGCAAATGCCAAAATGGAAAGAGCTATAGAGTTTATTGTTATGATATGCAATCACTCCATCCCCGGATTTATGGAAAATATCAATTCTAATTAATTATGACACGTGAAAATTGCGTAGATAATAATGGCTCTGATATATATTCATCATTAAAAAAGATTGCCGACTCCATAGTGTATGATTTAGCGTTGAAATATTTATGTGAATTTCCCGGAAAAAAGTGTATTGTGTATACTTTAGCCGTCATACATATTGTTGATTT
>NC_091566.1:33687238-33692238 GCF_042767895.1 Penaeus vannamei | reverse complement strand
GTAGGGGAGGGCATGGGGGATACCAAGGGAAGTCGCAGGATGAAATAAAAAGGAAAAAGAATTGTATGTATGTCCTTTCTATGCGATGTAGGTCATCTACTGCTCTCCCTTCCCTTCTAAGAGAGACTCCCCCCCTCCCCCCAGCCTCCGCCTTGGAAGACAAACATCCTCCACATACACTCGGCAGGATGGAGTTTAGAACCGATCTCAGGGAGGGGCACGCACAAGCCTATGAGATCATGAGCTGGGCTATATGATATGTGAGGGCGGGGTCTGCAACATCGACTAGAACACTTATACACACTAAGTGCAAACACTTTCTTAATGAGTAGGTCACGAGGGCATGAATGAGTACGATGTTCCCGCCGTGTGCTCAGCGGAAACGGCGACGGAAATAAGAATGTAAAAGGAAACAGAAAACCCTGCAGGAACGCTAGTCCACTAACAGCAAATGGCGTGCAGCGTCGCATAGTAATCATGCACAGTATGCAGCATCATCTATTGAATGGATAGAACAGTAAGGGTATGAATTTCCCTTCCTGAGGAAGACGTGGCAACGCTTCTACGAGGCGTCGAGAGGGCGTGAAGTCAAGGTGCTTGGCGGTCGCTCTGAGACTAAATCCGCGTAAAGTGCTGTAGCCATGAGGATCTCCTTGAGCTAGGCTACGCTCACGATTTACTGCAGATGGAGGGGAGGGGGGAGGTACATGCAAGCAGCCATCAACGCCTGAGCGAGAAGGATAGGATCTTCCTCTCTATCCTTCCTGTATACGAGGAAGAAGAAAGTTTTCAGGGATTGGGTTGGGAGCAGGACTATGTATATGGCATGCTTTCCTCATACATTTCACTGCATAGTCTATATTTTCCTTCTTTTCTCCACCCTGCAATATCCGTGGTATCGTAAACGCCCTGCCCCTATTATCGAGGCCAAGATTATGGGTTATAAAAGGGTGTTTCCGCGCAACAAAACCCATATAAATCAATTGCAGAGAGTGGAAGGAATCCATCAGTGCCATCATCGTTATAATTCTCAAATATTTAGAGATGTTTTCCCGTTTATTTGTCGGGATTATGTTTGTAATATCACTATAACTAATTATTGCGTTTTGATGATGTTTATTAATACATTTATGATCACTGTTGTTTATTATTACTCTTATTATCATTATTTTTATTATTACTTTTGTTTTCATTGTTGTTCATAATTATCTTTTTTATGATCATTGTTGCTTCTTATCATCATATTTGTTATAGTTGCTTATTATCTTATTACCATTATCATTACCATTATTAGTATTACTCTGATCGAAAATATCCATTGCTGCATAATTACAAAGAAAATATTTTACTTGATGAAAAAATATCGTGAATTTTTTTACCGGGTTTGACATTGAGGTTTGGTTTAAATTTGAGAAAACGGTGTATATGTTATGGATGAAGAATAGAAGGAGAGGAAGATAAAGATGTAATTAATAAGATAAATCATATATATATAATGACGGTACTAGTGTTGGTAAGATTAATGGATCAGTAATGGTTATGGAGAACAATAAAAAATGTGACGAGGCACGACACACACACACAAAAAGATAAAAACAAAGAAAACATAAATTTGGAAACATATCTCTCTCTTACACACACACACACACACACAAACACTCCCCCTCCTCCCCTTCTCTCTCTCTCTCTCTCTCTCTCTCTCTCTCTCTCTCTCTCTCTCTCTCTCTCTCTCTCTCTCTCTCTCTCTCTCTCTCTCTCACTCTCACTCTCTCTCTCTCTCTCTCTCTCTCTCTCTCTCTCTCTCTCTCTCTCTCTACCCTCTCTCTTACACACACACACACAAACACAAACACGCTCCCCCCTCTCTCCTCTCACACACACTCCCCCTCCCCTCCTCTTCTCTCTCTCTCTCTCTCTCTCTCTCTCTCTCTCTCTCTCTCTCTCTCTCCCTCTCCTCCCTTCCCTTCCCCTCCCTCCCTCCCTCCCTCCCTCCCTCCCCTCCCCTCCCTCCCCTTCCCCTTCCCCTTTCGTCCCTCCCCTTCCCCTTTCCCCTCCCCTCCCCTCCCCTCCCCTCCCCTCCTCGCTCCCTTCCCCTCCCTCTCCTTCCCACACACACACACACTCCCCTCCCCTCCCCTCCCTCCCCTCCTCTCCCCTCTTTCTCTCTCTCTCTCACACACACACACACACCCAACCCCTACCGTCCCTCCCCCCTCCTCCCCTTCCCTCCCCTCCCCTCCCCTCCCCCGCCGCCGCCACCCATAATGAATCCTCTGTCTAGACCACCGTCACCATAAGACAATGCGAAGACGCTGATCATCATTAAGGTCATCCCTGGCTTAGGGTGGTAGCCCCCCCCCCCCTCATCTTAAGGAGTCTGAACCCCCTTTGCCCCCTCCCCCCCTCCCCCCACTCCCCTATCTTCTTTCTTTCCTGTCCCCTTCTTTGTCCTTTGCTTTGGTCGTTTTCGCTTTTTTCCTCTTCGTTTTTCGTTCTTCCTTTTCTCCTTTTTTTCTGTCTTCTATTTTTCCTCTTTTTTTCCCGTTCCCCGTCTTTTACTTCTTTTTCTCATTCTTCTTCTCCTCTTCTTCCTCATCCAGCTCTTTCTTCCCTCTTTCACCAGTTCCCGTTCTTCTCTCTTTCCTTACCTGGTCGGTTTCCCATTTCTCTTCCATCCCTCTTTCCACTCCTTCTCCATCTATCTCTTCCTCTTCCTCCTTACTTCCCGCTTTCCTCTATTCCTCAACCTCTTCTCTTCTCCCCTATTTCCCTTTCCTTCTCCTTTCCTCTTTTCCCCATCTTCCTCTGCTCTTCCTTAATCCCTCCCTTTCTCCCCCTTCCTACCTCCACCTCTTCCTCTCCCCCTCCCACCTCCTTCCACCTCTCACTCACCCCCATACCCTCTTCCCCCTTCCCTTCCTCCCCCTCCTGTTTCATCGTTCCTCTCCCATCTCCTCCCTCCCTCCTTCTCTCCATCCATCCTCCCCTTTCCCTCCCTCCCTCCCTCTCTCTCTCCCTCCTCCTCCCCCTCCCCACCCTCCCTACCTCCCTCCATCCTCCTCCCCTCCCTATCCCTCCACCTCCCTCCCTCCTTCCTCCCTCCTTCCATCTCTCCCTCAATCCCCATACCCTCCTCCCCCTCCATCCCTCCCTCCCTCCCTCCTCCTCCTCCCCCTCCCTCAATCCTCATCCGATCTAGCTTCTTATTCCTTCGGTTATTATTTTCCTTTGTTATTGCTCTTCCTTTGATCCACGCTGTCGTAAACTTTTCGTTGCGTTATATTTGATATTTGCTTTAGACGCTCTTCTTGTCTCTCTCTTCCGCTCGCTTTGATGTCATTTCCCTTTTCCGAGAGTTTGTTATGGCGATCGTGGGAAGAAATGTAATAACCGCAACAATATTACAAGGTAATAATAACCCCCCAAATATAAAATAAATAAGATTAAAAAGAAAGAGAGTAAGTGAGTGAGGGAGAGAGCGAGAGAAATAGAGAAAGAGAGAGATAGAGAGAGATAGAGAGAGATAGAGAGAGATAGATAGATAGATAGATAGATAGATAGATAGAGAGACAGAGAGAGAGAGAGACAGAGAGAGAGAGAGAGAGAGAGAGAGAGAGAGAGAGAGTGAGAGAGAGAGAGAGAGAGAGAGAGAGAGAGAGAGAGAAAGAAAGAAATAACACATACATCAATAATAGCAAGGATGCTACTCGTGTCTGTTAATAACGGTACTACAATTAATAATAACACCCCAACAATGATACAAAACGATAAAACATAATAATCAAATAAAACAAAGCAACATAAAGGACCATAGAATAAAAGAAATGAAATAATTGAGATCGTGAAAATTGAATCAAATGGAACTGGGTTGTTGATGAAAATGTCCACATAAACATGCTGAACGTGTGTTTGTGTGTGTGTGTGTGTATGGTGTAGACAGAGGATGCACGTGAGGCAGCATGAATCAATGAGCTTTGAGAAATTCCCTTTTCCTTTCCCCTCACGTTCTCCCCTCTTCCTTCCCCTTTCGTCTTCTCTCTCTCTCTCTATTTCCCTGTTTTTGTGTCTATCTTTGTGTTTATTTATGTTATATATAGTCTTTTTTGTGTTTAAGTGTTCCTCCTCCCCCCCCTCTCTCTCTCTTTCTTTTTTTTCCTCTCTCTCTCTCTCCCTCTCTCTCTCTCTCTCTCTCTCTCTCTCTCTCTCTCTCTCTCTCTCTCTCTCTCTCTCTTCTTCTCTCTCTCTTCTCTCTCTCTCTCTCTCTCTCTCTCCTTCTCTCTCTTCTCTTTCTCTCTTCTCTCCCTTTCTCATTTTTTCTCTTAACCCCACAAGTACCTAATCTCCTCTCTCCCAACTTCTCTCTTCTTTGCTCCATCATTTAGTCTCTTCTTCTTGCACTCTTCGTCTTCTTCCTTACTTTTTATATATATTTCTCCTTCTTTATCAGTTTCCTCTTCTCCCCTCTTAGTCCCATCCTTTACCCTCCCCTCCCTCACCCCCTTCCTCTCCATTTCCCCTCTCTCCCCTTTCCTAGTTCCGTCTCTTAGTCTTCCCCCATTCTCCCGAATTTCCCCTCTTCTCTCCTCCTCCTCTCCTCCCTACTTCCTCCCCCTCCTCTTCAAATCTCCCCCTCTTTGGTTTTACGATCTGGGTCCGCTGTGTTATGAATACAGTGATCAGTTTGCTGCTTGTTTCCGGAAATGAGTAAACAGATTTCACGATGGGGGAGGAGAGGGGAAAGGGGAAAGGAGAAGAGGGAATGGGAGGGGAGATGGGAGGAGAGGGGGAGAGGGGGAAGGGGAAAGGGGAGGAGGGAATGGGAGGGAGAGGAGGGAGAGAGGGGAAGGGGGAAGGAAGGGAAGAGGAGGGAATGGGAGGGGGGATGGGAGGAGAGGGGGAGAGGGGAGAGAGGGGAGGTGGGAGGAGAGGGGGAGAGGGGAAAGGGGAAAGGGGAAGAGGGAATGGGAGGGGAGATGGGAGGAGAGGGGGAGAGGGGAGAG
>NC_091566.1:33677238-33682238 GCF_042767895.1 Penaeus vannamei | reverse complement strand
CTCTCCCTCTCTCTCTTTCTCTATCTATCTATTTATCTGTCTATCTCTATCTCTCTCACATGTTCTCATCTTTCCCTGTCGCCATTGTCAGTCTTCTTTCCTTTCCTGCCCCCTTATCTCCCCTTTTCTTTCCATATTCCTTCTTTCTCTCTCTCTCTCTCTCTTTCCCTTCCTCCCTCCCTCCCTCCCTCCGTCCTTCCCTTCCTTTTCTTCCTCCCCCCTCCTTCTCTCTGCCCCCCTTCTCATTCCGTCTCTCCTACCCTCTCTATCTTTCCCTTTCTCTCACCCTCTCTATCTCTCCCTCTCTCTCCCTTTCCCCATGGCAATATCGTCGTCTCCTTCCCCTTTAATATCGTTCATTTTTTGATTCCGTGTCATCATTCCTTTATTGTCTCTCCTCCCAGTTCCTCCTTTCGCTCCCGCGTGTCCTCTCATCACCTATATGGGAGACTATTTCATTTTTTTATTGTGTAATCTCCAGATCTCCCGTAATTGAAAGTCTTCGGTAAGTGTGCATGTCTTGGCTATTTTCTTGGTTGGTATATTTTGCTGGTCTGTTTGTTTAAGCTTTCATTGATTGATTTATATTCTTGTTTATTCTTTATCTATATCAGTATTGTCGTTTTTATATTCATTATCGATATAATTGTTTTCATCGATATTGTTGTTGTTGCTATTAACATTATTATTTCTATCATTATCATAATAATGATGATAATAATAATAGTTATTATCATCATCATCATCATCATCATCATCATTTTTGTTATTACCTGATTATTGATATTACTATTATCATCATCCTAATCAATGTTATGAACAATAGTATTTCTTCTTGTTTTTGTTATTCTTTTGTACATGTTATTATCATCTTTATTGTTATTATCATCATCATCGTTATCGTATCATCATAATTATCGTATAAACATCATTGTTTTTGTTATCATTACTATTATAAAATTAATACTAATACTACTACGTTTTTCTTTCTAATTTTCAATTTACCATTGCGATTTTTCATATTCTTATTATAGGTATCATCATCACTACTATCAGTTTGTGTTATTATTATTATCATTTCATCTGAACATTGTCGTTTTTTGTCTTGTGTGTGAAGTTAACGCACGAGTTAAAGAATAATTTTGAAAGAAATTAGCCCTACGTTATGATTATGTTTTATCAAGTTTAATTTATGGCAATTATCGTTATTTTCTTCTTCTTTTTCCTTGAAGAATTTTTGTTTGGGGGGGAGGGGGGGTATGTGTGGAATTGGTTGTTCAGATTTTTTTTTTAATTCTGGATAGCAAAGAAGGGAAAGGTAAGCACACACATACAAAAAAGACAAAGATAGACAGAGAAAGTCATATAAACATAGGATAATAATAATAACATTCACCCATCCATCCACCCACACACAAACACAGACTTTACAGACACACATGCACACAACTCCATACATTAATTTCCTCACTAACATCCCCACAGAAAACGCTTCCCCAACCGCCAGAAAAAAAAAAAAATCTTATTCACATGAAAGCAAAATTCAGGCTTTGCATATCGTAAAAAAAAAAAAAAAAAAAAAATCAGACATTTAACACAAACGAAAAAAACAAACAAACAGAGAAATGCACCAAGACCCTATCCGGTGTATACGCGACAGTGGCAAACCTCGACACTGATAGCGAGAAACTGAGTGTGGCTGATAAACAAGACACCACTTTGCCCATGTACATAAAACGCAAAGCTTTTCCCCGTGTCGCACGAGGGGGAGGCAATACACAGGGTACACACTCCGCCGGGCATGTTGCAGACAGAGGTACTGTGGCTCGCACTCAAACTTCTCACACTGTTTAATTCTTGGCAGGTTTCTCCGCCGTGTTGCCGGCTCGTGCAACATCCTGGGGAGGTTTCAGGCAGAGGGCGTCGCTTCTTTCTCGCCTGTGTGGGTGTTTCTTCTTGATGGTTCTCTCGTTTTTTTTCTTCTTCTACTCCTTTTTTTCATTTTCTTTTCCTACTACTTGTTTCTTTTTTTTCTTCTCCTATTACTTCTTTCTTTTTTCTTACTGCGTCGTCTTCTTTTAGGTTCTCCTTCGCTTTTATCATCATGATTATTATCTTCTTTCGTCTACTTTTTTTCCTCCCACTGTCTTCCTGTTCTCTCTCTCTCTCTCTCTCTCTCTCTCTGTCTCTCTCTCTGTCTCTCTCTCGCCTTAACCCCCCTTGGCTAACACATACCGTCACTTCTCCCTCTACCTCTTGCTTCATTCCTCCACACCTCACGTACCCAATACCTCCCCTTACCTTCCCCATGCCCTCCCCTCACTCCTGTCTTTCCCCTTTGCTCCTTTCTCTCCCTAACACCCCCTCCTTTACTCTCTCCACTCTACCCATCCTCCCCTCACTGCCTCATCTCCCTAACCCTCCACACTCCCTCCATACTCCCCTCACTCCCCTCCTCTCCCTAAACCCTCCACACTCCCCTCAAACCCTCCTCTCCCTCCCACTTCCACCCTAACTCCCCCTCACCCCGCCACTGCTCCCCTCTCTTCCCTCCCCACACTCCCTCCCACTTCCACCCCAACTCCCCCTCACTCCCTCCATACTCCCCTCCCTTCCCTCCCTTCCCTCCCTTCCCTCAGCGCCGTGACGAACAGGCTCCCCTCTCTGGTGATGACAAGAGCTGATGTGTGAGGCCTTGAGGTGGTTTTCGTCGCTCGCGAAACGACCTCCGTGTTTAGCGTAATGGTAATGAGGAAAGGGGGGGCGGGGGGGAGGGGGTTGGGAGGAGGGGGTGGTGAGGGGAGGGGGAAGGTGAGGATGGGAGGAGCAGATGGGGATGAGGAAGCAGAGGATGGGAGGGGGGGGAAGAGGGTGAGGGGAGGTGGGGAAGGGGGGTGGGGAGAAGGGTATGGAGTGGAGGAGGAGGGTGAGGGAGGGGGAGGGGATAGGGGAGAAGGAGAGGGTGAGGGGAGGTCAGGGGAGATAGAGGAGTGATGGGTAGGTGGGGGAGATGGGGGATGGGGAGAGGAACAGGGTGAGGGGGCTAGGTGGGGATGGGAGAGAAAGGGGGTGGTGGAGGGAGGTGAGGATGGGGGGACAGGGTGAGGGGAGGTATGGGAGGAAAGGTGGGGATGGGAGGTGGTGGAGGGAATGAGGAGGGGTGGTGGGGGAGGGAGGTGGAAGTGGAGAAGGATGGGGAGGTGGGGGTACGAGGAATCGGGGAGTAAGGAGTTGAGGGGTGGTTGGGGAACAAGAGTGGGAGGGGACGTGGGGAGGAAGAGGGGGACGGGACGTGGGGAAGGGAAGGGGATGAAGAGGAGGAGAGGGGGGAGAGGGTGAGGGGGAGATGGAAGAATGTGAGGAGGAAGAAGGAAGAGGGTACGTGGGGGAGGAAGAGGAAGAGGTAAAGTGATGGAGGAGAAAGAGGAGGAGGGAATTAAAGGAGATAAGAGTGGCGGGGAAAGAAGTGACAGCAAAGGTGGGGGAACTGGTAAAGGGGGAACAGGGTTGTGAAATGAGAGTTAAAGGGTGTAGTGGGTACAGACTGAAGGGGTTGAGTTGGAGGGGCGGGGAGAAGGGTAAGGGATGAGAAAGGGTGTAAGGAGAGTAAGAGAGGGTAGTGTGAGTAAGTAGGAGAGGAGAGTTGGGGAGAATGAAAGGAGGGAAGCAAAAAGAGGGGTATAGGGTAGAGGGGGGAATGGGTAGGTGGTTGGGGAGGAGTAAAGAGGGGGAGTAAAGGAAGTGAAATATTCTTATTTTTTGTCATTCTACTTATAGATTTTCTTATTCCTGCTTCCATTTTTTCTTTAGGATCATGACTGTTTTTGTTATCGTTATTAGTGTTATTATTATTATTACTGTTGTCATTATGGTTATCAATATCATTATCATTGTTATCATCATTCTTATTATCTTCCTTGTAAATGTTACTATTATGTTTTTATCATTAAATTTGCTGTTATGATTATTTTTATTTTTATTTTCATTACTGCCATCATGATTATTATTATTACCATTAGCATCACTATCATTGTCATTATTTATGTTATTATCATTATTATCATTATCATGATCATCATTATTATTATTACTATCATTATCATCATCATCTTTATTGTTGTTGTTGTTATTGTTATTGTTATCATTATTATCATAATCATTATAATCATCATGATTACAACAATTATCATCATTATCATGTATATCATCACCATCATCATTATTACAACCAAAAATAATCCAATCATCATACAAATACACTGTTACATTTCCTCTTTAAATATTTTCCCCTTTTTTAATCACCTCACATTCTTTACATCCTTCTTAAAAAAGAAAAAAAGAAAAAGAAGTAGAAAAAGAAGAAGGAAAAAAAACATCAACAAAATAAAGCTTCCATTTAAAACTATCTTCCTCCTCAGACAATATGAATAACAAAGGCCTATAATCATAATGGAAATACCACATTAAAAGAAACCATTTGAAAAGGCAGAACATTAATTAATAAGAAATCCAATTAAACTCGGAAAAAAGACCCCCAGAGAGAACGATAAAACGAAATGAGAAAAGAGGAGTGGAAATATAAATCTTAGAAGAAAGGATGATATGCATAATGAGAAAAACTAAGCTGAGAAGGAATGCTGAGACGAAGGGATAAGATAAGAAAGATTAAGAGAATCGTTTGACCTTACGTACGTCTTTCAAAAAATTATAAAGTGTTTACATTTGATAATATTTAGGAAGATAGATAGATAGATAGATAGATAGATAGATAGAGAGAGAGAGAGAGAGAGAGAGAGAGAGAGAGAGAGAGAGAGAGAGAGAGAGAGAGAGAGAGAGAGAGAGAGAGAGAGAGAGAGAGAGAGAGAGAGAGAGAGAGAGAGAGAGAGAGAGAGAGAGAAAGAGAGAGAGAGAGAGAGAGAAAGAGAGAGAGAGAGAGAGAGGGAGAGAGAATGAGAAAGAGACAGATAGATAGATAGATAGAGAGAGAGAGAGAGTGAGAG
>NC_091566.1:33667238-33669738 GCF_042767895.1 Penaeus vannamei | reverse complement strand
TTGTTGTTGTTATTCTTATTGTTTTTGTTATTTGTTGTTGATGTTATTCTTGTTGTTTTTGTTATTATTGACAATGATGTTATTGTCTTTTTACTGATACTGTTGTTGTGACGATTTTTATTGTAGATGTTGTTATTTTCATATTTTGTTGTTATTGTTTTTGTTATCATAACTGATATTATATTTGCTATTGTTACTGACACTTTTGTTGATTTTATTGATGTTGTTGTATTTACTAATGCTGTTTTTATTGTCACTATTGTAGTTGTTGTTATTACTGATGCTGCTTTATTGATGTTGTTGCTGTTGCACCTGAAGCTGACCTTCCCCTGCTTTTGTTACCTTTGTTTTGCAATAATTGTTGTTGTTGCATTCGCTGTTGCCGTTTAGCTCTGTTGTTACTGTTGTTGATACTCTTACCTTTACCTTTTTGTTGTCGTTGTTATCACCGTTTTTATGATAAAGGTCATCATGATCAGTATTATTATCACCGTTATTAACATCACTCTTATTATTATTTTGAATTTTGTCGATATTATCATTATTATTGTCATTATCAGCATTATAGCTTATATCATTGCTATCTTCATTATCATTATTGCCATAGTATAATTATTACTATTGTCATTATCATTATCATTATTATCATTATCAAAATTATCATTATTATTATCATTATTATCATTATTATTATTATCATCCTTAATATTATAATAATAATAATTATTATTATCAATATTATTATTATTATTATTATTATTATTATTATTATTATTATTATTATTATTATTATTATTATCATTACTATTATTATCATTATTATTAGTATTATTGTTATCATTATTATCATTATCTTTTTTATCATTGCTATCAACAGTAGTCTTACTATCACCATGATTATTGTTATTATCATTGCTACTATTTTCATCATTACCATAATTTTTCATCATTATCATTATCATTATTGTTATCATTATCATTATCATTATCATTATCATTATCATTATCATTATCATTATCATTATCATTATCATTATCATTATCATTATCATTATCATTATCATTATCATTATCATTATTGTTATTGTTGCTATTTTTGTTTTTATTATCGTAGTCATTGTTATTTCTTTTTAAATTATTACTACTATCACCATTGTTGATAGTATTTTCCTTGTTGGTGAAATAATGTAATTGCTATCATCCCTATTACAGCTAGCTAGCTAGATAGATAGATAGAAAGAGAGAGAGAGAGAGAGAGAGAGAGAGAGAGAGAGAGAGAGAGAGAGAGAGAGAGAGAGAGAGAGAGAGAGAGAGAGAGAGTAGAGATGAGAGAGAGACAGAGATAGAGAGAGGAGACAGAGAGACAAGAGGGTAAGACAAAGTGACAGACAGACAGATAGATGACAAATAGATAGATAGATAGATACACATGATAGAGAGGGAGAGACAGGGAGACAGAAAAAGTTGCAGAGAGGAGAGAACACGAGGAGAAAGAATAAAAAGAGAGAGAGAGAGAGAGAGAGAGAGAGAGAGAGAGAGAGAGAGAGAGAGAGAGAGAGAGAGAGAGAGAGAGAGAGAGAGAGAGAGAGAAACAGACAGACAGACATACATGGAGCAGACAGACAGAAAGAGACAAGAGAGGGATAAAGACAGAGAAAGACAAAGAGAAAGAGAAAAAAAGAAGAAGAAGAATAGAACTAGCAAACAAACGAAGAACCGAAGTGCGAAAAGCGCATGACCGAGAGAGACAGACAGACAGACAGAGACAGAGAAAGACAGAGAGAAAGAGAAATATAAAAATAAGAAAGAAGAAAGAAGGAGAATAAGAATGAGAATAGAACTAGCAAACAAACGAGGAACAGAAGAGCGAAAAGCGCATGACCCAAGAAGTTCGTGCATGAGATTCCCTTCTTCCTCGTAAGGCATTTCCGACTAACAAGCAAGACGGAGACTCTCGACAAAGAATGGCGGAGGGTGGTGGGAGATGGGGGAGGGGGTTGGGGGATGCTAGAGGGAGGGTGAACAGGGAGGAAGAAGGGAGGCAGGGGGTGAGTGGGAAGGCGGCAGCGAGAAGGCGGTAGGGAGAAGTGAGAGAAAGGGGGATGGATGAACAGAGAGAGAGAGAGAGAGAGAGAGAGAGAGAGAGAGAGAGAGAGAGAGAGAGAGAGAGAGAGAGAGAGAGAGAGAGAAGAGAAGAGAGAGAAAGAGAGAGAGAAAAAATAAAAGACCATTCACGACCACTTATATATCAGAATAAAAAACAACAAAAATCTCCAATACCATAAAAAAAGAAAAAGCAAATATTATTATCTCTCCCTGTTTACCCCAACGTTCGTGTAGGGAATCTATATAGCAAGTTATTCTTAAGATCAACACAATATTATCCTGTTAAAATCCACACACACACTCGCATCTCAGAGAACATGAAAGGCAAACGGAGGCATAGATGGTGATAACATTTCATAAACTATTTTTCTCCTGTTCCCTATTTCCTTCTCTC
>NC_091566.1:33639738-33662238 GCF_042767895.1 Penaeus vannamei | reverse complement strand
GAAGAGATAAGATAAAGAGCACAAAGGAAGGGGAGGAAAGGAAGAATAAGAGGAGGAGAAGGAGGAGAAAGAATAAGAATAAGAAGAATAAGAGGAGGAGGAGAAGTAGGAGGAGTAGGAGGAGGAAGAAGAAGAAGAAGAAAAGAAGAAGACGAAGAGGAAGAAGAAGAAGAGAAGGACGAGGAGGAGGACGAAAGGGAGAAGAAGGAGGAGTGGGAGTAGGAGGAATAGGAGTAGGAGGAGGAAGAAGGGTAGGTGGAGGAGGACGAGTAAGAGGAGAGAGGGAGTAAGATGAGGAAGAATAAGAAGAGGAGGAAGAGTAGTAGAAGGAGGAGGAAGCATAAGGAGGGGAGGAAGAGAGTAGGAGGAGGAGGAAGAGTAAGAGAAGGTGTAAGAGTAAGAGAAGGAGGAAAAATAAGAGTATTAGTAGGAGGAGGAGGAGTAAGAAAAGGAAGAAGAGTAGGAAGAGAAGGAGGAGGAAAAAGAGTGGAGGAGGAATCCTTGATGAGTCGGAGCGCCACAATCTCTCCCACGATCTCGATGTCGCCAATAACACCTCCCCCCCCCTTCTCTCTCCCCTTCTTTTCTTTCTCTTTCTCCTTCTTTCTGTTGTTCTTCGTCTTCCATTCCGTCTCTCTTTATTTTTATCTTTTAACTCTTAATTGTCATTCTCTTTCATTTTTTTCTTCTCTATTTTATTTTCCCCCTATTTCCTCTTATATTCCTTCTTGCTTTTATTTTTTTCGTTTCCTTCTTTCTCCCTCTAATTATTCTCCTCCTTCTTTTTTCTAGTTTCTCCTTTGTCTATTGTTATCTATTTAACTACTGCACATATCATTTTCTTTTTCCATTATTTCTTTCTTCTCCTATTCCTTTTGTCCTTCCCCCCCACTCCCTCTCATCCGCTCTCCTCCCTCTCCCCCCTCTTCATCGCATCCCCCCTTCCCCCTCTCCCTCTCATCCCCCCCCTCCTTCCCTCTCACCTCTTCACCCCTACCACCCCCTTTCCCTCTCGTCTCCTCCCTCCTCCCGCCTCCCCTCTCATCCCTTTAACCCCTACCCCTCTCTCCCCCTTTCCTTCCCCCTTTTTCTCATCACTGCCTACCCTCACCCCCTCTCCTCCTCCCTGGCCAACATTCAGTCAGAGTTAAGAGGTTGTGGGTATTAAGCATATGTCAGTTCTGTGTTATTTCAGCCATTATTTTGCTTCCTTGCACCCTTCTTCCCCTCTCCAGCTCTCCCCCTCCTTCCCCCTCTTTTTTTAACACTTCTCTACACCCCTCACCCCCTAATACCCTTCTAGCCCCCCCCCCCCTCCTCCTCCATCCTCCGACTCTCTGCTCTTTCTCTCTGTCTCCACCTCCCCCTCACTCCTCACCCGTCCAAGTCCTACTCCTCGCACGATGAGATGATCCCCTTTGCGGTGCACAGGTCTTTGTGTTTGACACGAGGCAATAAAGATCGGTATCAATTAGCTTTATATCGGGATGCTGGTGGTAACATCGGCGATATCTGTTGGGAGGGGAGGGGGGGGGGGAAGGGGAGGAGATAGGATAGTTGAGGTGAAATGAGGGGAAAGGAGGAATGCGAAGAGGAGGGAAGGCAAAGGACGGAGAGATGGAGAGAGGGAAATAAAGAGGAAGATAAGGTGAGATAAGAAACAGAAATATCTTTATAGATAGATAGTTAGAAAGAATTATACAGATATATAGTTAGATAGATATGAAGACAAACAGACAGACAGATAAACAAAGGCATAAATAAATATGGCTATATAGACAGACAGAAAGACAGATAGATAGATGGACAGACACACAGACAGATATATAGACAGACAAAGCGATAGACAGATAAACAGATAGATAGAGAGAGATCATAGAGGGCGATCACCAGGATATGTTCCAATAGCCTTTACAGCTTCCAGGAAGATAACGTGACTGCCGTTTCATGGGGGATGAGGAAGAATAAACGGAGAGAGAGAGAGAGAGGGAGAGAGAGAGAGAGAGAGAGAGAGAGAGAGAGAGAGAGAGAGAGAGAGAGAGAGAGAGAGAGAGAAAGAGAGAGAGAGAGAGAGAGAGACAGAGACAGAGACAGAGAGAGAGAGAGAGAGAGGAGAGGCTGAGAGAATGAAAGGGAGGAATGGAAAGCTATGATGATAGGAATTCTCGTTTTCTTGTTCTGCCCATCTCCCTCTTTCTCTCTTTTACTTTCTCCTTGTCTACAGATGCAGCAACGTACACACACACACACACATATCCCCCCTCCTTCTACCACACACATAAACAGACACACATGCGCATGCAGACACATAAACACACACACACATAAAGCACAAACATAAACACACACACACACACACACACACACACACATACACACACACACACACACGAACACACACACACAAACACACACACACACACACACACACACACACGAACACACACATACACACACACACACACACACACACACACACACACACACACACACACACACACACACACACGAACACACACACACAAACACACACACATACACACGAACACACACACACACACACACACACACACACACACACACACACACACACACACACACACACACACACACACACACTCACACGCAGCGCACACATACATCCCCCATACAGCCCACGCACACACACACACGCTCATGTGTGCATCCACACCATCACATGCAAGAGCAGTGATATATGACCGGCCAGGAACAACGAAAGCTTGTCGTTTCTCGCAATCATATCAGAACTATCAATTTTCCTTTCTTCTCCTCCTCTTCTCTTGCTTTATCAGATTTATTCCGTGTCTCCCTTTTCTTGTGCATTCCTTCTCCGTCTTTATAGCTTCCGGTCTGAAATGAGAGAGCAGGTGTGGACAGCCGGCCGAGGAAAGATTGTGTTGTGTATACTTCCGGTCTGACTTGTTTCAAAGGCATTTTTCTATCTCGTTTTAGTGTTCTTTTTATTATTTTTTTCGCTATTGTTTCACAGCTACTGCATTCTTAATCCTTGTTTATTCACGTGTTTTCTGATTGGATTTCTATTTTTTTTTCGTATTTGCTTGTTTTTTCATTGGTCTTCATTTATTAACATTCTTTGTTTTTACATTTCGTTTCTTATATTTTTGTGTGTGTGCTTAACGCTATCCTTTTTTATCATTATTTTCCAATAAAAATGTTTTTTTCGTCTATAATTATTATCCTAATTTTTACATTTCATTTCTTACAATATTTTTCTGTTTGTTCTCTCGCTTAACACTTTTCTCTTATTTTTTGTTATTATTTTCCAATATAGTTTCCCGATACCACACATGCAGTTGCATATTTTTTCCCCTTCCGTTTCCTATTACAGTTTTTATCTATCTATTCCAGCTCTTCAATTCCAATACTGTATTCTATTCACTTGCTACGGTAACGGGTTTTTACTTTTACATGAATTTAATGGGTTTTAATTTCATTTGTTTATCCTTTTACTTCCCTTCTCTTCCCCTCTCCCCTTTCGTTTCTATTTTTTCTTGTTTTTTCCCTTCTCCTTTCCTTTGTTACTACTTTCTCTCTCTTCTTTTCTCATTTTCCTCCTTCTCCTTCTTCGTCCTTTTCTGCTCTCTCTTCCATGCTTCATCTTATTTATCCTCTATCTCAGTTTTTCTCTCTTCGGTCTTCCTCTCCCTCCTCCTTTCAGTCTCTTCCTTCTTCCTCCATTCCCACTTCTTGCTTTCCTCCTCTCTCTATTTCTCTCCTCCGGTCTCTTTACTTTCCTCCGCTTTTATCTACTCCCCTCCTCCTATCTCTCTTCCTCTATTTCACTCTTTTATCTCTTCCCCCATTCTTCCCTTCCGTTCTCCTCATCTCCCTCTTTCTCCTTTCCCTTCCTCCCTCTCCTCCTCATCTCATTTCCTCCATCTTTTCCTCTCCCTCTCTTTTCTATCTCTCTATATTTGTTTCCTTTCAATTCTTCTATCCCCTTCTTCCCTTTTCCTCCCTCCCTCCTCTTCCTGTCCTCCTCCTCCCTCCTCATCCCTTCATTTCTTCCTTTTCCCTCCCCACCCTCCCTTCCTTTCCTCCTGTTCTCCCTTCCTCCCTCTCTTATTCTCCTTTCTACTCCTCCCTCTCTTTTCTTTCTCTCTTTGCTCCCACTCAAACTTCCTTTCTTCCTTCCCCCTCCTGGTCCTTCCTTCCTCTCTTCCTCTTCTATCTTCCTCCCTCTCCTCTCTTCCCTTCTCTATTCTTTCTCTCTTTGTCCTCCCTCTCCCCATCACCCTATCTTCCGTCTCCTTCCCCCACCCTTCCTTCCTTTCCTCCACCTTCTCTCTTCCTCCCTTTCTCACTCTTCCTCTTCTCTTTTCTTTCTCTCTTCCTGTCCCTCCACCTCTCCCCATCTTCTTATCTTCCTTCTCCTTCCCTCTCCCCCTCTCCTTATCTTCCTTCTCCTTCCCTCTCCCCCTCTCCCTATCGTCCTTCTCCTTCCCCCACCCTTCCTTCCTTTCCTCCTCTTCTCTCTTCCTCCCTCTCCCTCATTCCTCTCTTCTCTCTTCCTCCCTCTCCCTTATTCCCCTCTTCTCCTCCTCTTCTCTCTTCCTCCCTCTCCCTCATTCCCCTCTTCTCCTCCTCCCTTGGCGCAACCGCACCACTAAATCAGGTTGAGTTACGAACAACATATACAAGATTAAGGTTAATTTCAAACACAATGGACGTAGGCTGGAGAGGGGGGAGGGAGAGGGGGATGGGAGGGGCAGGGAGAAGAGTGGGAAAGGAAGGGTGGGGGTGTGTGTGGGAGGGGTAGGGGGAACGGTGAGGGGGGAAGAGGGACGGGGGAGGGGTATGGGAGGGGAGGGGGAAGGGGTATGGGAGGGGAGGGGGAAGGGGTATGGGACGGGACGGGGGTGGGGCGTGGGCGGCGAACGCACAGGGGTGTGGGAGGGGAAGGAGGTGCAGATGGGGTTTGTGAGGGGTCGAGGGAGGGAATAGGATGGGAGACGGGTGTGTTGGAGGCGAAGGGGGGATGCAAAGGGATAGGAGAGGGGTGTGAAGGAAGGGGGAGGGGATGGGGGTGTAAGAGGGGTGATAGGAAGGGAAAAGGAGGGGGGCGGGGTAGAGTGGGGATGAATGAAAGGGAAGGGATAATGCGATGCAGAAAATAAAAAGTAATGCGAAGATTTAACGAAACAGAAAAAAATAGAAATATAAAGAATGAACGAAATGAATGATACATAGCAAAGATGTCATAGCATGATGAATAAATAACACTTGAGGGGAAAATACGAAAATTAAGTGTGTAATGTTAATGGAAAAATAATCGAGGGTTGGGGAAACGAAGAGAGGAAGAGGAGAGGAGATAGAGCACAAGAGGGGGGAAAGAGAAAGGGAATGAGAGAGAGAGAGGGGAAGGAGAAGTGGGGTGTGGGAGAGAGAGCAAGGGGGGAGGGGTTATTGGGGTTGGGATAAATGTGTTAATGGAAAAATAATCGAGGGATGGGGAAAAGAAGAGAGGGAGAGGAGAGGAGATAGAGGACAAGAGAGGGGAAAGAGAGAGAGGGGAAGGAGAAGTGGAGTGTGGGAGAGAGAGGAAGGGGGGAGGTATTGGGGGTGAGATAGATGGGGAGGGGGGAGGAGGTGGGGGAGTTTCCCTTTGCGCGTGTTGGTAGAAACATTTTATTGTGTCGTAAAGTCGAAAGGACATGTAGTTTGTAGCCTTAAGTGGCCTTTGTGTTGAGTGCCGTTTGCTGTAAATGCCTCGACCGGGCCTTGTGTGTCCCCGCGGATGCATTCACACGCACGCACGCACGCACGCACGCACGGACGGAGGCACGCTCAGATACAGAGGAAATGAACACACGAATGTTATACATAGATGCACGTACACACAAACATGCGTTTACGAATTTTTTACACACATGCATGTACACATTCACGTATATATGTGCGTGTGAGGGTGTATATGCACCCCCCCAAAAAATAAAAAAAATAAAAGAAGAAAGAAAGAAAGAAAGAAAGAAAGAAAGAAAAGAAAAGAAAAGAAAAGAAAAGAAAAGAAAAGAAAAGAAAAGAAAAGAAAAGAAAAGAAAAGAAAACAAAAGAAAAGAAAAGAAAAGAAAAGAAAAAAGAAAAAAAAGAAGAAGAAGAAGAAAAAGAAAAAAAAAAGATAAATACACAAATAAAAAGATAAAAATACGGCAAAGCAAAAACTCACGAAAGGCCATAGCGAGAGAACGAGAACCAGCAAAAGCATCGCAGCCTTACACACAAACATTGAAGGGAGGCATGAGCAGGCCTTCGCCCTCCTCTCCAAACTCAACCCGGCATAAATCTTTCTGGAAATTGACGACTGCAAATATCAAACAGAGAAAGTTTTCGATGGAATATATTGCCAATGGATTATTGCAAGGCATCATTTGTTGCGAAGCTCTCTTCTCTAGTTGGTATTTTGTTGTGAATATTTATTTTTTGTGTGTTTATTGTTATGTATATTTATCTGTTTATCTTTTTTTCTCTTGTTTATAGGTATATGTAAATGTAATTACATAGGCCTATATGTACATTTCTTATTCATCTACCTATTTATTCATTTAGCAATTGATTCATCAATACATCTATCCACATAATGCATTTCCATATCTACTCTCTTTATCTTTCGATCGACTTTCTCCTCAATCTATCTATCTTTATCACCAATCACGTAAAAAAAAAAAAAAAAAAAAATCACGATAAACCAACTCTAAAAAAATGCCACGAAATTGCTTACAGAGAGAGAGAGAGAATTTCCATCGCATCATGTTGCCAACGAGCCTATAATGCATTGCAATCGCCCATCCTCTCTCTTACCTCCCAGCGCGGCCGGAACATGCGCTGGCTGTGCGTGCAGTTCCGATGAGTATAATGAGAATTTGCAGAATGATTCATTGCAATGCGTCAATGGCAGGAAACGGGAAAACTTTGTGATTTATTGAGAGAGCTTCTTTGCACTGAGGCTGAGAGGGTGGGTGAAGGGGGGTGGGGAGGGGGAAGGGATATAGGAGGGAGGAGGAGGGGTAAGGAATAAGGATATGTGGGTGAAGGAGAGGGGAAGTGGAGGACGAGATGGAGGTGGAGGAGGGGAGGTGGAGGAGGAGGAGGTAGAGGAGGAGGAAGTGGAGGAGGTGGTTGTGGAGATTGCGATGCAGGAAGAGGTAAAAGTGGAGGAGATAATAGGGTGGAGAAGTAAGGAGATATGGGAAGAGTCGTTGGAGGAGGTGGACGACAAGTAGGAGGAAGAGGAGGGGGAGGTGGAGGTGGTGGTTGTGGAGGCTGGTATGCAGGAGGAAGAAGTGGAGGTGGATGTGGAAAGGTGCTGTATTTTGTGTTATCATAATGATCATTATCATTAATCATTTGAACTTTCCACAGAATTACCTTCATATTCTACAGATAACAATACTGACAAATGTCCCAAATTTTCTTTCTATTTTCATTAATTTACATTATCATTTTTTTCACTCTTTTACCTTTTTTCCTTCACATTAAAAAAATATTTTCTTTCAATCTTTCAATGTTTTCTTTCAATCTTTCACCTTTTTTCTATAAATTTTTTACTTTTTTCCTTCGACCTTTCACCTATTTCATTATAATGATAATTGTTATCATTATCACAGTTGATTTCTGATATCTATTCTGATGACAAAGCAAAGACAAAATGTAAAACTCACATACCTTGCAAGATATATACTGGAATGGGTAAATAGATACAAAAATAGATATCAATATTGGTAGCAGTGATATTCCAAACTGTTTTATGCTCCTTCTTTCAAATGTTTATTTTGTATTTTTTTATCTGCTATGATAACAAAGTTCAAGCTAAATGCAAAATCAGTGAATGACTAAATAGCTGAATAAGTAAATATGCAGACTGATGTATGGATAAACAAATGAATACATAAACAAATAAACATAACCAAACAAACAAAGATACTCAAACAAGCAAACAAATAAATAAGTAAACTAGAAGCACTCAGACAGCGCATACTTCTGTCAAGGTAATAGGGTAATATAGGTAATATTCACACTTGAAGAATTTAATTAAGATCACCTCTTCCTCAAGTACACTGGTGACGTCCGTAAACATAACCTCTCTGGCGGAGGTGATAAAGGTAGTGATAATGATAACAGTTACCACTCTTACCTACTTTGGCAGTGGCTGCAGCTGATGCAGTTATTCAAAAAAATCCTGAATCTGGATCGCCACCAAAATTTAATGGCACCTACGTTGGTCTGTGACACGCCTGTTCATAACTTCTTGAGATATCCTGCTAACCAATGAACAAACAAACGAACAAATGCACAAATAACCTAACCAACATACCCTCCTTGGCAGAGGCAATAAACAACAACAACAACGACAACAAAAACGTAGAGAAAAAGCGCAGAGAGAGCAAACAGCACCCAAGTCCATTGCAATTTCGCGTGGCCATAGCCATACATTTCCACACTAAGTCTCGGCCACTAAGTCTGTCTGGATCACATCACCATATATATGTGATGCCTCTCTCCGCTGGCGCTGCGTGTGATGCATAAAGGCACATAATCCTTGGTTATATATGGGCGTTGGATATATATATACACATTCCTATATAACTTGATGCAGGTTTGGGCAGCGGGATCGTAATATTTGTGATGATGTGTTAGATATTGGTAAACACACTGTTTGATAGATAGATAGATTGAGAGATAAATAGATGGATAGACAGGTGTATATATATATGTATATATATATATATATATATATATATATATATATATATATATATATATATATATATATATATATATATATATAAAGAGAGAAAGAGAGAGAGAGAAAAAAAAAACAGACAGACTGACAGATAGATAAATAGAAAGAGTGTGAGACAGACAGACAGACACACAGGCTGATAGAGAGATAGATAAATAGATAGATAGATAGAAAGAGAGGGAGAGAGAGAGAAAGACCGACAGACAGACAGACAGATACAGAAACAGATAAAGAGAGACAGATAGATAGGCAGATAGAGAGAATAGCATGTATGTTGGCCATCTCCTATTATTTATTTGTAAGCTATAACGCCCGTAGGCCTATACTTCTGATGCAGGTGTTGTATTTAGGCTGTTTATGTTTACGTATATATCCATTCTCTTGCTTGCTTGTATTTTGTTATTTGCCATTGTATGTTGTATTATCTTCTACATGGGGCTTACCAGAGCTTACTGGATATATCACTAATTGTATTGAAATAGATATATTAAAAAATAGAATGAAAAGCAGCAACAACAACCGCTAGAATAAAGCACACAGGCAAACAATAACAAGAACTACAACAAAAACAATAACATCAACAACAACAACAACACCAACAACATCAACAACAACATCAGTTACAACGTAAAACAACAATAAAAAAGCAAATTGTTATCAAATTACAACACCAACAACAACAACAAAGAAAACAGAAGAAGAAAACAATACCGGTAAAACGAAACTACGAAAATAACATGTTACAAATAAACAACAATATCAAAATAATAACAACAACGAACAGAGAACAGAACAGGGAAACAAAAACAACAAAAGAACAACAAGACCCAACTGCACCACCTGGCACGCGGGATGAGGCAGGTGTAAATAAACAATGCATTGGTTTTCTATCCTCTTTTCCTTCTTCTATTTCTTGTAAAGCCTTCGCTTGTCGGTCTGTTTTCTTTTATTTTTGCATCTTTTTTTTCCTTCTTCATCTTCTTCTCCTCCCTCTTTTTTTTCTTGTTTCTACTATTTCTTCTTCTGCTACGCCTTCTTCTTCTTCTTCTTCTTCAACTTTCTCTTCTCCAGTTTCTTCTTCTTCTTCTTCTTCTTCAGTTTTCTCTTCTCCAATTTCTTCCTTTTCATCTTCAATTTCTTCTATTCTTCTTCTTCAACTTCTAAGTCTTCTCTTTTTTGGGATTCATATATATTTTTCGAATTTTAGCTTTTATTGTTCTCATCAGTATTCTCTTACCGTTTGTTTCTTTCTTCCCACTCATTCCTTCTCTTTTTCATGTCCTATCACCTTCTCTTTCACTCCATTCTCTTCCTAATATTCTTTTCCTTTTCTCCTTCACTCCTTTCTCTTCTCTTTTTCTTTCTTCTACTTATATGGCTCATTCATCCTCTCTTATTATCCCTTCTCCTCTTTCACTTCTTCTTCCTTTCCACTTTTTCCTTATTCTACTCTGCTTTTTGCTCTATTTCTATTTTCTTTTCATCTCCTCCTCTTTCTTCTTCTCCTCTCCTTCCTCCTTTAATCTCTGATTTCTTTTCTTCACCTGTTCCTCTTCCACTTCCTCATCTTTTTATTTCGTCCTATTCTCCTTCTCTTCTTAATCCTTCCCTCTTCTTGTTTCTTCTCTCCCCTTTCCCCCTTTTCTCCTTCTTCTCTTCTCTTCTTTTCCCTTTTTCCCTTTTCTTTTCCTTCCTTCTCTTTCCTCTCCCTTGTCTTCTCCACCGTCCTTCTTCCTTTTCCTCTTCTTCGCTTCCTTTCTTCTTCTTTTTTTCTTCTCATCCTCCACTCTTCCTTATTTTCACCTCTTCCTCTCCTTCTCCTATTCTCCTCTTTTCTTCTCTTTTCTTTTCTCCTCCTCCTCTTCTTCTCTTCCTTCTTTTCTTCTTCTACAACCCTTCTTTCTTCTGTCCTCCTCCTATTCTACTCTCCTTCTTCTCTTATTCTCCTCCTCCTTTCTTCCTTCTGCTCTCCACCTTTACCCTCTCTTCCTTCTCTTCTCTCTTACTTATTTTTCTCCTCCTCTTCTCTCCCTTCTATTCTTCTCCTCCTCTCCTCTCTTTATTCTATCCCCTCCCCCTCTCTCTCATCTCTTCTCCTATTTTCTCTCCTCCTTATCTGCCCCCCCTCCTCTTCTCTCCCTTTTCTCCTCCTACTCTCCTTCTTTCCTCCCCTTCTCTCTATTCTCTTCTACTCCTACTCTTCTTTCCTCCTCCTCTTCTCTCCCTTTTCTCCTCCTTTCCTCCCCTTCTCTCTCTTCTCTTCTACTCCTACTCTTCTTCTCTTTTCTCTCTTTCCTGCTACTCCTACTCGTCTCCCCCCTTATCTACTCCTCCTACTCATCTCTCCCTCTTCTCTTCTCCTCCTTTCCTCCTCTTCCCACTTCATCGCTCATCCCCCGTCCCCTCATCGTTAACTTCGGCCACCAACGAATAGATAGAACTCTGATGTAAATAGATAGGCAAGGCATGGGGGAGTATAAATCCCCTTTAACAGCATTGGATTACGTGGGAGAGGTGAGGGGAGAAGGGGGAGGAAGAGGAGAAGGGGAGAAAGGGAAGAAGAGAAAAGGGAGAGGAGAGTGTTGGGGATGATGATGGAGAGAGGGTGAGAAGACGAGGTTTCGGGGACAGGGGGGAGGGGGAGGAGGTGGAAGGGATGGAAGGGGGATAGATCATCGGAAGGGGGGAGCGAGAGGGAGACGGGAAGGAAAGAAGAGAAGAGAGGAAGAGGGAAGGTATATCTATGTATTTATCTTTATAAATAAATGAATAAATAAATAAATAAATATATATATATATATATATATATATATATATATATATATATATATATATATATATATATTTATATACATATATTATATATATATATATATATATATATATATATATATATATATATATATATATATATATATATATATATATATATATATATATATATATATTTGTATATACATATATATACATATATATTATGCATATATATATATATATATATATATATATATATATATATATATATATATATATATATATATATATATATATATATATATATATATATATATATATATATATATATATATATATATATTATATATATTTATATATATATTTTTGTATATATATATACATATATATATATATATATATATATATATATATATATATATATATATATATATATTTATACATATATATTTATATTTATATAAATTTATATATATATATATTTATATATATATGTATATATATATATTTATATATATATATATTTTTATATATATATATATATATATATATATATATATATATATATATATATATATATATATATATATATATATATATATATATATATATATATATATATATGTATATATATATATACAAATATGTATGTATATATATATATATATATATATATATATATATATATACATATATATATATATATATATATACATATATATATATATATATATATATATATATATATATATATATATATACAAATATATATATATATATATATATATATATATATATATATATATATATATATATATATATATATATATATATATATACATATATATATATATATATATATATATATATATATATATATATATACAAATATATATCCCTTATCTCTTCCCATCGTCTACACCATCTCTTTCTCTCTGGATGATTCTGATAAATCGGTTCGGCCGCGCGTTTTACGGTCGCTCGTGGCCGCCCTGGAGATGAATGGGAGTGAAAAATTATCGGGAAAAGGAGGAACAGAAGATGATGAGACTGTATATAAGAAGGATGGAAAAATGTAAAACAGGATGAAAAGAATAGACGTAAATTTATAGATATACATACATACATACACACACACAAATATATATATATATATATATATATATATATATATATGTATATGTATATACCTATCTATATATGTATATGTATATAAACATACATGTGACAGGAAATACTGCTCCTGAATTCTAAAAATAATATGATATGAAAATGCATAGTTTTGTAAACAGACAGTTATGTATGAAAGTACAAAGAAAATCGGAACAAAGAGAAATTTAAAAAATCAAGTAGAACTATAAATAACATTGCTGATGATATGAAGCCATAAATGTTGCTCTTGCAATACATTGTATCACACTAACTAATTATAAAGAGAAAAATAGATGATTAATAGAGAGAGAAAACTTTCCGAAATATACTGAATATCAAAATTATCCAAAAGAACATTTAGAAAAAACACACATAATCAATATCAAAAGAGAGAGAGAAAAAAATTACATAAATAAATGAAAAAAATAAGTATCTACATAAATAAACAAATGAATAATTGCAAAACGATAATGAACCTGAACTTCCACCGCTGAAGAGCCAACACGACCGTCCCCGAGCTCGCTTCTTGGAGGATCCGTACAAAAAAAAGCCCTCAAGCTCGGCATATCTTGACTGTCGACGTCTGAATTCTCGAACTGGAGAAGCTTCTGCCTGAAGAGTCGCATTAACGACTTCGCCAACCCATTTTCCTTTCATTTCGGTTTGGGAGAAGGAAGAAGGGAAGGGCGGGAGAAAGGATGAGAAAGAGGGAGAAGGAGAGGGAGAAGAGAGGAAGAGGGGGAAGGAGAGGGAGAAGAGAGGAAGAGGGGGAAGGAGAGGAGTGAAGAGGAAGGGGAAGATGAATTAGAAGGGGGGGAGGAAAGGGAGAAAGGGGAGAAGGGGAGGGGATGAGGGCAGAAGAAGGAAGGAGGAGAAAAAAGGAAGAGAGGAGAAGACTGAAGAAAGACGAAGAGGGAAGAAGGAGGAGGAGAAAAGAAGAGGGAAGAAAGTACTTGAATGGGCGATTGAAAGATAAAGGAGAGAAGGTGTAAGAGAAAATACAGACACACAACGAAACAGGCAGACACAGGCAAACACACAAACGAAAAATAAATTAGAAAAAAATAGGAAAAAGAGAGAAGGAAATGACGTCAAGCCTTAGGGAGAAAGAATACGTAGATATTTGATGATGGAAGGAGCTTCTCCCGATTGCGATGTTGAGACTTTGCAACGAAGCTTCGGAAGACCTCTCCTCGCTTCCTCTCACTCAGAGTTTATGCAATTGCAAGGACGCGTGTTGCCAGTTCACCTTTTTAAAATCCATTTATTAATTTTCAAGCTAAATTTACAAGTATCTACGTACTGATAAGGGTGAAGGTGATTCAGAATCCGTTTTCATTTTCTACAGCGTCTCCCACCTCCCCCACCCCCCTGTCCTCACCCCCAATACTCTATTTACTCATGGATTTCTTGTTAGATATCTATTACTTATTATGGTTATTACTACAATGATGATAGTAATAATAGTAATAATAACAATGATAATAATATTATCATCATTATTACTGCTGGTTATTATTATCAGCATCATCATAATCATCATTGCCATTGATATCATTATTGTCTTTACTATTACTTTGTCATTGCGATGATGATAACAATAATTATTATCATTATTATCATTATCATTATCATTACTACTATTTGTATTATTATGATCCTTACCATCCTTATTGCTATGATTATCATTATCATTATTATAATTATTGTTATCTTTATCATCAGTAACATTATCATCGTACTCACCATTACATTTCATATTGATGTAATTTTTTCATGAGTATAGATTACTTTGAACATATTACCCTCATCATATCATCATCATTTTATCGAACATCATTATTCTATTTCTCTATAACATTTTCTAAACCAAGATGAAATAATAACGATAATAGATAAAAATCATAAAACTCCAATTTGATCCGAGAGAGAAAAAACAGCTTAGAATCAGCCTCTATAAGATGCATATACTTTATCAAAATATCCATTGATTGGTACTTTGCATAAACAAACAGGATCTGCTTTGTTATGGTTAGCACATAGGTCTCTCAATTAGATAATACCTCTGTGTTTTAACTCTGTATGATGATAAGATAGTTATTTGAAATTGTGGGAGGAAGGATTGAAACTTTGATTGATATTTAAACTTTTTTTTTTACCTATTCCTTGTGGTTTACTGTTATTCCTTTTCTTTACAGTTTCTGGGCATTCTAAATGGATAAATACAGCACACAAACACAAGCATATAATTGTATTTTTTTATAAGTATGTAATATCATGTGAAGAGAGACGAGATTTTTATTTTTTTCATCTATCTATTTATTTATTTATTTAGTAATCCTTTTTGGTTTTGTTTTCTTCGTCTAATTTTCAGTTTTCAGACATTCTATATAGACGAAGACAACGCACACATACAACAAATATTAAAGAACAAGGACAGATAAACCTAAAAGATATTAACTGATAGGAAATAGACTTAGATAACAGAAGGAAAAGGACACATATTTATTCTCAGGAAATGTAAATACAAAAGGCGATTTACTGACACCATCGCTCTTTCCATGCCTCCCCCCCCCTGATAGCTGTCTTAAGCTTTTTCTTTCTTCCTTTCATTGTTTCCCTCCATCTCCTCCTGTCTCCCCCTTCCTCCTTCCTCCCCCCTCTTCCTTCCTTTTCCTCTCATCCCCTTACCCTTCTCCTCTCTCGCTCCCTTTCCCAATCTCCCCCGTCTCCCTCTACTCCCTACCTCTCCCTCTTTCCCCCTCTCGATCTCCTTCCCTTCCCTTTCTTTACCCTTCCTCCCTCCCCCCATCTTCCTCTCCCTTCCCTTCCCTCCCTCCCCTTCCCATTCTCCCCCGTCTCCCCCGTCTCCCCCTTCCTCCCCCCCCTTCTCTTCTCCCCCGTCTCCCTCTCCCGTCCCTTACCCACCCTCCCCTTCTCCTCCCTCCTCTTCCCCTCGTCCCCTTCCCCAATCCAAACCATCAAGAAGGAAAGTGGAGATTATGCTAATGCGCGACAATATTTTACCTCAGAGCAACAACAATGGACAACGGTGCCAATTTCACGCTCTCGGCACCGTCCCTTGTCCGGGGGAGGGGGAGGGGTGGATGGGGAGGGGAAGGGAGGATATGGATGGGGGGAGGGGGAGGGGTGGGGAGGGGGAGGGGGAGAATGGGTAGGGGAGGGGAGGGAAGAGGACGGGGAAGGATGGAGGAGGAGGGAGGATGGGGAAGGGAGGGAAAAGGAGGATCACGCTGGGGAAGGGGGAGGGGGGTTAGATGGAGAGGGGGAGGAAGGATGAGGAGGGGGGAGGGAAGATGAGGAGGGGGGAGGGAAAGGGAAGGATGGAGGGGGAGGGAGGATGGGGGAGGGAGGGAGAAGGGGGATCTTGCTGGGGGAGGGGCAGGGTTAGTTAGAGGAGGGGAAGGGAGGATGGAGATGGGAGAGGAATAGGGGGTGGTGGGGTTGCAGAGGAAGGGGGAAGAAGGATGGGGAAGGGAAGGAGAAGTGGGATCTTGCTGGGGGATGGGGAAGAGTTGGATGGAGAGGGAGAATGAGGATGGGGGGTAGGGGTAGGGGATGATGGGGAAGGGAAAATGAAGGTAAAGGGGAAAGGGGGACGGGGTTGGGTGCGGAGGGGGAGGGAGGATGAGGATAGGGGAAGGAAAGAGAAGGCAAAGGGGAGAGGGGGATGGGGTTGGATGGGAAGGGAGAAGAAGGATGGGGGAGGGAGGGAAAAGGGGTTGGTACGCTCCCTTGTTTGGGGATCTCGCTGGGAGAGTGGGAAGGATAAAGAGGATGGGGGAGGGAGGAAAGGGGGGGGGGTAAGGGATGTTGAGGAAGGGGGAGGGAGGGAGCAGGGTACGAGGGAGGAGGATTAGGGGAAAGGGTGAGTGGGAAGGGGAAGGGAGTAAGGGATATAGGGGGATAAGGGGATAGGGGATGAGGCGGTTGGCAGGGAAAGGGGATGGGGGCAATAAGAAAGGAAGGAAGGAGAGAGAGAGAGAGAGAGAGAGAGAGAGAGAGAGAGAGAGAGAGAGAGAGAGAGACAGAGAGAGAGAGAGAGAGAGAGACATTGGGAAAAAACAAAAACAAAAATAAAACAAACAGAAACAAAACACGCTAAAAAATAAAATTACAAACAACAAAACACAGACACACACACAAAAAAGAGAGAAAAAGAACCACCAAATAAAGGAGGCACACAAGAGGACCTCAAGGGCCACGTGGAGTTTGGAAGGAGCGAAGGAGAGTCTCATGAGTATCCTTGACAAGTCTCGGACATGTCGTGGACTCGGACCCGAAACGCTAATGGCGGTTCCTTCGGCTGTTACGCGAGTCCCCCTGGTGGCACTGGGGGGGCGGGGGGAGGAGGGGGAGGAAGAGGAGGAGGAGGAGGGGGAGGAGGAGGGGGAGGAGGAGGGGGAGGAGGAGGGGGAGGAGGAGGAGGAGGAGGAGGAGGAGGAGGAGGAGGAGGAGGAGGAGGAGGAGGGGGAGGAGGAGGGGGGCAGGGGGAGGAGGAGGGGGGGGCGGGGGGATTGGGATGGGTGTGTTTGCGTAGGGAGATATTGCGTGTGTGTGTGTGTCTATATATATATATATATATATATATATATATATATATATATATATATATATATATATATATGTATATATATATTTACATACACACACACACACACACACACACACACACACACATACACACACACACACACACACACACACACACACACACACACACACACACACACACATATATATATATATATATATATATATATATATATATATATGTATATATATATATATATATATATATATATATATATATATATATATATATATATATATATATATATATATAAAGAGAGAGAGAAATAACCATATTCAACAGACAAACACCAACGCATACATCTATCTAATCCACATCCCAAAATAGGAACATCTACTTAACAACACCACATCCACAACAACTCCATAAGACCAACGTCAACAATAACTCCACAACAACAACTAGCATTAATACTTCACAACAACAACAGCAAATTCCACAACCAACCAAACAACAACCAATTTCACATCCAAACAACAATTCCACAACCAACCAGCTAAGCCAAGTAAATAAACAACTACCATTCCACAACCAACCAAATAAGCCAAGAAAATAAACAACTACCATTTCACAACCAACCAGCTAAGCCAAGTAAATAAACAACAACAACTCCACAACCAACCAGCTAAGCCAAACAAACAAACAACAACTCCCCAACCAACCAGCTAAGGCAAGTAAATAAGCAACAACAACAAAGCCACAACCAACCTGCTAAGCCAAACAAACAACAACTCCACAACCAACCAAAGCCAAGCCAAACAAACAACAACTCCACAACCAACCAAGCCAAGCCAAACAAACAAACAAACAACAACAACCCCACAACAGACCAAAGCCAAGCCAAACAAACAAACAACAACAACTCCACAACCAACCAAAGCCAAGCCAAACAAACAACAACTCCACAACCAACCAAGCCAAGCCAAACAAACAAACGACAACAACCCCACAACAGACCAAAGCCAAGCCAAACAAACAAACAAACAACAACTCCCCAACCACCCAAAGCCAAGCCAAACAAACAAACGACAACCACACGCGAATACATAAACAGACATAAAGCGAGCGAAGGAGCCATCATGTGAGATCCTGTCCGCTGTTTCCTGTCCCTGTAGGATCTGATTCTGGTTATCTCGCGGCTGAATCCTTCTCGTTTGCTTTCTCTCTTCTCTCTTTATTCTCCTCTGTTTCTTCTTCTCTTTCTTGTTATTCTCGTAATAGTTATCCTCCTTTTGTTATTCTTTTCCCTGTCTCGCGGCTGAATCCTTCTCGTTTGCTCTGCCTCTTTATTCTCCTCTGTTTCTTCTTCTCTTTCTTGTTATTTTCGTAATAGTTATCCTCCTTTTGTTATTCTTTTCCCTGTCTCACGGCTGAATCCTTCTCGTTTGCTCTGCCTCTTTATTCTCCTCTGTTTCTTCTTCTTCTCTTTCTTGTTATTCTCGTAATATTTATCCTTCTTTTGTTATTCTTTTCCCTGTCTCACGGCTGAATCCTTCTCGTTTGCTCTGCCTCTTTATTCTCCTCTGTTTCTTCTTCTCTTTCTTGTTATTCTCGTAATAGTTATCCTCCTTTTGTTATTCTTTTCCCTGTCTCACGGCTGAATCCTTCTCGTTTGCTCTGCCTCTTTATTCTCCTCTGTTTCTTCTTCTCTTTCTTGTTATTCTCGTAATAGTTATCCTCATTTTGTTATTCTTTTCCCTGTCTCACGGCTGAATCCTTCTCGTTTGCTCTGCCTCTTTATTCTCCTCTGTTTCTTCTTCTCTTTCTTGTTATTCTCGTAATAGTTATCCTCCTTTTGTTATTCTTTTCCCTGTCTCACGGCTGAATCCTTCTCGTTTGCTCTGCCTCTTTATTCTCCTCTGTTTCTTCTTCTCTTTCTTGTTATTCTCGTAATAGTTATCCTCCTTTTGTTATTCTTTTCCCTGTCTCACGGCTGAATCCTTCTCGTTTGCTCTGCCTCTTTATTCTCCTCTGTTTCTTCTTCTCTTTCTTGTTATTCTCGTAATAGTTATCCTCCTTTTGTTATTCTTTTCCCTGTCTCACGGCTGAATCCTTCTCGTTTGCTCTGCCTCTTTATTCTCCTCTGTTGTTTCTTCTCTTTCTTGTTATTTACGTAATATTTATCCTTCTTTTATTATTCTTTTCCCTGTCTCTTTCTTTCTTCATTTTGTTGCAGTTTAATAGGTATTTTTCGCGTTATTCTCTTCGTTTGGCTTCTTTCTTTATTTCTGTTTTTTATTATATTTTAGCACCACTTTTGTTTTTATGCCTTGTCCTTTCTTCTTGTTATTATTCCTTTTATGTTAGTATTCTCACTTTTATCCTTTTGTTCTTTCTTTTCTTTTTTATCCTATTTCCTATATTCTGCTTCTCCTCTCTCCCTCTTTAGGTCTCTCTCTTCTTCTTTCACACTATCTTCTGCTTCCTTTATTTTCTGTACCTTTTCATGCCCCTTTTCTTCTCCCTCTATCTTTCTACCTATCTGTCTATTTCTGTGTATGTATGTATGTATGTATGTATGTATGTATGTATGTATGTATGTATGTATGTATGTATGTATGTATGTATGTATGTATGTATATATGTATGTATGTATGTAAGTATGTATGCATGTCCAACTGTCTGTCTGTATGTATATATGTATATCTGTCCGTCTAAATGTTTGTTTGCATGTCAGTCTGTATGTCTATCTGCCTGTCTGTATGTATGTATGTGTGTATATGTGTAGATGTCTGTCTATGTTGCTCTATTTGTCTATACAGTATGTCTGTCTGCGTGTATGTATCTGTCTATCTGCTTAAATGTTAGTTTGTCTGTCAGTCTTTCTGCTTATGTGCCTGTCTGTCTGTCTGTACGTCTGTTTGTTTGTCTACATATTTATTTGTCCATTTTTTATATGCATGTATGTCTATCGGTCTTAATGTTTGTAAGTCCGTGAGTCTATATGTTTGTGTGTGTATCTATCTGTATGTGTGGATACATGTATGTACGTATGTATGTATGTTTATCTATCAGGTAGTCTCTATGTCTCTGTCTATCTATCACCTATCTGTTTATCTGTTTATCTGTCAATCTATCTCTCTACATCTGCTTATCATCCTAACCTTCCTCTCTCTCTCTCTCTCTCTCTCTCTCTCTCTCTCTCTCTCTCTCTCTCTCTCTCTCTCTCTCTCTCTCTCTCTCTCTCTCTCTCTCTCTCTCTCTCTCTCTCTCTCTCTCTCTCTCTCTCTCTCTCTCTCTCTCTCTCTCTCTCTCTCTCTCTCTCTCTCTCTCTCTCTCTCTCTCTCCTTCGAGTCGCAAAATACCAAGCAAAATAAAAATAAAGCGCAACCGTTGAACTTTGGTTACTAAGTTATCGAACAAGTTGTGGAAGAAAGGAGGAGAAGGAAGAGGAGGAAAGAGGGGAAGAGGAGTAAGGTAAGAAAGGGGAGAAGGAAAAAGGGGATATAGGGGAAGAGGAGGAAGGTGAGAAAGGGGAAGAGGAAGAAGAGGGAAAGGGAAAAGGAAGAAGGGGAAAGAGGGAAAGAGGAAGAAGGTGAGAAAGGGGAAGAGGAGGAAAGTGAGAAAGGGGAAAAGGAAGATGTGAAAGGAGAAGAGGAAGAAGGTGAGAAAGGGGAAAAGAAAGATGTGAAAGAAGCGGAAGAAGGGGGAAAGGGAAAGAGAAAGAATAGGAGAAAAGGAGAAATGGGGAGGAGGAAGAAGGGGAGAAACGAGGTAGAAAGATGGAGAAGGTACTGTAGATGGAGGGGTGGAGGAAGTGGTAGAATTAGCGTGATGAATATGGAAACGGATAAAAGGGGAAAAGAGGGAGGAAGAAATGGCAGAAGAAGAAGGGAAGAACAGAAACAAAGAAAAATGGAAGATGTTAACAGAGGGAGGGGGGCGTAAGGGAGAGGGAGGGTGAAGTAGGAAGGAAAAGAGGGAAATATGTCGAAAGGGATAAATTAATAAATCATAATGAACGTACATAATGACAGTACATAATGATTCCATAGTAATAACGGTTACGATACAAATGACGATAATGATGGTAGTGGATACCAAGACCTATCTGAGGGGAAAGCGTAAAGGGTGAGGGGAAGGGTGAGGGGAATGAGGTAATCGAGTGAGGAGAATGAGGGGAAGGGGTTTTACATATTAAAGAAAGGAAGAAAGAAATATGACATACTTGATGATGTAGCACAGTATGTTATGGTAATGAATACTCTGTCAGCCATATCTTCACAGTAATACATCAGCCTTAGCACTTAAATGTCGATCATATTTACATTTTCGTTGCGAGAAGAGGTATCGCCGCTATTGCAATAGTGACAACAATAATTTCATGATTGAAGTGATGCTTAAAATGAATAAGTGAACATAACCATTGCACAAACTATAACCCATAATTATAATTAAAACCTATATTGTATATTCAGAGTTTGAGTGTCATTTACAGCCACTCGCAGATATGAATTATAAAATAAGTACCGTATTTGCCGGCGAATTAGATTTTTTTTTTTCTTTACGTATTAAAAAAATTACCCTGCGTCTAATGCATACAGCAGGATATTGAAAGCAACCCAAATTGCAGCAGTAAATTGCGCAACAATCAATAAAGTTTTGAAAGTAAGCCGAACCATCAGTCCATTATCACAAACTCGAGAAAAATTTATTTAACGCCTATGTTGCCTTTAAGAATCATTTGTTTATTATCCAAATGAAAAAAAGCTCGAAAATTTAAAGGAATGTTTGTAGTGTGTGACAACAGGACCATAACGCTACAATGGCGAGCGGCAACACACCACATCACATCCAGAAACACGAATTGCAAATTTTGTGCAGAAAATCGCTTGTCCAAGATAAAAACAACTTAAAAACCGATCTGAGAGTACCTGTAAGTTCACGTTAAATGGTGAAACACACTTTCTTCGCTAAATGTTCTCTATTATAAATAATTTGATGGCAAATAGTCATCATCATTATCCACCCGATTGACAACCGCAAACTTCCGGTCAATAAGGGACATTTCATTTTTTTACGCAAACACTTACGTTATATATATATTTTTTTATGTAACATGTGATTGAACAATTAGACACGGGGGGAAGAGAACAAAGGTCTTTGTTATGTACAATCTATTAACATTACACTCAATGCTACAGAAAAGAAAGAAAGAAAGAAAGAAAAATAGGGGCTATTATCATGTATTAAATAT
>NC_091566.1:33624738-33629738 GCF_042767895.1 Penaeus vannamei | reverse complement strand
AGATAGATAGAGGGGAAAGAAGTGAAGGAGGGGGAGAGATGGGGGAGATGGAGAGGAAGTAAATGAGGAAGGGGAAAGAGAAGGACGAGGAGAGAAAAATAAAGGAGGGGAAAGAAAAGAGGTTGTCGAGGAAGGGATAAGAAACGTAGGGGAAGCGAAACGATAAGGAAAGAGAACAGCGAAGAAGAAATAAAAAGAGGGAAACGGTAGATGGGAGAGGATGATACTGGATAAACATATTAGAATGAATTATAAAACAAAACAGAACAGAAGGAACAGGAAAATAAATCAACGGCGCTGCATTATGGAAATGGAAATTGAAAACGCGATACAAAGAACAAACAACAATAACAAAAAACGGGAAAAATAAAAGAATAAGCGATGTGGCAAGAAAATGATAGGATAAAGTTATAAAAGGAAAATTTTGAAAAATAGAAGATAAAGTTAAAAAAGAAAGAAAGAAAGAAAGGTAAAACAAGAAAAAAAATAATGGAAAGGATAATAACATTAACAACGGTAGCAGTAATAAAAGTGCGATTAATGGAGATGGTGATAATGATATAGGTGCTGATATAAAGGATAATAGTAATGAAGATAATAAGCCACGATAATCCACGATAATGATATTAAAAGCAACTTCAGCAACAATAAGAATGATGAAAACTATTATAATAACAAAAGTGATAATGACAATGCAAAAACGTATAGCAATAACACTATTACTTCTACTAATGCTGCTAATACTAGTTCTATCAATAACAATGAGGATAATAATGGCGATTATTATGATAATGATATTAATAGAATTATAGTAATGATTATGATAATAACAATGATAATAAAAAAGTAATGATTCTAACAATAATAACAATAGTAATAAAGATAATGATTATGATAAAAACAATAATAACTATAATAATAAGAGTAATAATAATGATAATAATGATAATAAAAATGATGATAATGATAATAACAACAATAAAAAAGATAATGATAATAGTAATAACGATAATATTATTCGTAATGACAATGATAAAACATAATGGTAAAAATAACATGATAATGATAATCAAAATCATAAAAAGTAATAGCAATGGTAATAGTGGTAGTAATGATAGCAATGATAAAGATAAAAAGGTTATAGCAATAGCAGGAATAATAATGATGATAATAATAATGATAGCATTAATAATGATACTAATAATAAGATTGGTAATGATAAAAGTAATTGTAATAATAATGATAATAATAATAATCATAATAATCATAATAATTGTAATAGTAATAATAATAATAATAATAGAAAAATAATAATAAAAAAAGATAATAATAATAACAACAATAATAATAATAATAATAATAATAATAATAATAATCATCATAATAATAATAATAATAACAACAATAATAATAATAATAATAATAATAATAATAATAATAATAATAATAATAATAATAATAATAATAATAATAATAATAATAATAATAATAATAATAATAATGATGATGATGATGATGATGATGATAATAATAATAATAATAATAATAATAATGATAATAATAATAATAATAATAATAGCAATATTAATAGTAACAATAATGATTAGTATCATTATTACTATTATCATTGCTATCATAAGGATGATAGTGATGATAAAGATAATGATAGTGGTAAAAATTATATTAGTAATAATGAAATTATGATTATGATAATGATAATAATAATAACAATAACGAAGAATAATGAAAATAAAGATAATGGTAATGATGATAATAATAATGACGATGATGATGGTAATAATAATGATAATAATGATAATAGTAATAATGATAATGATAAAAAACAGATAATGATAATGATGATTATAATTATGATAATACCATTAGTAATAGTAATAATAACAATAATAAGAATAGTTGTGAAAAAATCTAAATAAAATGAAATAAAAAGTAATAGTAATAATAGCAATAATAGTAATAACTATAATGATGATAATGATGATGATAGTACTGATTATGATTATAAACGTGATATTAACAATATTAATAACAATCACGATAATCATAATGATGTTAATGTTAATGATAATGATAATGATAGAAATAATGATGATGATAATGATAGTAACAATAGTAATATTTATGATAATAATAATGACAATAGTAATGATAATGATAATGATTATAATAATAAAAAAAATAATGATATTAACAACGATGATGATGATAATGATAATAATAGTAATAATAATAATAATAATAATAATAATAATAATAATAATAATAATAATAATAATAATAATAATAATAATAATAATAATAATAATAATAATAATAATAATGATAACAATAATAATAATAATAATAATAATAATAATAATAATAATAATAATAATAATAATAATAATAATAATAATAATAATAATAATAATAATAATAATAATAATGATAATAATAATAATGATAATAATAATAATAGTAGTAATAATAATGATAAAAATAATAATGATAATAATAGCAATAGTAATGAAAATAACTATAATAATAATGATAATAATAATAATAATAATAATAATAACAATAAAAGTAATGATAATGACAATAAATATTCATTCAATAATAATAATAATGATGATTATGATGATACTGATAATAAGAATTATATTGATAAGAGTGATAGTAATAATGAAAATAATGATAATAATGATAATGATAATACTAATGATCATATTGATAACAACAACAACAGCCATAGTAATAATGACGAAGAAAATATTGAAAATAATAGTGATGACAACAATAATGGCAATAGTAATGATAAAGACTATAATAATGATAATAATGATTATGATTATAACAATAAGGCTGCTGGTAAAAATGACGAACCTATGACAAGAAAGAATGATTTGGTAATGGTCGTTGTTATCATCATGATAATAATAACAGATATAAGAATTAAGAATAATCAGATAAACAACATACAAATAAAAAAAAGAAAATCTCCATCCCGTAGTCTCATCATGATAATAACAACAGATACAAGAATTAAGAATAAACAGAAAACAAACAAATAGAAAAAAAAAGAAAATTATTAACCGCAGGCCCCCCCCCCCACCCCGTAGTCCCCCAGCCAATAATAACAATAATAACAATCTAAAAATAATAACAATAATAAAATGATAATAACAACAGATATAAGAATTAAGAATAATCAGAAAACAAACAAATAAAAAAAAAAGAGAAAATCATTAATCGCAGGCCCTCTCTCCATCCCGTAGTCTCATCATGATAAAAACAACAGATATAAGAATAAAGAATAAACAGATAAAAAACATACAAATAGAAAAAAGAGAAAATTATTAACCGCAGGCCCCCTCCCCACCCCGTAGTCTCATCATAACAACAGATATAAGAATTAAGAATAAACAGAAAACAAACAAATAGAAAAAAGAGAAAATTATTAACCGCAGGCCCCCTCCCCACCCCGTAGCCCCCCCAGCCAATAATAACAATTTAAAAATAAGAATAAAATGATAATAACAACAGATATAAGAATTAAGAATAAACAGAAAACAAACAAATAGAAAAAAAGAAAAAATTATTAACCACAGGCCCCCTCCCCACCCCGTAGCCCCCCCAGCCAAAGGAGCCAGCGCGTGACCGCCACACCTGCAAAATATCTGAGTACATCCCGAGTGCATCTTCTGTACGAGAGCTTTACAACGTATGTAGAACACTTTGTGGGCAGTAAAGCGAGTGCGAGAGAGTGCCCGTAATCCTGAAGTAGGAGACTATAAGGGAAAAAGGGGAGGGAGGGGGGGGGAGGTAGTCCGCCTTACGGTTTAGCATGGCAGCTGTAAACGGGGATTGGCAACGATTAAAAGTTTGTTTTATGGGCGGGTGTTCTCGTGGGTATGTGTGTGTGTGTGTGTGTGTGTGTGTGTGTGTGTGTGTGTGTGTGTGTGTGTGTGTGTGTGTGTGTGTGTGTGTGTGTGTGTGTGTGTGTGTGTGTGTGTGTGTGTGTGTGTGTGTGTGTGTGTGTGATAGAGAGAAAGAAAGAGAGGGCGAGAGAGAGAGAGAGAGAGAGAGAGAGAGAGAGAGAGAGAGAGAGAGAGAGAGAGAGAGAGAGAGAGAGAGAGAGAGAGAGAGAGAGAGAGCGAGAGAGAGAGAGAGAGGAGAGAGAGAGAGAGAGAGAGAGAGAGAGAGAGAGAGAGAGAGAGAGAGAGAGAGAGAGAGAGAGAGAGAGAGAGAGAGAAATGTTTTATTTATATGTGGTTTATGTCGGTGCCGAGGAAAGGCAAGTTTGGGAATACTGCGAACACGAGCTTATATTGAAACGTGGTAATAAGCAAACAAACACAGGGAGACGCACGAATACGTATACACCGACGCACAAACAGATATATAGATAGCTAGATAAAAAATAGATAGAAACAGAGAGAGAGAGAGAGAAGGAGGGACACAGAGAGAGAGAGAGAGAGAGAGAGAGAGAGAGAGAGAGAGAGAGAGAGAGAGAGAGAGAGAGAGAGAGAGAGAGAGAGAGAGAGAGAGAGAAGGAGAGACAGATATTGAGAGAGAGAGAGAGAGAGAGAGAGAGAGAGAGAGAGAGAGAGAGACAGAGAGAGAGAGAGAGACAGAGAGAGAGAGAGAGAGAGAGAGAGAGAGAGGAAGGAGAGAGACAGACAGACAGACAAATAAAAAACATAGACACTCGATAAAACACGCTAGTCATTGAAGTAAGGCCCAGGAGAAGAGACAGAAACACGCCCACATCAGTACAGAAATGACCCATGTTCAGGCAGAAAAAGGCTTTATTTTCACAGAACATTTCCTTTCCAAAATACCTTAATATTACCCATTCCTGAACGCACTGTATGAAGAGAATTGTCTCTACATAATTCATTCAGTTAGAAATAATGTTCATATGATAATTTGGCAAGGATGTTCACGCTACCTGACAGGTTAGTATGTATAACCATTTTTTTCATACATTAATGAAA
>NC_091566.1:33609738-33612238 GCF_042767895.1 Penaeus vannamei | reverse complement strand
TATATATATATATATATACACACACATATACACACACACATCTGATGTATAAAACTCTAGACTAAAAAGGCTACAAAACCCTAAAGGAACACGAACTTCCTAAACAATAAATCGTTCATAACAACAGACAACATCATGAAACACAAAACACCCTTTTCATTTCCTCTTTTCATCATTCCAACACTTACATACACACACACACAAAATAGAAAAAGAAGAAGAATGAGAATGAAAAGTAAATGACAAAGAAGAAGGAGAAGTAAACGAGGAAAGAAGAAGAGGAAGAAGACGAAAGAGAAGAAAAAGATGACGCTAAAGCAAGAACGGGACGGAATAAAAGAAAAAGAAACGAAGAAGACAGCCGAGAAAGAAGAATAAGACTAAGAATAAACATGAGAGGAAGAAGCTAATGAAGAAAACTAAGAAGTAGGAGATGGAGAAGAAGAGAAAGAAGAAAAAGAAAAAAAGAGTAAAAAATCGGAAATACGTAATCTTTCTCATCAGCATACGGTGCGAGAGGGATTTTGCCTTCGGAGTTACGACGGTCGTAAACTAACTGGTCTTCCATTATCTCTCCCTTGCAGCATCTCCGAAAAGTCCCTCTATACCTTTAAAACGCTTCCCCTTCTTCTTTGTTATTATTGTTATCTTCTTGGTTAAATATGGTATTTTTTTCCTTATCTGTAGCCTTCTTTATTCTATTTTTATTTAATCATTTTTTTTTTTATCTGTTTAGGTGGCCAGATGTGTTTATTTTTTGCATTATTTATTGGGATGTTTGTCTTTCTGTTGCTGTTGGTTTTGTTCTTTCTCTCTCTTTCTTCACTAAAGTCAACCTCTGACTTCCATATCTCACGCATCTCCTCATGTTCACTCTCCTCATTCCTGCTCCTATTCTCCCCGATCCGCCTCAACCTTTCACTCAAAGCCTGGAGCTCCCTCATCGTCCCCTTCACCCACCTTGAGTCCCACTCCCGAATCTGCGCCCGAGTCGTAGCCAGGGTGTATGGACGCGGTGGACACGGGCAGAAAAGGAGGCAGCGGCGAGTCCCACTGAAACCCCTGGTACCGCTGCCCCTGCCCTTGTTGCTGCTGCTGTTGCTGCTGCTGCGTTTGCTGGGACTGCTGCTGCTGCTGCTCCCTGCTCTCCCTCCGCCCGCTTCGGCCGCTGCGGTTCTCGGAACTCTTGCGCGCCGGGGACTTGTTCTTCAGGCTGCCGTTGGACCGCTCCGAGTCCATCTTCTGAAAGGCCTTGGCGCTCTTGCTGTCCGCCTGCTTGCCCGCCTCCGTGCCGTGGTGGCCCTCCTGCGAGTGCGCCGCCTTGCCCTCTTTGCCGGCCTTGCCCTCCTTGGACGCGGAGCTCTTGGAGTCCTTCGACCTCTCCCTTTCGCGCTGGGACTTCTTGTCGCTCTTCTCCGAGTTCTTGCTCGAAGATGTGGGCGATTTGGAGCTGGACTTGGAGCTGGATTTGCCGCTCTTCTTCGAGCTCTCCTTCGGGGAGCCCTTGTGCCTCGGGCTGCCGAAGAACCTGCTCCAGCTCAGCTTGCTCGAGGTGGAGTTCTCGTCGCCCTCGGCCTCGTCCTTGGCGAAGGCGCCCGACTTGTTCGACGACTTGGAGAGGAGCCCCAGTTTCTTCTTCCTCTTCTCCTTCTTCACCTTCACCTGCTTCACGTTGCTCTCGTCGTCCGACAGCGACGCCCCGTTGCCCGGCAACCGCTCCTGCAGGGCGACCACCGCCGTCGCTGTCGCCACGGCGTCCGCGCCCTCCTCGACGGGCGCGGCGACGGCCTGGGGCTCCGAGCGAGCGAGCTCCCCGTTCAGGTTGGGGTTGGAGGCGCCGTCGGGCTGCCGGAGGGCGGTGAGCGTGGAAAGACTGACGTAGTTGCTGGGGAGGTAAGGCATGATGTCACTCTGGATGTCGTAGAGCGGGTCGTTGACGTCCTTGGACACCTCGGAGGCCGTGTCCTCGCCGCCCTCGTTCTTGCCCTCGTTGGCCTCGCTCTGGAGGGCGATCTCCTCCGGCAGGAGCGACTTCCAGTTGAACTCGTACTCGCCGCCGAGCTTGAGGCTCGTCAGAGTTCCTTCCTGACTAAAAAACGGCTGCGGAAGGACCTTCGGCTCCGGCTCCTCACCGCCTTCGGAGACGCTCGAGTCGTCCTCGCTCACCTCGGAGGGCTCCTTGAGGGCCGAGGGCGAGTGGATGGAGGTCCTCCACCTCGGGGCTTGCTTGGCCAGGTTCCTGTAGAGCTCGTGGAGCTGCTGCAGTTCCTCCAACCGCTTGGCGAAGTAGTGGGTTTTGGCCGTGAAGTTTGGGTCGTTGATCATCTGCTCGTAGCGAGACGCAGGCTTGTACTCCAAGCCAAGGGCGGCGTCCTGCGGAGGAAATCAAAGTTGAAATAATTGCATTTGGTAAGATGATACTAACTATTATTACGGGATGAATATATTTCATATATATTGGTACAGCGCCTACGTGGACCAAACAGATGGAATTCCTAAT
>NC_091566.1:33582238-33604738 GCF_042767895.1 Penaeus vannamei | reverse complement strand
CTTTCCCTTTTCTCTCTTCCTTTCTCTTATCTTCTTCGGCTTTCCTCTTCCCTTTTTTATTCTTTCCGCCGTCTTCTCTTCCTTTTCCTCCATCCTCTTTATCTTCTTCCTATTTCTTGTTTTCTTCCTCTTCCTCGTTCCTCCCTTATCTTCTCTCCACCTTTTTTTATCTTCCTCCCTATCTTCTTTCTTCTTCTTTTCTTCCTCTTCCTCTTTCCTCCGCATCTTCTTTCTTCTTCCTTTCTCCCTCTTTCTCTCTTTGCTCTTCTTCTCTTCCTTATTCCTTCCTTCCTCCCCCTTCTTCCTCTTTCTCCTTTGCTCTTCTTTTTCTCCCTTATTCCTTCCCTCCTTCCCCCTTCCCCCTTTCAAGTCATCTCATCCTCTATTAAGTCCGTCCAAAGTAGTTTATTCGCGTCGGGAAAATCACAAAGTTGTTCCTGATTAAGTGGCCGTCGTTTGTTATCGTTCTTTGGTGTCATGCTTAACACTGCACTAATCCCCTCTCCCCCTTCCCCCTTCCTATTGCTTGCTGAACCCTTAGGTCGCTTCCTCCTTTCTCCTTAATCCCCCTTCCCCCTTCCCCTCCCCCCTGAATCCCTGGGTCCCTCCCCCTTCTTCTAACCCCCTCCCCCCTTCCTATTGCTTGCTGAATCCCTACCTCCCTTCCCTCTTCATCTATCCTTACTACCCCCTACAATCCTAGCTCCCACCCCCTTCCTCCCCCTCTGTGTCCCCTTGTACTCTACCCTCATCGACTCTAAGTCTCTCCCTCTTTCCTTCGATTACTCCACCTTTCCGTCTTTCCTTCTCTTCTCCATCTCCTCCTTTTTTTTTTCTTTCTCTCCTCCACCTCCCCCTCTTTCCTTCCCTGCTTCACCTCCTCTTGTTTGCTTTCCTTTTTCCATCTCCTCCTCTTTTCTTACCTTTTTCACCTCCCCCTTTTCTTCTCTTTCTTCACCTCCTTTTTCCTCCTCCACTTCCTTTCCTTTCCTTCCTTCTTTCTTCCTTCTTTTTCCCTCCCTTCTTTTCTTCCTTCTTTTAACTTCCCTTCTTTTCTTTCCTATTTTTTCTTTCCTTCCCCACCTCCTCCTCTTTGCTTCCCCTCTCCCCCTCTTCCTCAATCCTTCCCCTCTCCACCTCCTCATTTTCCCCTCCTTTCTCCCCTCACCCATGAACCCACCCCATTCTCCCCCTCCCCTTCATCTTCCTTATATTGTATCGATTCCGCCATAAATCTAAACAGCTTGGCTTTGTGATGAGGAGGAGGGGAGGGGGAGAAGGAGGGGAAGGACGCTTAGGAGGGGAGGAGGGGGAAGAGGGAAGGGGGGGAGGAGGGGAGGAGGGGAGGAGGGGAGAGGGAGGAAGAGAGGGGAGGGGGAGGAGGAGGAGGAGGAGGAGGAGGAGGAGGAGGAGGAGGAGGAGGGAAAGAGGAGAGGGTGGGAAGGAGGAGGAGGAGGAGAAGGAGGGGAAGATGAGAAGGTGGGGAGAAGGAGAAGGAGAAGGAGAAGAGGGGTATGAAGGTAATTAGGGAAAGGGAAAGGTAAGGAGAAGAGGAGGAGAGGGTTAAGGGCGTGGGATACGGAGGTGCCTGGAGAAGGGGATGATAAAAGGAGGAGGAAGAGGATAAAGGTAAGAAGAGGGGATGGGGAACGGAAGAGATTGAGGAAGGGGAGGAGAAGGTTACAGGGAAGGGGAAGGGGAGGAGGAGGGCAGAACGAAGGAAGCAGACAAACGAATACACAAAAGATTATAATTCAGGGGTATTTGGTGCACTGGGTATAATGGACAGCTGGTAGGGCGGCGTGTGCTCTATCTGTCACTGTCTATGTCTTTTTTTCAGGGTCTTTTTTCATATCTTGATTCCCCTTTCTCTCCCTTTCTTTCGTTTCCTTTTTTTCGTTTTTTTTTCGTTTGAATATTTTCGTTTTTTTCTGTCTGTCTGTCTGTCTGTCTCTCACTCACTCTCTCTCTCTCTCTCTCTCTCTCTCTCTCTCTCTCTCTCTCTTTCTCTCTCTCTCTCTCTCTCTCTCCCTCGTACACTCCCTTCTCCTCCCCTTTACATTCTATCCCCCTTTGTCTTCAAACATTGGTGACTAGAATCAGAAATGTACAAGGGGGATGGGTGGTGGAGGAGGGGGGGGCATGATATAACATGGAAGGCGGAGACAGAGGCTGATACGAAGAGAAAGAGAGAGAGAAAGAGAGAGAGAGAGAGAGAGAGAGAGAGAGAGAGAGAGAGAGAGAGAGAGAGAGAGAGAGAGAGAGAGAGAGAGAGAGAGAGAGAGAGAGAGAGAGAGAGAGAAGAACAAACAACAAACAGACAAAGAAAGGAAGAAGGTGAGAGACAAACAGGTAAACAACAGGAGAGAGAGAGAGAGAGAGAGAGAGAGAGAGAGAGAGAGAGAGAGAGAGAGAGAGAGAGAGAGAGAGAGAGAGAGAGAGCGAGAGAGAGAGAGAGAGAGAGAGAGAGAGAGAGAGAGAGAGAGAGAGAGAGAGAGAGAGAGAGAGAGAGAGAGAGAGAGAGAGAGAGAGAGAGAGAGAGAGAGAGAGGGGGCGGGGCGAGAGAGCGAGAGACAGAGCAAGAGAGAAAGCGAGAGCGAGAGCAAGAGAGAGAGAGAGAGAGAGACAGATAAATACACAGAGAGAGAGACAAACAGACAGACACAGAGAGAGCGAGACACAGACAGAGAGAGAGAGCGAGAGAGCGCACCGGGAGGGCGAGAGAATAGCCTTTTGAGAGCCGAGGCTGAAATTGGGTGCGAGGAATGAGAGCCGGCATGCAAGGCTGCTTTTATGTGTAAATGAAGCTGTCACGCGGAATATCTTAGACACCGGGAGGAACCCATACGCGGCTGAGGTCTTATTTCCGATTTTAGTTGTTTGTCTTCTGGTTTCTCTCTTTCTTATCTTGTTCCTTTCGTTCTTTTTTTATCGTTTGTTCGTCATTTTTTCCATTTTTTCTTTTTTTTTCTGTTGTTCGTCTTTTTCCTTTTCGTTTCTTTCTTTTTTATATTTTGTTCGTCTTTATCATTTTCGTTTCTTTCTTTTTATCTTTTGTTCGTTTTTTTGATAAACGAAAGGAAGAAGAAGAAGGAGAAATGAAGGAGGTAAGGAAGAGGAAAGATAGATAGATAGGTAGATAGATAGAGTGAGCGTGAGAGAGTGAGATAGATAGATAGATAGATAGATAGATAGATAGATAGATAGATAGAGAGAGAGAGAGAGAGAGAGAGAGAGAGAGAGAGAGAGAGAGAGAGAGAGAGAGAGAGAGAGAGTGAGAGAGAGATAAAGTGAGAGCGAGACAGAGAGAGAGACCAATGGATGGATGGGAGAGAGGAAAAGAAAAGAAGAAGAAAAAGATAAAGAAGAGGGACATGGAGGGGCCAGCGAGGGAGAGGAGGGGACGTGGGGGGGGGGCAGAGGAACACAAAGCCTTACTTGTATCTTCAGATCCATACACACCAAAGGATATTAAATGCGTGGTGTGGTTTGAATACCAAGGCATGTTTTAAACTGAGACAGGACTCCATACAGAAGAAAAGCCTCAAGATATCATACACACACACACACACACACACACACACACACACACACACACACACACACACACACACACACACACACACACACACACACACACATAAACGAAAAGAAAAAGAAAACAAAGAAAAAAAGAAAAAAAAGAAGAAAAAAAAAAATATAAATATATATAAATATATATATATATATATATATATATATATATATATATATATATATATATATATATATATATATATATATATATATATATATATATATATATATATATTAGTGTCTCTGGGCGAACGGACGGATAGATGAATAGATAAAAAGTTATAAAAGTTGCACTACAAAGAATTCTGATTATTGGTGATACTTATTCATCTCTAAAATTAACCTATGGTGATAATGAGAAGAGGTTAATGAAGATCACCATTATCAAGGTATTGATGATAACGATAACGATGAAAATAACTTATCACTCTACACTTTTTATTTAATTTCCATCCGTTTTTGACTCTTAGACCTATACACGAACACCTTTTATATACATTTTACTATACTCGTTATTTCGTGAAAAAGGTTTTATGTCGGCCGTAAATCTTATATTTATTATATTCATAAACGTCGAAGGAACACATGCCAAACGCACTTAAGTTTAGCGTACGGCAGTCGACGAGAAAGAACGAGAAAATGCGAGAACTATATTATTTTTTATTCTCTCTTCAATTCTTCTTCTTTCTTTTTGAATTTTCATAAAATAAATCTTATTATTATTTTCTTTCTTTTGAATTTTGATAATATAGTTATTGATTTTATTTTCTTTCTCTTGTTGATATTAATATCTCTTTGATAATATAATTATTAAAGTTGCTTTCTCTCCTTTGAATCTTTTTAACACAATTATTACTATTATTCACTTTACGTTTTTTTTTCTTTTGATAATACAACCACTATTATTCTTTCTTTCTCTTTAATATTCACGATACAATTGTATTTCAATTTCCCTAAATCAGCGAAAGAAGAAAATAGGAGTTATCTAACCCTTTTCCGGAAGCAATTGCTACGGTGAAAATAGGATCGGTAAGTAAGTAAGCAAGATAAGTAAGCAAGTAAGCTTCTTTGGCGGTTACTTTTACGAGTCGGTAAATCAAGGGAGGAATTTCTAGTAGGGAGAGGGGAGTGAGAGGGGGAGAGGGGAGAGATGGGAGAGGGGAGACGGAGGTGGGGAGAAGGGAGAGAGGGGAGAGGGGGGTAGGAAGAGCGGAGAGGGAGGTGGGGGAGAAGGGAGAGAGGGGAGGGGCAGGTGGTGAGAAGGGAGAGATGGGAGAGCGGAAGAGAGAAGGGAGGGGAGGTGATGAGAGGGGAAGGGGAGGGGGAAGGGGAAGGGAGAGAGCGAAAAGAGGGAAAGGAAGAGAGGGAGAAGGGGATAACGGAATGGAGAGAGGGAAAAGAGGGAAAGGAAGAGAGAGGGAGAAGGGGAGAACGGAAGAGAGGGAGGAAAAGGAGGAGAAGGGGCAGTGGAGAGTGGAAGGGAAGCAAGATTTAGGTGGGAAGGGAAGAGCGGAAGAGAGAGACAGAGAAGGGGAGGAGAGAGCAAAGGGAGAGAGGGAGGAGAAGGGAGAGGAGAGGAGTAAGGTAGAAAAACAGAAGAGGGTAAGACCGAAAGAGAAGAGCGGGGAAGTTAGAGCGGAAGTTAGAGAGGAAAGCGGAAAAAAGAGGAGGGTGGAAAAGAGATAAAAGTAACTAGAAAGGAAACAGGGAGACGGAAAGGCAGGGAGGGAGAAAGAGTGGATTGGTAGGGGGGGGGGGGTGAGGGAGGGAGGTTACGTTCGTTCGTGGATTTACGATGGACGTAAACATTTAATTGCCTTGACTCGGAACTTGAACATAATCACAAATATTAATAAAGGTATATATATAGATAACTAAATAAATGCATACGTAGATCGATAGGCCAATAGATCCATAGAGAGATAGGCAGGTATGTAGGTAAATAGACTAATTGAGAGATAAACAGATAGAAAGATAGAAAGGAAGATAGATAGATGTAGATAGACAGACAGACAGACAGATAGATAAATAGATAGATAATTAGATGTAGACAGACAAATATATAGAAAGAATATGTAGGTGAAATGATTGATAGGACGACAGAAAGATGCAGATAGATAAATATATATATATATATATATAGAAAGATGATGGACAGTCAAACAGGCATATAGACAGATAAATAGATAGAAAGAAAACGACAGATAACCCAATATTTGTTTTCTCTGAAGAACGCTTAATAATAATGTCATCTGAAGATTAAGGTTGTTAATTCCCATTTGAGTAAAAGGGAAAGCTGTCAGAATACAAGCGTTTACCGATATTTTCAGGGCATTTTATGTGTCGATAAACTTACAAATCTGGGATGAATGTATTCTTTTATATTCTTTTTTCCGCTCAGTTGAAAAACGGTTCCCAAAAGAAAACGCGAGACTGAATTAAAAGCCATTACTTAACCGGGATTTAAAGCGAGTCGAATTATCTGCCAGTGGCGTGGCTCGTCCTACTATCTCAGTTCAACACCCAATTGTGACGTTCTATCGCCACGAAAATAGAAGCATGAAAGAGAATAATAAGAAAAAAAGAAAGATTAGAGTGAAAAAAGTAAAATGGGAGAGAAAGAGAGAAAAAAAGGAAAATCCTCATGGCTATAATTTCTTCATGATAGCGACGAAATGAGACTCTAATGACACTGTTCACTCCAGCGAGAACACGGCACAATGACGCGATAATTTTGTAACATTCAGGATTCAGGATTCTTCTCTGAGTATCCCCTTCCCTCCCTCCCTCTTCTCCCTCCCCCTTTCCCTTCTTTCTAATCTCTTTTCTCTCCTTTTCTCTAATATTTTCTCTCGCCCCATCTCTCTCCCTTCCCCCTTTTCATCTAATCCTTTCACTTTCCTTCTCTTTCTTTCTCTCCAGATTTTCTCTCCCTCCCTTCATCCTAATCCTTGCCCCTTACCTCTTCTCCTTTCTCTCTCCTTTCCTACCTTCGCCACCCCTTTCCTTTACTCCTGATCTTTCCCTTATCCTTTTCTCCTCTTTCCCCAATTCCCTCGTTTATTCATCCCAAGTCTTTCTCCCCTTTTCCTACTTCCTTTCTCCATCCCAACCCACTCTTCACTTTTTTCCCATCCCTCTCTCCTCTTTTTCCCCCTTCCCTCATTTCTCTATCCCATTTCTTCCTTCTCCTTCACCCCTTCATCTTTTCCATATCCATTTCCTTCTCCTTATTGCCCCTTCCTTCTCTCGCCACTTCGCGCTTCCTTTCACTCCAATCCTCCCCTTCCCAATATCCCCACATCCCCTTTCTTACCACCAATCCTTTCTCCTATTCCTCTTCTCCCTCCCCCATATCCCCATTTCCATCCCTCCCCCTCTCACCAAATCTTCTCCCCCCTATTCCCTAATCTCCACCCTTCCACCAATTCCCTACTCTCCCCTCTCCCTCCTGATCTCCCCCTACTCTTACCCTTCCACCTATTCCCTCCTCTCCCCCTCCTCCCAAATCTCAACCTCCCACCTCCTCCCCCTATTCCCTAACCCTCCTAATCTCCTCACCCCCTACTCTCCCCTCCCACCTATTCCCTACTCTCCCCCTCCCCCTAATCTCCCCCCTGCCACCTATTCCCTAACCTCCCAACTCTCCCCCTCCAACCTATTCCTTACCCCCCTGCTCTCCCACCTCCCACTTATTCCCTATTCTCCCCCGCCGCTACTCTCCCCCTCCAACCTATTCCCTAACTCCCCAAATCTCCCTCACCCCCCTATTCCCTAACCCTCCCTCCCCCTTTCGTGACGTGACAGCCAATCAACTCAAAACCCACGTGATCGCCGATGACAAACTCCTTACGGTTAGCGACACGCAACTGTCTCGATTAGTGTCAAGGTCTCTCAGAGAGAAAGGAGAAGAGACGGAAATGAATGGGCATTTCTTAAAAGGAAAGGGGGGAAGAGAGAGAGAGAGAGAGAGAGAGAGAGAGAGAGAGAGAGAGAGAGAGGAGGGAGGGGAGGGAGGGAGGGAGAGAGAGAGAGAGAGAGAGAGAGAGAGAGAGAGAGAGAGAGAGAGAGAGAGAGAGAGAGAGAGAGAGAGAGAGAGAGAGAGAGAGAGAGAGAGAGAGAGACAGAGAGGACAGAGAGAGAGAGAGAGAGAGAGAGAGAGAGAGAGAGAGAGAGAGAGAGAGAGAGGAGGGAGAGGGAGAGAGAGAGAGAGAGAGAGAGAGAGAGAGAGAGAGAGAGAGAGAGAGAGAGAGAGAGAGAGAGAGAGAGCGAGAGAGAGAGAGAGGGGCAGAAAGGGAAAGGAAAAACGAAAAAAAAAATTAATAGACGAGATACATAGATAGGAAGATCAACAGCTAAACGGAGAAATATACCGAAAGAGCAGTAGAGAGAGAGAGAGAGAGACAGAGAGAGAGAGAGACAGAGAGAGAGAGAGAGAGAGAGAGAGAGAGAGAGAGAGAGAGAGAGAGAACACATTAAAAAAAGACCCCACCGACTTTTCTCCATTTCCTTTTAGAGTCGAAAATCCAACGTACCTGGCACCAAGAATCAACCATCTCAACGGGTTCCTCTGGTTCCTCGACCTCGATGTATTCTCGGTCCTCCTCGGCGAGCCAGCGGTCGAGGGCGGCCTCCAGCTCCTCCTCGCCCTCATCTAGATCTCGGACCTTGAAGGGGGGGGGGGTGGAAGGGAAATTGTTAATCCTATGTAGAGGAAAACGGTACTACGTGTGTACATACATGAACGCACACACGGCGAAATATATGCAAAGGTATATCTTCTTTTTCCTTCTGTCTGTGTGTCTGTCTATCTGCCTGCTTGCCTGTCTGTCTCTCAATCTGTTTGTCTGTCTGTCTGCCTCTCTCTACCTCTCTCTCTCTCTCTATCTCTCTCTCTCTATCTATATATCTATCTCTCGCTCTCGCCATGAAAAAATAAAATTAAGTAAAACCAAAAAGATCCTGAAATTAACCAACCAACCACATAAAAAAAGAATAAAATAAATTCCAAAACAAAAATAGAGTAGAAAAGAACAAAATAAACATCAATAAAAATAGAAAAAAAATCCTGAAAATCTTAAAGTCACGCAGGGCAAAAAAGTATAGATTTTCTTTTTTTTCTAAGAGGGGAAAAAAAAGAGACACGAGAGGGGGAAAGTTCCCAGAAACTTACGATAGGTCACAAATTGCGGCAAATGGGGAGATGCTCAAATCATTCCGGGAAATTTGGGAATGTGTCAGAAATGTGTCGGAAATGTGTCAGAAGTGTGAAGCACTTTCGGCGAGGTTTTGAATCCAAGGTGAATTCCGAGGAGTGCCGTAAACCTTTTGATTTTTTTTTTTTTTTTTTTTTTTTTTTGTACGGTGCTTGTGAGTATGTACGTGTTCGTGTGTGTTCATGCGAGTATGTGTATATCTATCTATCTATTTGTGTATTTATGTATGTGTGTTTGCATATATGAATGTAAGTATTTCTATATGCATGTATGTACGTATGTATGAGTATATATATGTTTGCATATATGAATGTATGTATATACGTATGCATGAATACATATATGTATATATATATATATATATATATATATATATATATATATATATATATATATATATATATATATATATATATATATATATATATATATATATATATATATATATATATATATATATATATATATATATATATATATATATATTCATGCATACGTATATACATACATTCATATATGCAAACATATATATACTCATACATACGTACATACATGCATATAGAAATACTTACATTCATATATATATATATATATATATATATATATATATATATATATATATATATATATATATATACATTTATATATATATATATATATATATATATATATATATATATATATATATATATATATAATTTATAAACATCCATTTGTAATGCTAATCCATCTCGCCACGTATACCACCCTGCCCCTCCCCCCTCCCCCCCAAGAAACCGATGGAGACCATCAGCCGAACCAAATAACCGAATCAAAAACTCTCTGACGGATGAGGCCGATTTGCCTTCTAATAAGACGAAACTTTTGATCGAAATGCACGAGGAAACGCCTCTATAGTTGTAATACCACGTCAGTCAAACGCATTCGTGACGTATGTGCGTCGTCTGAGTGATGACGTCATTAAGCCTTAATGTCCAAGGGCATTATGTGTCGAGCTGCCACGTCGGATCTTTTTTTTTTTTTTATCTTATGAAATTGGTGGCATTTATTATTTTTATTTTCTTTATTTTTTTTTATTTATTTATCTATTTATTTATTACCTTTCTGTAGTTTTCTTGATGGACAAGTATTGATGGAGATGGATTGATAGAATGATAAATTGTTTGAGGTATATAAATAGCTAAATTAAACGATTGATAAATAGATTGATAGATAGGGAGATAGGTAGGTAGAGGGGTTTATAGAGAAACTTAAAGAGAGAGAGAGAGAGAGAGAGAGAGAGCGAGAGAGAGAGAGAGAGAGAGAGAGAGAGAGAGAGAGAGAGAGAGAGAGAGAGAGAGAGAGAGAGAGAGAGAGAGAGAGAGAGAGAGAAAGAAAGAGAGAGAGAGAGAGAGAGAGAGAGAGAGAGAGAGGTTGAGAATCCACCTGTGCAACGTAACAAACCCCACACCTAAAACGAAGCGGACATCAGACACACCTGTCTACCCAACCACCGCACCACACACATTAAAACACACACACACACACACACACACACACACACACACACACACACACACACACGCACACACACACACCTGCAGCGAGATAGATCATCATCCTCTCCACCCCTTCCCCCTTCCTCCCCATTTCTCTAACCACCCCCCCTCCACCTTCCTCCCCACTCCCCCTTACTTCCCCCTACCTCCCTCACCCTACTCATGGAATCAATACCATTTTAATCGCCGAGTTGGTGAAATAGCGGCACCATCACCAAGTTTTGATGAGGTTTCGTGAATGTGATGTTCGGGCATAATGAGTGTCTGTGCCTCTTCCTCTTCCTTCTCCCTCTCCTCTTCTTCGTTTCTTATTCTTCCTTCTCTCCTTCATTTCAATCTCTTCCTTCTCTAATTTTCTTCATTCTTTGATTGACGGACAGATGAAGAGTTAGATAGATAGATAGACAGACACAGAAAGAGAGAGAGGGTGAGATAGATATAGAGATTGAGAGATAGATAGACAGACAGACAAATAGATAGATAGTTGAGTAGACAGACAGAAAGATGGAGAGTTAGACAGATAGAGAAAGAGAGAGATAGTGAGATAGATACATAGAAAAAATAGATAGAGAGCGAGCGAGAGAAAGAGATAGATATAGAGATTGAGAGATAGACAGACAGACAAATAGATAGATAGTTGAGTAGACAGACAGAAAGATGGAGAGTTAGACAGATAGAGAAAGAGAGAGATAGTAAGATAGATACATAGAAAAAAAATGGATAGAGAGCGAGAGAGAGAAAGAGATAGATATAGAGATTGAGAGATTGACAGACAGACAAATAGATAGATAGTTGAGTAGATAGACAGAAAGATGGAGAGTTAGACAGATAGAGAAAGAGAGAGAGAGTGAAATAGATACATGGAAAAAAACAGATAGAGAGCGAGCGAGAGAAAGAGAGAGAAAAAAATAAGAGATATAAATGGAAATAGTAAAGATTGAAAAGATGAATGAAGTGAATATACAGAATAGGCAATACCTCTTATATCTATTATCTCAGACAGCTTATGTATATATCATCTGGACCACATAAACACACGCGTCTTCCTCGTGTGTTCCATTATCTCTATGTAGATTTGTGGACACAGAGAAGATCTCGTACAAACACACACACGCATATTATGATTATACACAGTGTGACCTGTATTTACACAACACACAGCCACAAACGCGTATATGCTACGGTCCCATCAACACACACAGACTACATTCGTAATAATAACCCTTCCCTACATACACACACACGTACATACGCACATATACACCCACAAAGACAACCTCTTCTTCTTCGTTACTCCCCTCCCTCTCTCGCCCCTCTCCCTTCCCACTCCCATTCTCCCTCTCCTTAACCAGAACTCCATACCCTCTTTTCCTTGTCCTATCGCCAATACCTCCCCCTCCCCTCCTCCCATACACCTTCAATCCCAAATACTCCCTTCCCCTTATCCATAACCCCCTCTTGATCTTATCCACCACAACCCACTCCCTTCCTTTTACATACTCCCTTTATCCTGCCGCGATCAGGTTTGCAATCCAACATGCACGAAGGAGAGACATTGCAATAGAACCGAAACAAACAAAACGATCGAAACAGCATCGCATAAGGCGCGAGAACCAGGTGCAGAGGAGAGTTGTGAGGAAAAAAAAAAGTCTAAATAAACATTTTTAACACACCTGGGACAGAGAGAGGACAGGCTGGGGACTCGCCAGGACGAAATGCTGCCGCCATTTTTATCTATTTATTTATTTATTTATTAATCATGTGTGTGGTTATTCCCTTTTCTGAACTTTTGTAACGGACTCCTGATGACAGTGGAATTCTAACAGTGACCTGTGACCTGATATTTGAAGGTAAAAAAAAAACGTATTGGTTTGTGTATATGTACGCTGCCACTCTCTCAGCAACACAGCACAGCACACCCTTTTATTTTTTATTTTTTTCCTTGTTTTCCTTTTTGTTTATTTTCAATAAATAGGAATGCTATAAGAGAGAGAGGGCCTTCAGATTCGAATAGAATAGAAGATTCGGCAGAGATGACCTAATCAACTGGTTCTACGCCTTTCATTACTTAAGTGACTCGTAACTAAGAGTTGGTGATTGAGTCTTTACATGTAAATGTGCAAAGTAATTTCTTATAAATACCCACATAAAAACCCGTATGTTTACACGTAATTACATTCGTGCGTGCTCACACACACACAAATAAGCCCTTACGTAGTTATCCTCGTTAACACTTACACGCACATATACGCTTACATGTGCACACACACATATACGCACACGCACGCACACACACGTGCACACATACGTATTCAGACACATACAACAAGCACATGTACTCACAACACACTCACATACATGAATTTTTACATTAATGTACCAACACACGCACACTTGCCTATGTTTCGGAGACAACAAAATCATTTTCAATTAGGAAAATGAGCCAGAGAATTCATATATCTTTACTAATGATATTGTGCTGTAAAACGTCAGTCGTATCAGAAAAGACTTAAAACTAATTTGTTCGTGGTCTTTGACACCTTAATCTGTTTTTTTTTTTTTTTTTTTTTTTTTTTAACAATTCCCTCAATTATTAGATTCTCTTTTCGGCCAATTATCTTATCTTGTCTTTCATCCTTTTAAAATCCGTTGTTACACATAGGCTTCCCCCAATCTGCGCCACCTCGTTGAAGTATGGTTTGCAAACCATACCTCAATTGACTAATCTGTGTCGATTGCCTTGACGTATATTGGGCTACTGTGCTACCACAAATAAAGGAAAATATTTTTCGTAAAATGACAAGTGAAACCTGGCGAAATAGTCCGTAGAGTCCTGGTGGATTTTATTCTACTTGTGAGTGACATCTACAACTGATTTAACCGCGACAGTCCATCCTTTCTTAACCCTCTACCCTCTTTCACTACGCCATATCCCCCTCACATCCCCACACCCTTCACCCTTACCCTCCCCCTTCCCTTCTCCAATCCCCCTCAACCATCCACTACCATCTCACATACCTTATCCCCTTCATCTAAACCCCTCCCCCTTCTCCACCACTCCTTACCATCCCACTTACTCTACCCCTCCTTACTAACCCCCTCCTCCAACACAAGGCTCCCTTCCTTCTCCATCTCACCTTCTACTTTTCTACCCTTACCTTCTCCACCCTCCCTCCCTACTTCTCCACCCAACCTTTCCCTTTTTCACCTCCCCTTCTACTTTCCCACTCTTACCCTTCTTTTCCACCCTAACCCTTCCCCCTCTTCACCCAACCACCCTCCTTCTCCACCCTCCCACCCTTACCTTCTCCACCATCCCTCCCTCCTTCACCACCCTGTCCCCCCTCCACTCTATCCCCCTTCCTTTTCCACCTCCCCTTCTACTTTTTCATCCTTACCTTCTCCACCCACCCTCCCTCCTTCTCCACCCCAACCACCTTCCTTCTGCACCCTCCCTCCTCCTTCCTCCCTCCCTTCTTCTCCATCCTCCCTCCCTCCTTCTCCACCCTTCCCTCCCTCCTTCTCCACCCCAACCCCCTTCCTTCTACACCCTCCCTCCCTCCCTCCCTCCTTCTCCACACCAACCCCCTTCCTTCCCCACCTCCGCTTCTACCCCCCCCCCCCCCCGGCACCCGTCAGCCGCCCGGCCCGTGACGCAAAGATTAGCCACAGCACCAAAAGCAGCGTTGTGGCCATAATTATCAAAATAATTTAGCTCGGCCATAATCGCCTGCATCAGAGGTAAATGAGCCCCGTTTGAGTTACGCCCTTAAGAGTCTAATTATCGCATAATGAGCGAATATAACAATCACTTGACGCTAACTGCTAATGAAATATTTTTTTTCGGTGTATAATGGTTATTTTGTGTTGTGTTTCTCTCCTCCTTCCCCCCCTCCCCTCCCCTGCCTTAAACCCTCCCTTTCTCTCACCCTCCCCCCTTCCCCTCCCTTCCTCTCCTCCTTCCCCTCTCCCTAGCCACAGATTTCCTCTACTCCCCCCCCCCTCATGCATTTAGTTTTGATTTTCAGTGTCGAATTCTGCTTGTTAAAGAGGTGGTATTTGAGGTGAATTACTATGTACAATTTGTGTGTGTGTGTGTGTGTGCATGCGTGTGTATGTGTGTGTGTGAGCTATAAAGCTATTTAACTGTCTGATTAATTTTATATAAGATAATTTTCAGTAGTTCTTAAAACACTTCTTCCTAGACAGAGATTAAGAGATAGATAGATAGAGAGAGAAGAAACTGTCAAAATTGCGATGAATTTTTGGCACAACAACTCGCCCGATTTTTCCCATTTTTTTACCTAAGTCAGGAAAAACAGCAGATGTGAGTAATTACTTTCCTGAAGTTCTGAAGCAGGAAGAAAACCAGGCATGAGAGAGAGAAAGGGAGAGAGAGAGAGAGAGAGAGAGAGAGAGAGAGAGAGAGAGAGAGAGAGAGAGAGAGAGAGAGTATTCGAGACGGAAAGCGAGAGATAAAGAGAGAACGAGAGATAGATAGACAGGGAAAGCGAGAGATAAAGAGAGAGAACGAGAGATAAAGAGAGAACGAGAGATAGACAGAGAAAGAGAACAAAAGATAAACAAAGAGACAGAACGAGAGCTAGATAGAGAAACCGAAAGCAATACAAAGATACACACTACCAGAAAATCCCCCCCCCCACCACCACCACCACCACCACCTTTACCCCCAACACTCACCTCCCTCAGGAAAATCCTCGTGGCCGTTGCGTGGATGATCTCCTCGGCGAGGCTGTCTCCTCCGAGCTCCTCCGAAGAAGCCTGCGAGATGTCCTCCTCCAAGGGATCTCCTCCTTCACCCGTCGTAGTCTCCTCCGAGGACGATCTCGTACTTGAACTTTTGTCGCCCTCGATGTCTGTGAATGGGTTTCAGAGAGGGAAGGGGGGTGGGGTTAATGGCAGTGGTTGTTAATGGTTATTATCATTATTTATTTGCTATTTTATAGTAAGAAGAGTAATCTTGTTATCGATGGCAGAATGGGTAGTAGTAGTAGTAGTAGCAACTGCTATATTAGTATGATAATAAAAGTAGTAATAGTAGTAGTGTTAGTAGCAATAATTGTATTCGTTGATAGTAATAATATAGTGGTATTAGTAGTAACAATATGAATATTAATTCATTGATAGTAATAGTAATAATGGTAGTAGTAGTAGTCGCAGAAAAAAAATGTAAGGTATAGGCAACGCATATTTTATGAAGAAAGAAAGAACATAAGAACAGAAGAAGCAACATTCAATAAAAAGTTTAATTAGAGCAAAAGGCAGTTTCAAAGTGGTAGTAATAATTGTGGTGTTTTTTGTTGAAGCTAAAGTTGTAGAAGTAGATGTAGTTGAAGTAGTAGTAGTGGTAGTATTACTAGTGACTGCAGTAGAAGTAGTAGTAGTTGTTGCAGGTGTAGTAGTAATAGTAGTAGCACAAGTAGTAGTAGTAGTAACAGTAGCTGTAGTAGTAATAGCAGAAGTAGTAGTGGAAGTAGAAATAGAAGTAGTAGAGAAGAAGTAATAGTATTAGATGTAATAGGCCTAGCGGTACTTGCTATAAGAAAGGATAGGTCATAATTATTATTTTAAGGTAGTATTTGTTGCTGTTATTCCATTTTCTCGTTCTTTATTATCAGTATTATTCTAATTCCAATTCATATCGAACGAAATTAAAAACCACAACTGCAGCGGTAATGATTATGCCGAATTTACAGTAATGATGATACTAAGGGACAAAAGCTGTAACAAAAGCATCAAGGTATTAATCCCAATAAGCTCAAAGATAAAGAACGGTGTTTCAGCCATAACAAAAGCAATATAACTAATACTAACGATAGTATTAGAGACCGCAACAGCTCCTCCTCCCATATAATATCAACAACAATAACAATAACACTCTCCATAACTACAGTAAAAGTTCCGGTCAAGTTCGTTAGATTTTCCAATAACAAAAGCCAATAATGAACAGCTGTCTGGCCAACGCACGAAACATCTTTACAACAATGATCTCTTAACACTTTCTTTCCTTTAAACGAAAACCATTTAAAAGAAACAACAACTGCATCTGAAAAAAGAGATTCAGAAAGAGGTAACAGACTCGGAAGATAAAGAAAACAAGAAAGGTAAAAAAAAGAAAGAAAGAAATAATCTCGCTACCAACAAGAACCACTTTGGGAAAGAGCGCGGGGATCTGAACAAAATGTGTTGGAAGTAGGATCAGATCCGTCGCGTGGGAGATCCGAAATGGTGGTTTGGCACTGATGGTCGAGATGGCTGCAAGTTGGAACGGCGGCTGAAGCTTGAGTGGGTAGTGGCATCTTCTACTTTTACATTTCTTATTCTTATTTTGTTGTTTTTATCATTATTGGTGCTGTTGTTATCATAATTACAGTTATTATTATCATTGTTGGTGTTGGTGATAATGATAGTAATATCAATATTGCTGTTATATTGATATATTATCAATGATATTGTTCTCATAATCTTAATCATATTGACATCCTCATCCTATCATTCTCATTCTTATAATCATCATCACATCATAATCATAGATCATCCTTATCCTTATCATTTCCGTGATTATCATGGTAATCATAGCTGACACAAATATTAACATAAACACCGCAATTCCTGAAGCCCTGGAAGGGGTATCAGGAAAACTTGCTCATATATCTTACATAATCTTGAAATACAATCTTTCAAGACATTATATACTTTTTATTTATCCATTTTATTTTATTTTTTATTTTTTGTCAGTGCCATCAAGGGAGTAGGCAATATGTCGTAACAACATAATATGATCGTTAATGAAATTATTCGTTCTCATTCTGTCTCTTCAGCATGTCTTAGGATGTAGAAGATTTTCTCAAATACAACATATGTTGAGTCCGATTTCTAGTTCTGAACACGGAATTATTATCTTCGCTCTTATATGTTGCGTTGTTATCCCTAATTACTAGTGTTATTGTGAGGTTGTTAATAATATCTATATTGTATTTAATCTCGTCGATAATATTGTATTTGTTATCCTTATCATTATCGTAAATTCTCATGACCATCACCCTTAGCATTACCATCATCATTGGCATATAATTATGATCATCTAAATCATCATCATCATCGTTACCAACATTTTTATCACTGATATTACCATCTTTAACACTGCTGCCACCATATTACTTGCAGTAGTAAAAGCAGCAACAGCAGTGGTAATAGCGGTAACAGTCGTAGGAATAGTAATAGTTGCAGCATTAGTGTCGGTAGTGGCAGCGGTAGTGGAGGTGATAACTATACTACCCTTAACTCCTAAGATAAAAGGCCTGTTAATGCATCATCAACCCATTTATTATCTTCTGCAACAGTATACTTTCACCCACAAATGACGCGTAAGAACTCATTCTAGCTCTCCTTTCCCTCGATTATCTTTTTTTTTTTTTTTTTTTGTCGCCTCTCTCTTTCTCTGCCTTTCTCTCTCTCTCTCTCTGTCTCTCTCTCTGTCTCTGTCTCTCTCTCTCTCTCTCTCTCTCTCTCTCTCTCTCTCTCTCTCTCTCTCTCTCTCTCTCTCTCTCTCTCTCTCTCTCTCTCTTGAATACTTGTGCTCTCTGGAAATGGATATACATTTGTGTACATTTAGATTTTATGCACCTACATATATCGTTTTCCCCTCTCTGCAAACTCCCCACCTCTCTCTCCCTCTCTATCCTCCCTTCTTCCTCTGTCTCTCCTTTACTCTTCTCTCTCTCCGTCATCTAGCTCCTCCTCTACCCCCTTTCCTTCCTCATATCTCCCACTTTCTTTCCACTTCCCTCTGTTTCTCACCTTCTGCTTCTCTCTCCTTCCAATATCCCTCAACTAACCTCTCCCTACACCTCTTTTATCTCTCTCTCTTCTCTCTTATTTCCTTGTTCCTCTCTCTCCATCATCCCATCTCTCCTATATCTTTCCCCCATCTTCCCTTCCTCCCCTCTTTCTCCCACGCCTATCTCCCTGTCTCTCTCTCCCATCCCTTCCCCCATCTCCCCTTCCTCCACCCCTCTCTCTTTCTCTCTTTCTCTCTCCATCACTCGCCTCCAAGATCTCCCGGGTATGTTGCAGCATCCCGCAAGCATCACCTTGTAAATAGCGGAGAGATACGCCCCTCTTGCACAGAACACTTTATTAGAGAATAATGTAGAGACTCGGGGGTGTAATGAGCTCGTTAAATAAACTATGACCTTGTTCTCCTCTTGTGTTTTGTGTGGGGGGTGGGGGTAGGGGAGGAGTAGGGAGAGGGAGGGAGGGAGGGAAGGAAGGAAGGAGAGGGAACGAGGGAGGGAGGGGAGGAAGTTGGGGAAGGGAGGGAGGGAGGGGAGGAAGGAAGGAAGGACGGCCTGGGAAGGAGAGAGGGAGGGAAGGAAGGAGGGGGAGGGAGGGAGGGAGGGTCGAAAAGAGGAGCAGGGAGGTTAGAGAAGGAAAGAAGAGGGGGAGGAAGGGAAGGAAGGAGGGGGAGGGAGGGAAGGAAGGAAGGGGACGGCGGGAGGGGATGGAGAGGGGAAAGGAGATCCCGTTGCGCATGTAGCTGTTCTCTTGTTTGGCTAATTTTTGGTTTGTTTATGTTTGTTTACCTTTTTTGTGAGTGGTTTTATTAGCATGATTATTTTTTATTAGATCAGCGTTTTCTTATCATCATCCATGTTATCCTTATTATCTTAAAAAATTCATTATAATTTCCATTATCGTTATCATCAATATCAACTTAATTATCTTTATCACTGTTATCTTAAGGACCAATATCTTTCATCAGGATATCAGCATTATCAACATCACTGTGAATACCATTATCATAGTAATCTTTATATCATTTTCGATTCCTCCTGAGCTAAGTATTTCTCTCCTATCAGTGCCAATGCTCTTGTCACTATTTTAAGCCTCATTATCTCACTGTCGAAAAAAGTAATATATATATATATTTTTTCTCGCTTTGATGAGAAACACGTGTTGGTTCTGCGTGGATGTTGCCAACCCGTTTTATCTATATTTGACAGTTATGACACGCTATATATTCTTTGTTCAGGATCCAGGATGATTCGTTGTTCGGTCTTCGGTAGTTATTTCTTTATTTCTCTTTTTTTATCTATCTATTTATCTGTCTATCTGTCTGTCTATCTATTAGTCTATCTGTCTGTCTGTCTATCTGTTTATCTATCTATCTATCTATCTATCTATCTGTCTATCTATCTATCTATCTCTATCTATCTATCTATCTATATCTATCTATATCTATCCATCTATCTATCTGTCTATCTATCTAATCTTTCTTCTCTCCTCTTTTTCCTGTTCATACCCCTCCTTTGCTTTCTCTCCAAGTAAAATCTCCCTGGTCTCCTTCCCTTCCTTCCTTTCACCCTATGTCTCTCCTTCCCTCCCCCCCCCTCACCTCCCTCCAACCCCTCCCCCCAAACACACCATCCTCCCAACACCCCATCTCCTCGTTTATCCCTCCCTCAACCGTACCCCTATTTTACCCCCTTTCCTCCTCTCTTCTTTCCCCTCTCCCCTCCCTCCCTCCCTCCCCTCCCTCCCTTCTTTCTTCCCTTCCTCCCCTCCCCCCATCTTTCCCCTCCCTCCCCCCCCTCCCCCCCTTCTTTCTTCCCTTCCTCCCCTCCCTCCCATCTTTCCCCTCTCCCCTCCCTCCCCTTCCTCCCTTCCCTCCCCTCCCTCCCCTCCACCCTCCGTGGGTCTTCGCCTCGTAAAGACGGTCTAGAAGTGTGTAGGGTGAGACCGCATATTAAGGCGTAGGAGACAGTTGTAGACCATGAGAGACATCTGTTCCCCTTGTCTGGTCTGGTGAGTTTTTGTTGCTGGGAGAACGAGGGGTTGTTGGGTGGGGCAGTGGGGGGGGGGAGGGTTGGGTGAGGGGAGGGGTGCGGGAGGTTGTTGGGTGGGGAGAGGGGTGCGGGAGGGGTTGTTGGGTGAGGGTAGTGATGGGGGAGGGTTTGGGTGAGGGAGGGGAAGGGGGAGGTAAATGGGTGGGGAAGGGTGCGGGAGGGGTTGTTGGGTGGGGAGGTAGATGGGTGGAGGGAAGGGTGAGGGAGGTAGAAGGTTGGGGGGAAGGCAGATGAATGGGGTGAGGGGGTGGGGAAAGGATGGTGGGGGAGGTGGATGGGTAGAAGGTAAGGAGGAGATAAATGGATAGGGGAGGGATAGGGAGGGCAGATGGGTAAGAGAGGGATGAACGAGGAAGGGATGGGGGAACTTGAAAAGTGGGGAGAGATTGGGTAGACAGATAGGTAAGGAAGAGAAGGGGAGACATAAAAGTGGAGAGGAGACAGAAAGGTGGGAGAGGGATTGGGGAAAAACAGAATAGTAGGGGAGAGATGAGGGATACAGATAGGTAGGGGGTAGATGGAAAAAAAAAACAGGATAGGAGAATGAAGGGGAGACAAACGGGTTAAGAGAGAGAGAGGGAAACAGAAGGAGGGGTGGAAAGGAGTGACAGAATGGTGGGATAACGAGGGAGGAGGAAAAGATAGAAGGGTGGAACAGGGAAGAGAGAATCGAAGGGTGCACACGGGGGATACAGGAAGAAAAGGGAAATGAAGAAGGGTAGTGTAGGAGGGTAAAGAAGAATAGGGGAGGGATCGAGGAGACTGAAGGGTGGGGGAGGGAGGGGTGAGAAAGGGAGAAAGCAAAGGGTGTTATTGGGGAAGATCATAAGTGAGCGTGTGTATGTAAATAAAATATTGTTAAGGAGTTAAAAAGAAAGAAAGAAAGAAAAATAAATAGATAAATTGATAAAGAGGGATGGAAGGTTATAGAGACAAATACATTGATAGATAGGAATATATCAAGACAGATAGATAGATAAAGATGAATAAATACATAAAGATGTTTAGATAGACAAGCAGATAGAGACAGATAGCTAGATAGATAGATAGATAGAGAAAGATAGAGAGAGAGTGAAGAGGAGAGAAGAGGAGAGAAGAGAGAGAGAGAAGAGCAGAGAAGAGAAGACAAGACAAGACAAGACAAAACAAGACAAGACAAGAAAAGAGAAGAGAAGACAAATATTCAAGAAGTAACCAACAGAACAAAACAACAGCAACGCGAGGGAGCGGAGACAGCGGGTGGGAGGAGCCACACTGCACACAGAACTTGCGGCTGAGATAGGAGCCTCATAGCGAGGTGCTGTACACATTCGGCAGAGATATGAGCAGATGAGAATACGGCCATAATTCGCCAGAGAAACAAAGTTGGATTTACGGTTATGCTTTTCAAATGGTGGGAATGGGAAATGGGAACGGAAAAGGGGTAAGAAATAAGGAAATGTATGCAATCCTGATAGGAATAGGGCAAATAGGAGGATTTGATGGTGGGTATGGAGAGATACAAAAATTGATAACGAGAGAGATTGCGGAAACGGATACAGACGTATAGGAGTATGTGGGTAGGTAAGTAGGTAGTTAAGTAGGTAGATAGTTCATTAGATATGAAGGGAGGGAAGAACGAGGAGATATGGGGTGCGAGAGAGAGAGAGAGCGAGAGAGAGAGAGAGCGAGAGAGAGAGAGAGAGAGAGAGAGAGAGAGAGAGAGAGAGAGAGAGAGAGAGAGAGAGAGAGAGAGAGAGAGAGAGAGAGAGAGAGAGAGAAAGAAAGAGAGAGAGAGGGAGGGGGAGAGGGAGGGAGAAAAAGAATGAGTGAGTGAGTGTGTGCACGTGTGTGTGTGTATGTGCGTGTGAGAGAGATAAAGAGAGAGAGAGAGAGGGAGAGAGAGAGAGAGAGAGAGAGAGAGAGAGAGAGAGAGAGAGAGAGAGAGAGAGAGAGAGAGAGAGAGAAAGAGAGAGAGAGAGAGAGAGAGAGAGAGAGAGAGAGAGAGAGAGAGAGAGAGAGAGAGAGAGAGAGAGAGAGAGAGAGAGAGAGAGAGAGAAAGAAAGAAAAAGAAAGAAAGAAAGAAAGAAAGAAAGAAAGAAAGACAGAAAGAAAGAAAGAAAGAAAGAAAAAAGAAAGAAAGAAAGAAAGAGAGAAAGAAAGAAAGAAAAAGAGAAAGAGAGAAAGAAAGAAAGAAAGAAAGAAAGAAAGAATGAAAGAAAGAAAGAAAGAGAGAGAGAGAGAGAGAGAGAGAGAGAGAGAGAGAGAGAGAGAGAGATACTCGAGCGTAATAACCTAGTCATAACAACAGTAGACCAAACA
>NC_091566.1:33552238-33554738 GCF_042767895.1 Penaeus vannamei | reverse complement strand
CTGGTAGTTTTATCAGTCTATCTTATTATCAGTAGTATCATGCTTATCTACTGTTATATATAAATTCAGTTAATCTTTTTGTATTTCCTTTGTCTGTCTTCTGTGTTTATCTTTACCATTACTAATCATTATTTGACTAGGCGCGATTCCAATCTTTATCCTCTTTAGATGATTATTCCCTCTTACGCCTTCTCATTATCCCATTTCTCTTCTCTTTATCACATTGCTCCGTGATGCTACCCTCACTACGCCAAAAAAAAAAAAAAAAGAAAAAAAAAATAACTGAATTCAATAGGACTTTGGCTGAAGGGAGAAATTAAGTCGATGATAATGATTATGAAAATGAGTTAAAGGAAAAATAAAATATGGGGGTTCTGTTCTGCTTTTCAATTACGATTTCGTTTGGTTGTATCTGTCTATTTCTAAATCTGTTTGGTTAAGTGAGTCTCAAATTCATTTACTCTTTCTTTCTCTGACTCTCTCTTTCTGTCTGTCTCTGCTCTCTCTGCCTGTCTCTCTTTCTCTCTCTCTCTCTCTCTTTCCCTCTCCCTCTCTCCCTCCCTCTCTCTCTCTCTCTCTCTCTCTCTCTCTCTCTCTCTCTCTCTCTCTCTCTGTCTCTCTCTCTCTCTGTCTCTCTCTCTCTCTCACCCTCTCTCTCTCTGTTCTCTCTTTCTCTCTTCCCTTATCTCCCTCTCTTCGCAAGCCCATTTATCCCCCTTCCTATCTTTTCCTCACATTCTCTTTCGTTTCTCGTTCAATCCATCTCCATGTCTCTCTCTTAGTCACCCTCCCCCTCTTCCCATTTGTATGTGTATACATGCAGAAACTTCCTACTGTCCAGAAGGGAGAGGAAAGTGGGAGAAAGGGAGACAAAGAGGGGAGGAGAGGGAGAAAGGGAGACAAAGAGGGGAGGAGAGGGAGAAAGGGAGGAAGGAAGGAGAGGGAAGCGGATAAAAGGGAGTAAGAAGAGGAGAGGAGGAGCAGAAAGGGAGGGGGAAGTAGAGGGAAGAGGGAGAAAGGGAGGAAGGGGCAAGGAAGGAGCAGAAAGGGAGGGGAAGGGGAGGGAAGGGGGAAAAGCGAGGAAGGGGGAGGGAAGGGGAGAAAGGAAGGAAGGAAGGGGGCAAGGGGCAGAAAGGGAAGGGGATGGAAGGGGGGAAAGGGGAATAGGAAGAGGGAGGAAGTGGGAGAAAGGGAGTAAGGGAGTAAGGAAGGGAGATAAATACGAGAAGGGGAGGAAGGAGGGGGAGAGAAAGAGGAGAAATTGAGAAAAGGGAGAGAGAAGGGGGAGAGAGGACGCATGGACGGAGGGACGGAGAGCGAGGGGAAGAGGGAGGGAGAGGACAGGGCAGGGAGGACTCGGGGAAGGAGGGAGGAGGGAGGAAACCAAACGTGCATTCAGCATTTTTCCATTCGCGTGAATACCTCCCAGCGTCCCCCTCCTCCTCTCCTTCTTCTCCTCGGCCTCCTACCCCTCCTCCTTGTACAAATCCTCCTTCCTTAGCCTCCTGGGACATCATCAGACAAAACATCCTCCATATCTCCTTCTTCTTCCTTCCTCTTCCTCTTCCATCCTTGCCCTTCCTTCCCTGCTCCTTCTTCCTCCTCCTCAAGCAATATCCCCACCCCTCCCGTTCCTCCTTTCGTCTCCCCCTCCTCCTTATCATCACCATTCTTTTCCTACTTCCCCTTTATTTTCTTTATACTTCTTCTTCCCTTACTTCTCCCTACTACAACCCTCTTCCTCCTCCTCTCAAATTTCTATCTTCTTCCTACTTCATCCCTTTCTGCTTCCTTCTCCTATTCTCATTCTCCTCGCTCCTACTCTCTTTTTCCCCACTTCCTTCCTCCTCCTCCTTCTCATGCGCCCCCATTCTTTCTCTCCTTCTTTTTCTCTCATCTATCTCCCTCTCCTCCTACTTGCTTCCTTCTTTCCCCTTCCTACGTCTCCCTTATTTCTCTCGCACCTGCCCTCCTTCCGTCTCCTACACCAACATTTTCACCTCCTCCCCCTCCATCTATCATCCTCCCCTTTCCTCTCCTATCTCTTCCTTCTCCCTCCTACTTCATCCATTCCTTCCCCTCCTCTCCCTCTACACACCCCCCTTCCTCCTCCTTCTACATCACCTCTTCCCTTCTCATCATCCTCGTCCCCTCCCTCACCTCCCTTCCTCCTCCTCCTCCTACATCCTTCTTTCCTATTCCCTCTCCTCCCCCTTCCTCCTCCCCTCCCACACCTCCCTTTCCTTTCCTCCACCACCTTCCTTCTTCCTTCTACATCACCTCTTCCCTTCTCCTTCTCGTCCCCTCCCACACCTCCCTTCCCCTTCCTCCACCTCCTTCCTTCTTCCTCCTACATCACCTCTTCCCTTCTCCTCCTCTTCGTCCCCTCCCACACCTCCCTTCCCCTTCGTCCACCTCCTTCCTTCTTCCTTCTACATCACCTCTTCCCTTCTCCTCCTCCTCGTCACCTCCCACACCTCCTCTCCCCTTCCTCCTCCAA
>NC_091566.1:33544738-33549738 GCF_042767895.1 Penaeus vannamei | reverse complement strand
CTCGCTTGTCAGACAGAGTATATGAAGAAGATGCGTTTTGTGAATATTCTTAGTTCATTATTATTATCTTTGTTATTGATACTTTTATTATTACTGTCCTTATCATCATACTCTTGATAATATTATCATCATTATCATTATTACTTTTATTATTGTTATAATTTTTGCTGTTATTGTTACTACCAGTATTATTTTTATTTTCATTTTTATTACTAGTATTATTATCATTATCATTTTATTATCATCATTATCATTACCTTAATCATTATCATCTTTGCTGTTGCTATTGTTAATGTCATTATTATCATCATTATTATTATTATTGCCATTATCATTATCATTTTTGTAGAAATTATGATCATTAATATCATCATCCTTGTCAATATCATCATCTTTATTACTATTACCATTATCATTAGTATTCTTATTATCATTACTGTCACATTACCATTGATACAATTATCATCACTATATTTATAAATTACGGTATTATTCTCATCATGATTATCATTATCGATGACATCATCACTCTTATTACTCTCATTATTACTACCGTCAAAATCATCCTCTCCAGCATGTTCATTATCATCACCATTATCATTACTATCATTATAATTATCTGTATTTTTCATATTATATATATATATATATATATATATATATATATATATATATATATATATATATATATATATATATATATATATATATACATGTATATATATATATATATATATATATATATATATATATATATATATATATATATATATATATATATATATATATATATATATATATATATATATATATATATACATGTATATATATATATATATATATATATATATATATATATATATATATATATATATATATATATATATATAATGTATATATATGAATGTGTGTGCGTGTGTGTCTGAACACATGGTCTCAAATTCACTGTAAAAGTAATGATAGCGTAAATATTTGTTGTTATTGTGATAAATTGATAAAAAGCATCAAGGGAAAAATATATAAACTGAAAAAAATATGCCTAGGTAGTTGAGACGTTATATATGAGTGTTATGTAAAGAGTATATCGCTGTATGATAAAGCATTCTAAATTTATACCTGGTATTATAAAAATATTACCTTTTTTCTCTTTCATGGAAAATAACATCACAAAGTAACTATGCAAAATAGGGAGGGAGGGAGGGAGAGAGAGAGAGAGAGAGAGAGAGAGAGACAGAGACAGAGAGAAGATAAGTGAGAGAGAGAGAGAGAGAGAGAGAGAGAGAGAGAGAGAGAGAGAGAGAGAGAGACAGAGACAGAGAGAAAGAAAGAAAGAGAGAGACAGTGAGAAAGAAAGAGAGAAAGAGAAAGAGAGAGAGACGAACACGAACAAAAAGAAGAGAAAACAAGAAAAAAAGAAAAAAAAATCGAAAAAAACGAAAAAAAAAAAAAAAAAAAATCCTCCCCACCCCAAATCTCGCTTCCCTCTCTGCTCATCTTACCTTGATCCGTCTCCTCCTGAGCCGGTGCACCCGCGACGCCAGCTGGATCGTGGCGAGACTCTCCTGGAAGTGGGCGGGGGAGGCGGACACGTGGACCAGCATCGCCGCCACACACCGCACGGAGCCAACGCACTCACGAAGAAGGCGAGGGAGTTTGCCGTCTCTGGTTGGGGGGAGGGAGGGGAAGGGGGGATGGGAGGGGATGGGGGGATGGGAGGGGAAGGGGGGATGGGAGGGGGGAAGGGGGAGGGAGGGGAAGTGGGGATGGGGAAAAGGGAGGTGGGGGTGGGGGGATGGGGGAAAAGGGAGATATGGTGGAAGGGGAGGCGGAAGAGAGAGGGATTGGGGGTGGAGAAGGGAGAGAAGGGAGAAGATGGAGGAGAGTGGGGGAGAAGGGGTGGGGGGGAGAGGTGGAAGGGGGTGGGAGAGAGAGAGGGATTGGGGTGGAGAAGGGAGAAGGGGAGGGAGGAAGTGGAAGGGGAAGGGTGGGAGAGGGGAGAGGGGAAGTGAGGGAGGGGGATAGGGAAAAGGGAGAAGGGAAAGGGGAAGGAGGAAGGGGGGAGGGTAAGAAAAGATTTAGTTTGGGTTGTTTTTTTACGATTACTATAGGCGTTGTTGGTATTGCTATCGCTTATAATTTCACATTATTATTAACAATAATAAGAGTAATGATAATAACAACAATAACACAACGCCACTCACCTAAACAACCGAACAAAAATAAACAAAAATCCAACGCCACCCGCTTACAAGGAATCGAACAAGACCAGAACGGACTCCAACTCCACTCACTTGTAAGGAAGGTGTTTCTGGCCGTTGAAGATGGCCAAGATGACGTTTCCGAGCGCCGACAGGTTGAGTCTGGAGGGCCCCTTGCCTCGCTCCAGGGCCCCGAAGTCCATGATGTGGAGGCGGCTGCGACCCCCCGCCACTGTGGGGAGGGGAGGGGGAGATGGAGAGGGGTGATGGGGATAGGGGGAGGGGAGTTGGGGAAGGGGTGGGGGAGATGGGGAGGGGAGGGAGTGGTTGGTGGGGGAGATGGGGGAGGGGAAAGATGGGTGGTAGGAGATAGGAATGGGGGGAGGGATGATGGGGAGGGTGCAGGAGGATGAGAAAGGTTAAAAGAAAGTGAAAAAGAAGGAAGAGGAAGAGGAAGAGAAAGAAAAAAAGAAGAGAAGGAAAAAAGGAAAAGAAGGGGGCAAAAAGAAGATGAGGATAAAGAAGAAAAGAAGGAGGGGAAGAAAAAAAAAGAGAAAGAAGAGAAGAAAGATGAAAAGAAACAAGGGAAGAAGAAGAAAAGGAAAAGAAGGCGAAAATAGTAATGACGGAAGAGGACAAAGAGGAAAGGGAAAATGGGAAGGGGATGCACAGCGGACGGAGAGAAAAAGATTAAGTTTCAATCTTAGTTTTTCTTCACATTTATGTTTATACAAATCCCGCGCGTGCCTCATCCCTCCCTTGTTCAAAAGAGAACTGACTGATCCTGCAATTTACACGTCAGCTTATTCAGACTCTGTTATGTTTGATCCTTTGCTTAATCTAACTTTTATTCCTTTTATCTCACTCTGCTGTAAAATTAGACTTTCTGTTGTTAGATATTTACACAAAGGAAGACAAAGTATGTGATTAAATAAACAACAAATCAACTTGAATTACTATTTACAGTTAACTCGGTAGGATAAATGTCATGTCATTTTACCCTGTGTTGGTTTCCCTGCAACACGCAATGGTGAAAACGTAAATAAAAATCTCGTATTTTATCGTCCCTCTCCGTACAGCACACAGACAAAGAATAAATGAATAGATAAGAATAAAGTTAATGAATAAAGGACAAAGAATAACTCAATAGATAAATAAAGATAATGAATAAAGGAATCACTGAATTCCCACCTCGACCTTGAAACAGCAGGTGTACAATGCCACCCGCTGCGTCCTACCTCGGAAGGGCGGCTAGCGTAATAATACGTCCAAGCAAAAAGCAGTCGACCCTCAACCACACCCACCTCCTCCTTTGGCCGAAGTGTCCACAGAATACTGGTAGATGTTGAGGGTGAAGACGAGGTGGGCGGCTCTCCCCTGCTCGTCGACGTGGCGGTGGGCGAGGGCGGCGTCGAGTAGCTTCGCCGCCCTCTCGATGGTGGGCGCCCGGACTTCGGCGGCGTGGGCGAGCAGGAGCGACGAAGCGGAATCCTCCATCAGGAAGACGCCGGGGGACTGTTCTCCTGTCGGGGCGAAGGGAGGAGTGGCTGCTGAGGGGGCTTATTCATTTTTTGTTTGATTTACTTATTCATTCAGTTATTAATATTATTATCGTGATTATTTATTTGTTTTGAAATTTAAGTCGTGTGCGAATAAATTTGCTATTACGGAAACGGAATAATGAGAGAGAGAGAAAGAGAGAGTGAGAGGCGGAGAGTGAGAGTGAGAGAGAGAGTCAGAGTGAGAGAGAGAGAGAGAGAGAGAGAGAGAGAGAGAGAGAGAGAGAGAGAGAGAGAGAGAGAGAGAGAGAGAGAGAGAGAGAGAGAGATTGAGAGAGAGAGAGAGAGAGAGAGAGAGAGAAAGCCCGACTTTGTACCACGACCTCGCTGTGTTGTTAATAACGAACAATCAGGCTCGCTAATGCTATAAAACACCCTATACGATTATAAACTTCCTGAGGGGACGAGGCGAGGGGAGAAGAGGAATGGAAGGGGCGAGGTTCTCCATCATCGCACGCGTATGCCACGTCTTAATGTATAAACTTGTCAGAAAGGATACAGGTCGGTGCTGGAGGGGGGGGAGGGGGGGAGGGGCGTAAATTTTCTCATGATTAGGAGCACAAATTGGCATAAAATGGGCAGCGGGTGAGCCTCGCCGCGCTGCCAGACTGATGACTCGTTTAAAATGAGAAATCGTGTCGATCTAACCTTAATCTCCCCCCCCCCCCGAAACGTGGACGAATGGCCGCTGTGATGAAAACCAACCTTCGAAATTAACCAGTGACAGCGCTTGCTTTTCCTTCCAACTGTCGGGAAAATTAGACGAAATAAATGCCAGTAGTAAATGAATAAGTAGTTCTCTCCCTTTCCATTTAGTTTTCGGAGCATGGCCGTTGTTTCCCTTGAAATTGGCCAATGACAACACTTCCCTCCAAGTGTGAATGGACCAATGGCATTTCTCTACACGACGAGGTGAACCAATGGCATCCTTTCCCTCCAAAAATAAACGAATCAGTAATGGTTTTCCCGCAAAACTAAATGAACCAATGACAGGACTTCCCTCCAAAATCAAACGGACCAATGGGAGCGCTTCCCTCCCATCGCCTTTCCCGCCAAAAACCGCCTCGAGATCCACCCTTGTTATTCCTACCTTCTTTTTCCTCTCCTTCCTTTTTCTTCCTCCTTCCCTCCCTCTTTTTTTCTCTCCCCTTTTTTTCTTCTTTTTAATCTCCATCCCTCTCTCGTCTGATCGAGGGTTATGGGATCCTCGCGATGGCAAGATTATTCATCATCCATCGGCGGG
>NC_091566.1:33532238-33539738 GCF_042767895.1 Penaeus vannamei | reverse complement strand
CTCTCTCTCTCTCTCTCTCTCTCTCTCTCTCTCTCTCTCTCTCTCTCTCTCTCTCTCTCTCTCTCTCTCTCTCTCTCCTCTCTCTCTCTCTCTCTCTCTCTCTCTCTCTCTCTCTCTCTCTCTCTCTCTCTCTCTCTCTCTCTCTCTCTCTCTCTCTCTCTCTCTCTCTCTCTCTCTCTCTCTCTCGTGTTGCCTAGACTTATGTTGATGGATTTGCCTTTCACTGTTCCTCTGTTCCTTTGTTTTTTTTATTTTTCTCTAGGAGAGAGAAAGAGAAGCAAACTCAGAGAGAGAAAAAAAGTTTAGATGCATCAATAGATATATAAAGATATAATAGAAAATAAGGAAAAAATGAATGAATGAATAAACAAATAGAAATAAATAACCTAGTACACTAACAAACTACCCCCCCCCCAAAAAAAAAGGATAAACGATGAAAAAAATTATAGAGAGAAAAGGAAAAAAACTATACATAGATATGTAACTCAATAAAGAGGTAAAATAGATACATAAAGGAATAGATAAACAGAGAGGTGCATGAATAATCAAATAAATGCATGGATAGAGAAAATAACAAATAGATAAACAAATACATAGATATTCCAAAGGTAATATATAAAAACAACAACAAATAGATAGATAAATGAATGAATAAATAGTTGACTAAATAGATAAACAATAAAATGAATATAATAAAATAGAAATAAATATAATAGATAAACAATAAGATAAAAGAGATAAAAAAAAACTCATAACACAAAACAGACAAACAAACTTAAAACTCAATATACAAACAAACCCAAAACAACACCAAAGACGAGGACCCAGTCACCCACCCTGTGCGTACGGGGCCAGCAGGTCCGTGACCACGTCCCCCGGGGCAATCTGCAGCGCCGAGATCCTGACGGAGAAGCGTGCCCCTGTGTTGGCCCTGTGGTCTTCGAGGGCCTTGTAGAGCCACCACACCGCAGAAGGCATCACTCCGAGGCTATGCGAGGTTTCTCCGCCGCCCAGCATCGTGTAGCTCTGGCCTGGGGGTGGGAAGAGGGTTCGTGTTAGTTGGGGTGTTGGGTGTGGGGGTGTGTGGGGGGAGGGGGGTGAGCCATGGTGGGGAAAAGGGGTGGTGGGTGAGCCATGGAAGGGGTGTTAGGGGGTTAAGGGGGAAATGAGGGGGTAGGGGTGGGGGGGGAGGTGATTGTGTGATGTTTGAGGGGGAAAGGGGTGTGGGGTGGGTTTAGGCACGGGGGTGGGGAGGCAGAGATAAGGGGGATGGGGGTAGGGGGTAGGGAATGATGGTGTGATGTTTGTGGTATTTGGTGTTTGGGATTATGAGTTTATTCTGAGATATATTTTATATTGTGACTTATTTTGTGATTGCGATGTAGAATTTATTTTGTAATTATAATGACTTTTTATATCAAAATGATGAGTTTATTTTGTGACAGTAATGACTGCAATTATGATAATGAATTTATTTTGTAAGTGTGATGATGAACTTATTTTGTAAGTGTGATGAACTTATTTTGTAATTATGATGACGCATTTATTTTTTAATCATGTTGAAGAATGATATATTTGGTAATTTTGCAATTATGAAGAAAAAATAGATATTCTGTTATTTTGTAGTTATGACAAATTAAATATTTTGCAATTCTGTACTGATGATGAATTAAATATTTTTGTAATTTCATAATTTCATAACGGATTATGTATTTGTAATTAAGATGATGGGGTGGAATGTCTGTTTGTTGGGAAGTGTAGGTATGTTTACGATTGTAAAGCGGTTAAAAGTAATTTAGTGTTTCTAAAGGTTTTCTTACATATACAAAAGTGAGGGTTTATCTAATACACATGTCTATTTGCACATACCGCTCATAGATGAGTATGAAGATATAAGATAGATAGATATATGAAATATATGAAGTATAGTAGATATATATAAGACAGATAGGTAGATATGAGATAGATAGATATAATATATCTATGTATATACAAGATATATAGATAGATATAAAATAGATATATAGATAGATATAAAATAGAGAGATGAATAAACAGACATAGATAGATGAATAGAGAGATAGAAGGGTAGGCAGACAGACAGACAGATAGATCGGCAGACAGCCAGACAGATAGATAGTCATTCATACAAACAAGCATACAGACGAAGAAACAAGAAAAAAATAGACAAACAAACAATAAGACCACCAGACAGACACACAAACAAACACACAAACAAAGAATAAAGGGAGAGACACAGACACAGCAACAGACACTAAGCGCAGCCAGACACAAGCAAAGCCATCGATGTCCAGGCAGGTTGGATAGACACACTGTGACTGGGACGAAGACTTGGCTATTAAGACCCAGACACTCTATTAAGGAGAAATCTTGGAATTTCCTCTTGACACATCTGTTCTTGGAGACTTCGTTGTTAGGGATAAGGAGGTGTCTATCAGCGGAGGAGAGAGAGGGAGGGAGAGGAAGGAAGTTGGAGAGAGAGGGGTAGGGAGGAAGTTGGAGAGAAAGGGAAAGAGAAAGGGGGGAGAGAGAGAGAGAGAGGGATAGGAAGGAAGTTGGAAAGAGAGGGATAGAAAGGAAGTTGAAGAGACTGGGAATGAGAAAGGGGAGGAGAGAGAGAGAGGGATAGGGAGGAAGTTGAAGAGAGAGGGATAGGGAGGAAGTTGGAGAGAGAGGGATAGGAAGGAAGTTGTAGAGACAGGGAGTGAGAAAGGGGAGGAGAGAGAGAGAGGGATGGAAAGGAAGTTGGAGAGAGAGGGGTAGGGAGGAAGTTGGAGAGAAAGGGAAAGAGAAAGGGGCGGGGAGAGAGAGAGAGAGAGATAGGAAGGAAGTTGAAGAGAGAGGGAGAGAGAGAGGGATAGGGAGGAAGTTAGAGAGACAGGGAATGAGAAAGGGGAGGAGAGAGAGAGAGAGAGGGATGGGAAGGAAGTTGGAGAGACAGGGAAAGAGAAAGGGGGGGGGAGAGAGGGGGATAGGGAGGAAGTTGGAGAGAGAGGAAAGAGAAGGGAGAGAGAGAGAGGGGGGGATAGGAAGGAAGTTGAAGAGAAAGTTGGAAAGAGAGGAAAAAGAGAAAGGGGGGGTAGGAAGGAAGTTGGAGAGACGGAGTGAGAAAGGGAAGGAGAGAGAGAAACAGGAAGGGAGTTGGAGAGACAGGGAATGAGAAAGGGGAGGAAAGAAATAGAGATAGGAAGGAAGTTGGAGAGACAGGGAGAGAGAAAAGGGAGGAGAAAGAGAGAGGAGGAATGAGAGAAAGGGAGAAGAGGAGGGAGGAAGAGAGAGATGATGTGATGGTTCTGAAGCTAATTCTATAATTTTCTAGTGCTCTCTCTCTCTCTCTCTCTCTCTCTCTCTCTCTCTCTCTCTCTCTCTCTCTCTCTCTCTCTCTCTCTCTCTCTCTCTCTCTCTCTCTCTCTCTCCCTCTCTCTCTCTCTCTCTCTCTCTCTCTCTCTCTCTCTCTTTCCCCGTCTATGCGTGTGTGTTTGTCTGTGGGCGCGCGTGTGTGTATGTATATCTATCTATTTACCTGTCTATTTTAAAACAGTTATGACACTTTCCTATAAACTTTTAATTAAGACTCTGAATAACTTTCCTCCAAATTTCTGTCTGAAGAATCTCTCCCATAAAAAACATAACATGAATTCAAGCTCGCTTAAAGAAAGAAAAAGAGAGAGAAATAGAAAGAATAAATGAAAGTCAGCAAAAAAGAAAGAATAAATGAAAGTAATAAAAAAAGAACGAATAAATGAAAGTAATAAAAAAAGAAAGAATAAATGAAAGTAAGCAAAAAAGAAAGACAGAATGAAACAAAATGATATGGAAAAGAAGAATAAGAAAAAAACAAAGATCGAATGAATGAAGTTAAGAAAAAAGGAAGAAAGAAAAAGGAAGTTAACAAGATGAGATAAAAAAAATAGAAAAAAAGTTGGAAAGAATAAAGTTACGAAAGAGAAAAAGAAAGAAACTAACAAAATTAGATGGAAAAGAAAAAATAAGAAAAAACAGAGGTAGAAAGAATGAAGTTACGAAAGAGAGAAAGAAAGAAAGAAAAAGAAAACTAACAAAATGAAATGGAAAAGGAAAGAAAAGAAACAAAGATAGAAAAAAATAATGTCAAGAGAAAAAGAAAGAAAGAGAGAAGAAGAAAATTATGAAAATCATCTTACACTTCTCATGTTTGCAATATTCCCACGCTGTCAAGGACCCTGAATTCTAACAAGTGCAAGGGTAATTATGTGTCTGTCTGTCATGCGTGTTGAAGGAGGACAGGGGGGTGGTGTGGGGTGGGATGGGGGGGGAGGGGTACTTCTCGTATCGGTGTTTTTCCTTGATTTGTTTTTTATCCATTTATTATTGTTTTTATTTGTTTATTGATTGATTGATTTATCTGTCTGATCCCTTATGTATCAATTGATATAAGTATATTGTCGTTTGAATTACCTTGTTTTTTTCTTTTAGATCTTAATTGCTCAAATGTCTTTACTATACACACATACACGCACACACACACACACACACACACACACACACACACACACACACACACACACACACACACACACACAGAGAGAGAGAGAGAGAGAGAGAGAGAGAGAGAGAGAGAGAGAGAGAGAGAGAGAGAGAGAGAGAGAGAGAGAGAGAGAGAGAGAGAGAGAGAGAGAGAGAGAGAGAGAGAGGGAGAGAGACAGAGAAGAAGTAGAGAGAGAGAGAGACAGAGATAGAGAGAGAGAGAGAGAGAGAGAGAGAGAGAGAGAGAGAGAGAGAGAGAGAGAGAGAGAGAGAGAGAGAGAGAGAGAGAGAGAGAGAGAGAGACAGAGAGAGAGAGAGAGAGAGAGAGAGAGAGAGAGAGAGAGAGAGAGAGAGAGAGAGAGAGAAAGAGAGAATGAAAGAGAGAGAGAGAAAAAGAAGATGAAGATGAAGGGTAAGGAGAACAGAGGAGGGGAGACAAATGAGGAAGGAAGATTGAAGGGGGAAGTGGCGTGAGGGACAGAGGTGGAGGGGGGTGGGGGTCACTGAATGACACCCTAGAAACTTAGCTTGAAAAAGTTACGAGGGACATGAGGACCCTGAGTGTGCAAAGTTATCCCTCAGGGTCGGTGCTCCCCCCGCCCCCCCTCTTCCCCCCTCCTCCTTCTCCTCTTATCCTTCCCGTCCCGCCTCCCACCCTTGATGTATTTACTCCTCCTTCTTCCTCATTGTCTTTGCTTCCTAATTCCTATTTATTTCCCCCATTCCCTTCCTCCTCTCGCTTTATTTTTAGTTTTCTTCCTCATCCGCCCTCCCCCTTCCCTCCTCCATTCGCTATATTCTTAATCTTCTTCCTCCTACCCCCTTTGACCCCCCCAAGTCTTCCATCTTTCCTTCTTCCTTCCATCCCCAAACCCCTCCCCACCCACTACTCCCTTTACCCCCTCTCCCCTACTCCTTCTCCCCCCTCCTTAATTGCTTCTTCCCTCCTTCCCCCTCCCCCCTCCCCTACCCGGCCTCTATAAATCCCTCCCCACGCCCAGCTTGTCCTCTTGAAATCCTCTTAAATCCCTTGGCCACGGACCCTCCCCTCCTCCCCCCCCCCCCTCAAAAGGACCCCAAAGGACCCCAGCAGGATACCACGTAGGAGTTCCTTCTCGTACTCCTAAGGAAGCGCAGTGACTAAAAGGATGAAGGATGATTGGCATGCGCTGAGACAGGGAAGCGGGAGGGAAGGGGGAGGGGTGGAGGAGTGGAAGGAGAAGGAAGAAGGAGAGGAGAGAAGAGAATAGGTGGGATAGGAAGAAAAGAAGCGGGAGGAAGAAGGTGAGGAGGAAGAGAAATGAGTAGGTAGGAAAAAGAAGAAAGGAAGGAGACCAGGGAATAGAGGGATAGAAAGAAAACGGAGAGGGAGGAAGAGGACGAAGAAAGAGGAAGCGGAATAGGGGGAAAGGAAGAAGATGAATATGGAATACGAGAAAAAGAAGAGGAAAATGGAAGAGGTCGAAGAGAAAAGGAGGGAGGATGGGGGTAAAGGAGGAGGAAGAGGAAAAGAGATAATCAGAGAAAAAAAAGAGAAGGTGGAAGAGGATAAAAAATATGAAAAAAGAGAAGAATTATTAGATCGTCAGAGAGCAAAGTTAAAATGAAGGAAGGGAAGAAAGGAGATGGAAGACAGGAAGAAAGATATGAAAGAGATAGAAAAAAAGAAGAGGTTAATAAGAAAGAGGAGGTGAAAGGAAAAGAAAAGAGTGAGAATGAGACAGAAGTTGAAGAAGGAGAAAGTAGAGAGAAGAGAGGGAAATGGAAGGAGAAGAAGAAGACTAGTCGTTGAGGATGAAAGAAAATGTATAAAGAAAAAAAGGAGGAAATGGCTTCCATGTGGAAGAATATGTTGATGGAAGGCAAGAGTTTGGCCGGAAGAAGAAAGAGGGTGGGGGGTGGGGGTGGAGGGCGGGGGGAGGTGGTGAGCAACATTTATGAAGGGAAGAAAACTGGAAAATGCACTAGGGTTTACACATAAACTCGAAAATAAAACATGTTTACATATATACACACAAATACACACACACACACACACAAACACACATGCACACTCACACAAACACACACACACTCACTAACACACACACGCACATATACACTCACACAAACACACACGCACTCACAAACACACACACACACACATATAACTCACACAAACACACACATATATACACTCACACACACACACACACACACATATACACTCACACACTCACAAACACACATACACACTAACACGCATACACCCTCACTCAAACACACACACACCTCCCGCATACGAACACATCTTCACACAAACGTACACGTATTTCTCTTCCCACTTACACGATCGGAACCCACACACGCTTACCCTCCCTTTCATACACTCTTACCTATTCCCCTTAAAGCCAGTAACCTACACACACACACCAACACCCTCCCCCACTCGGAATATCCACACGGCCACACACATACACCCACACACCCTCTCCCTCCCCCACACACTCACACCCACACACCCACTCCCTCCAACACACCCTATACACTCCCTCTCCCAAACACCCAGATCCACACACACCCACCCCCACTCCCCCACAAACATCCTCACCCATCCACTCCCTCCCCCACACACCCAGATCCACACACACACCCACTCCTCCCCATACACACACATCCACACACACTCACTCCTCTTCCACACACTCACACACCCACTTCCACACACCCACACCTTCCCCTACAGATACACTCATACACCACTCCCTCCCCCACACACATCCACACAAACCCACTCCCTTCCCCCCACTCCCCCCTCTCCCCACACACATCCACACAAACCCACTCCCTCCCCCCACTCCTCCCCTGTCCCCACACACATCCACACAAACCACTCCCTCCCCCCCACTCCCTCCCCCACACACCCACACACATCCACACAAACCCACTCCCCCTCCCCGCCCCCTCCCTCCCCCACACATATCCACACCCACC
>NC_091566.1:33519738-33527238 GCF_042767895.1 Penaeus vannamei | reverse complement strand
CCAATCCCCCTCTCCTCTCCCCTCCCCCTCCCCAACCAAAACCTCAATCCCTCCCTACCCCTCGACCCCCTCCCCTCATCCCCAACCCCAATCCCACTCTCCCCCTCGACCCCTTCCCCCCATCCCCAATGCCCCCCAATCCCCCAACCAAAACCTCAATCGAACCTGCGACTCCTCATGAGTGTAGATTCCGTCAAAGGCAAACATCTTGGGGGCGGCGATCCCGACCCGAGACTCTTCAGAAGGGGCCGAATTGGGGTGCACAGAAGACCCGGGGTCAAATAAGGTCACCGTCTTCTTGCGGGGGTCAACACTCAACACCTTGGAAGACTGGTTCACTTCAGCTGAGGGGGAGACACGTAAGAGGACTTTGACCTGGAAAGAGAGGAAAGGAGATTAGGATTTTATTATTTATTATGGTTAGATGAGATTAGATTATTTATATAGATGAGATTATTTATTATAGTTAGATGAGATTAGTGGGTTTGTTGTGTATGGTTTGGCGTTTATTTATATCTGTATATTTTATTGTTGTTTTATTGTTATCAATTTTGATGTCATTACTATCATTCTCATTAGTGATGTCATTTTTATCATTATCGTCATTGTAATTATTATTATTATTGTTATCATTATTGTTATTATCATTGTTATCATTATTGTTACTATCATCGCTTTTACTATCATCATTATTGTTAATAATGATAATTACCATTAATGATGTTATCATTAGTGATTATATTATTATCTTCATTATTATTTTTGCTATCATTCTTACATATCTTTTGATCTTACTACTATTATCACTATCATTATCTTTACTATTATTATCATTATCATCATTATTAGTGGTAGTAGTAGAAGTAGTAGTAGTAGTAGTAGAAGTAGTAATGCTGTTATCATTACCATCATTGACATTATCATTAACATGACTATCACTTTCATTATCATTATCATCATCATTATTATCATTGTTACAGTTATCACCATAATAACCATCATCAGTATAATCACTACTAATAATATTATCATTACCATCATTATTATTATTATCATTTCTGTTTCTCTTATTCTGCATCATCATTGTTAGCATTTATCCCCTATCCCCCCTCTTCATCCAATCCGTTTATTCATCATCGCCATCGCTTTCGCCCTTAGCCAAATGGACAGCGCAGAATATGTGTGAGTTTCCCCTCTGATGTGCATCTTTTCCCACTCTCCTGTTTTGTTTTGGAAAAGATTTGCTTTGCCTATTGTCTCTCGCGTGGAAGTTTTTAACGCCTTATAATCCCTGGTAAATATTGCAGCATTTCCTTTAACGTTTTCCAAAAGTTCCATTGCCTTTGGTCGTGGATTGCGCAGATATTGCAAATCAAAGACAGGGAATGTTTAGTGCAGTCTAACTGGCGGTTCTCAGGCAGTGAAAGGGCAATAGAAAGTGATATATAGAATGATATTGTCCTGAAATAACGTTATTGTATAAAGAAATACTAAGCGTACTTTGAGGCTAATAGGGTTTTATGATATTAAGTTGCAGAGATATTCAGAGACTTTCTTTCTCTTTCTATTTTCTTTGTGATTATCGAGGTAGATTTCGTGTGATCATTCAAGGTAGGTAAATAGTCCACTTTCACGTCTAATTAAGTATTGATTGCAATTGAAAGTATCAAAGGAAAGAAAAGGAAGCCGAAAAAAGCAAAAACAAAGAAGCACAAGAATATTAAATCGTAAGAAAATGTGTTTGTTATGTATTTACGTACTTCAGAAGAAGAAAAAACGATAATGTGTTATTCCTGAAATGATATATTCGTCATGTATCACTACAAAAAAGACAAAAAAAGAATATATTCCTTTCTCCTGATTTCAACATCGCGTCGCAACACTAGTCATCAAAGTAACAACATTTCTTCGCAATGTGAGGCAATATTGCATACGTCCTCGCTGCACTACATCGCGAATTAAATTGATTCCGTTAGTTGTGTCCCCAAGGCTTCGATTCGAGTGGAAAGGATCGAGTTCAGTTTCCCACTTGTTTGTTCCATTCATAGAGATTCTGGCTCGTGGGGCTGGCGGTGGATGAAAGGCAGATCACATGTTACTAAATCAGGAGAGTATGTTGTATAATTTTTTGCTTTTCTAATTGATAATATGATTAATGGTCTTTATTTCTTTTATGGTTATATATGTATATATATACATACATACACACTAATTCGCACACACATACACACACACACACACACATATATACACACACACACACACACACACACACACACACATACATACACACACACACAAACACACTCAAACACACACACAAACACACACACACACACACACACACACACACACAAACACACACACAAAAAAAACACACACACCTACATATACAAACATTCATAGAAGACAGACAGTACCCATAATGCTCAAAATCAAAACAAATACAATTTTGAATTTACAGAGCTGTTGATAAGAAAGAAAAAGAAAGAAAGAAAAAAAGCAACTGAAACTATAACAAAGCGCCTTTTCCACGAAGGTTTCAACAAATAGGAAAAGACGAAAATAAAAGAAAATCATTCTCCTTGTCTCCTCGTCATGCTAAACCGATATATATTGTATCTATATAAACTCCTCGACAAAGTCTTTGACAACAATTTTGATTCCGAATTCTGTGCCAACAACAAGACCTAAAAAAAAAAAAAACTATCACAAGACCTTAAAAAACAACTCTATCACCCCAATCCTTCGCTCGTATGTTGTTACTTGCGAATTTCTTGTTCACAACTGCAAATATCCCACACTGTCGGTTTTGCATATCGTAAGTTTGTTTTGATATTTATGCAAATCTCTCGCGTGCTGCCTTTATGCCGTCGTATATTTTGGCGAACGTTCGAATATCTGCGTCTGCATTCTTTCTCCCGCGAAATTTTATCGCCTTGAAAGTTGTCATCTTAACGATATGCAAAATAAGACAGGCCAATAATAATAATAAAAATAAGACAGACCAATAGGAGGCCACGAGAATGCGTAATTCGTCTCAACGCGTGCACGTCAGCATGTCATTGTCGCCGAGAACAAATATGAGATGATGTGATATTTATGAAAGGAATTTGGGGTGAGTGAGGCGTCAGAGGGTGATTATTAGTCGCAGTAATTAGCCTTCCTCATAAATCAACCCGCTAATTGCCTTTTCAATACCCGTCTTTCCGCGCTCACTTGAGGTAAGTTCGCCGTTTTCTTTAGCCCTCGGACTTTCCCACAAAAGGGGAGGCTATTTCATTTTTTCCCCTCTCTGCTATTTACTCTCTTTCCACCCCTTTCCTCAAGACTCGAGGGGGAAATTCATTTCCCCTCAAGATGATGTTCGAGGGGAGATGTTAGGGAGGCTATCATCTCTGTCTCCCTTTCTCTTTCCTCTTCGCCCCCCTCTCTCTCACTCTTATTCTTTCTCTCTCTCTCTCTCTCTCTTTTCTCTCTCCCTCATTCATTCTCTCTCTCTCTCTCTCTCTCGTTTCTCTCTCCTTCTCTTTTCTCTCTCCATCTCTCTCACTCACTCATTCTTTCTCTCTCTCTCTCTCTCTCTCTCTCTCTCTCTCTCTCTCTCTCTCTCTCTCCCTCTCTTTCACTTAAGATACATTGGGGTGTCATCGCACTAACCATCCCTCTCCCCCTTTCCCCTCATTCGCTCAAGAGGGGAGAAGTCTTCCTCTCGTCCCCTTGGAGCACCTGAGGACAGATAAACACCTCTAAATTTTCCACATTAAGCGGCCTACACCTTCCCCTTTCCCTTCCCCTCTCTGCCCCCCTCCCCCATCACTCTCCCTCCCTCCCCACCCCCTTTCCCCTATTAGCTCACTACCAGCGAAAAAAAAGGGGAAGGAAAAGGAAAAATTAATGGTTCTCATCCTTCACCTTCCCTTCTCTTGGCTTCTGTTTCTTTTTTTTTTTAATGAAAGAGGAGAAAGGAGGGGAAAGAATGTCTTATCTCGTGGTATGATTTTATCTTCCATTCGCTTCTATTGCAAGTATCGGCCTGATGGGAGGGGGTGAGGGGATGGGAAAAGGGTGTGTGTGTGTGTGGTGGGGGGAGGAAGAGGGGAGGAAAGGTGGAAGATGGGGAAAAGGAGAGGGGTGGCGGGGGGCGCAACTAATCATTCTTCATATTAACTAGCATCTTCGCCTTTCCTCTCCTCTCCTCCCTCCCTCCTTCATTCGTCCCATTCCTCCCACCCCTCCCTGTACCTCCTCCCTCCCATCCTCTCATCTCCCTTTCCCTCCTCCCACCCCTCCCTGACCCTCTCCTCCCTCCCATCCTCTCATCTCCCCTCTCCTCCTCCCACCCTTCCCTGTCATCTCCCTCTCCCTCCTCCCACCCCTCCCTGCCCATCCCTCCATCCCTCCCTCCCTCCCTCTCCTTCCCTCTTACCCCACCCCCCCTTTCCCCTCTCCAGCAAGATGTATGACGCGTCCGAGCCAACAAATAGCCTTTCCCCTCACCTCCTCGACCCCTCAGCGTCACATTCAGTTAATCATGGGGAGCAATTCTCGCCTCATAAATCATAGGTCGTTCTGCCCCGCCCGGGTCACTCGTCGGCCGGCCCTCCGCGTTATGGGGGGGCGGGGCGGGGGGATGGGGAGAGAGGTCAGACGCGAGAGGGGAAAAAAGAGGGTAGAAGGAAGGGGGTTTGGGTAGGGGAAGGTTCTGGGGATTGGGGAAAGGGGTAGTGGATCTAAATGGGTTGGTGACAGGGTAGTGGTAGGGAAGTTGGGAGATGAGGGAAAAGAGGAGGGGTTTGTAGTGAGGGGAAAGATGGGGGAAAATACAGAGGGAATGGGTTGGAAGGGAAAGATGAAAATACTTAAAAGGAAAGGGAGGAAGAGGTAAGATTAAGGATGAGAAAAGACAGAGAGAATGACCAGGTGGGAAAAAACGAAGAAAATGATCCTAAAATGAGGGGAATAGGACAGGTGGCTCCGAGGGGAGAAAATGAGGAGGGGCGGGGAAGATATCACACCTATGGATCATGCAAGACTGATTAAAGGGAAGACAGTGAGAATGAGGGGGAAAGGGAAGGGGAAACAAATGGAGAAATGGGAAAGGGGAGGGGGGGGCTATAGGTGGGAGGGAGAAGGGGGTGGGGGAGGGGAGGGGAGGAGGCCAGAGACAGTAGAATACACACACTGATGATTCCGTGTTGCTTCCCCCTGTGATGAATGATGAATCAGGGAGCACAGGCGATGGATACATATATTGGGTTTGTGGAGACAGAGACAAATAGAGAATCATTGATAGATCGAAAGGGAGAAATATACCTAGATAGTTAGGTGGAAGATCGGGATATACAAAGATAGGTAGATAGATGATGCATTTAAGCACGCAGAAACACTAACACACACACATACATGCATCAGTCTATCTACCTCTCTCTCTCTCTCTCTCTCTCTCTCTCTCTCTCTCTCTCTCTCTCTCTCTCTCTCTCTCTCTCTCTCTCTCTGTCTCCCTCTCTCTCTCTCTGTCTCTGTCTGTCTGTCTGTCTGTCTGTCTGTCTCTCTCTCTCTCTCTCTCTCTCACTCTCTCTCTCTCTCTCTCTGAATATATACATATATATATATATATATATATATATATATATATATATATATATATATATATATATATATATATATATATATATATATATATATATATATATATATATATATATATATATATCGACACACACATCTCTCTCTCTCTCTCTCTCTCTCTCTCAGTGTTTATCTATCTATCTATCTATCCAAATATCTATTACTTCTTTCCTTTAATTTCTCTTTCTCTTCCCATCCTCCCAGCACGTTGTTTGTGACCATTTACTTATGTTTTTCTCCTTCGGAAAATGGAATCACAAAACCCTGGACAGCGTCTCAAGGGCCAGCAGGTACGTGACTGTTTTCCTGCAAGAAAATGTTTGTTGTTATGTTTGGGTGTGTGGAAGTGTGTGGGCGTGTTTTCTGTTTATCCATTTTTTCTTATTCTATTTTTCCTATGGCGTGTATTTAGAAAAAAAAACTTTTACTTTTGTGTGTCTTTTTTGCGGGAAAGAATAAGTAACAGATATGTAGGAAAAACGAAAGAATGTGTAGAGATGTTATTTTTTGTTGTAATTATTAGGAAAAAAAATCTTTTACTTTTGTGTGTCTCTTAACGGGAAAGAATAAGCAGTAGATGTGTGGGAAATAACGAAAGAATGTGTGGAGATGTTATTTTTTTTATTGTAATTGTTCATTTCTTATTGGTTGGTTAACTGAAGAGACGTTAAGATGGATATGACAACAAGGACAAAGACAAAGATAAGGAAATAAGAGAGGGGATTTCGCTTGCTTTCACTAATTTGCTTTCTCCGATTACTTGTCTTTTACTTCCTTCCCCTCTTTTTCAGACTTTCACCCTCCCTCCCTTCCCTCTTCCTTTTCCTCTCGCTTTCCTCCACCTTTCTTCCCTGTCCTTCCATTATTCCTTCCTTTGCTTTTACCCACTCCCTGACCTATGCAATCCCGGACCACAGACCTTACCCCCATATTCGTATCTACTCCCTCCCCCCTTAGTCTTCTATCCCTCACCCCTCCCCCTTTTTCCCTCTCTCTCTACATCCCTCCCCTTTTCCCCCTTCCTCTATACCTCATGCTCAATTCTACTTCCCCTATTCTCTCCCCCTCCCCCTTCCCTCCTACCTACTTCCCCCCAGAAACGTATTCACCTTCCTCCCATCCTCCCTCATCCCCCCTCTCTCCCCGTCCTCCTCCACCCTACTCAAACTCCCTTACCACACTCTCCCCTACCTTCCCTCTCCCTTCCAAAGCATAACCCCTTTCCCCTACCACCCACTCCTTCTTCAATCCCAAAACCACCCTTTCCTCCCCCTCGCATAAAATTACCCCTTTCCCCCTCCAACCCCCTAACCCTACTCCCAAAACCACCCTTTCCTCCCCTCACAAAACCACCCCCTTCCCCCTCCCTAAATCACCCTTCCTCCCCTCCCAACCATCCCTCCCCTATTCATCAAAACCACCCCTTTCTCCCCTCCCAACCCCCTTACCCCTCTTCCCCTCACCCCCCCCTTCCCCTCCCCTCCCAACCCTTCTTCCCCTCCCACAATCCCATTTTCCCCCCCCCCCTTTTCCTCCCCTCCCCAGACCCCCTTCCTCCCTCCCAACCCCTTTTCCTCCCCTCCCAAAACCCCCCTTTCCCCCCCCTTTAGCAAACCACGTGCAGGTACAGCACAGTGATACGGGGATAAATCACTGTCGCTCGGAACGGCACGACAGACGAGCCTCTCCCTCCAGGAACGACAGTAAACGGGCTCGTAAAATAAATTGAGCCCAGCCTGTGACTCACGTTTAATTACAGGCCACGACTACGGCAAAACTACCTCTCATTCCCCCTCACCCCCACCCCTCCGCCCCACCTTTATCCCCTCCTTCCTCACTCCCTCCCTTATGCCCTCCTTCCTCACTCCC
>NC_091566.1:33509738-33512238 GCF_042767895.1 Penaeus vannamei | reverse complement strand
CCCCTTCCCTTCCCTTTTTCCTTACCCCCTCCTTTAGTCCTCCATCCTCTCCCCCTCCCCCTTCCTTTTTCCTCACCCCCTCCCTTAGTCCTCCATCCTCTCCCCCTCCTCCTCCATTTTTCCTTACTCCCTCCCTTAGTCCTCCATCATCTCCCCCTCCTCCTCTTTTCTCCCTCCCCCATTTCTCCCTTCATCACCCCACTTAAGTGCTAATACAACTTTTATGTGGGATAAACACCTCACAAGAATCAATTTAGGTGGCAAAGGAGAGTCCCCATTAGACATAGAGGGGAGGGAGGGTAGGGAGGGGGAGAGGGTAGGGAGGGAGGGTAGGGAGGAAGGGTAGGGAGGGAGGGTAGGGAGGGAGGGTAAGGTAGGGAGCGAGGGAGCGAGGGAGAGGAGATGGGACGGAGGAGGAGGAAGGGTAGGGAAGTGGGGGGGAAGAAAGGAAGGGAGGGTAGAGTGGGTGGGAGAGTTGGGAGGAAGGGTAGGGAGGGGGAGGAGAAGGTAGGGAAGGAGGGGAGAGGAGAAGAGGAGACAGGATAGGGAAGTGGAGGGGGCAAGAAAGGGAGGGAGGGTAGGGCAGGTGGGAGAGTTGGGAGGAAGGGTAGGGAGGGGAGGAGAAGGTAGGAAAAGGAGGGATGAGGGGAGAGGAGATAGGAAGGAGGAGGAGCAGGAGGGGCGGGGAGGAAAGAGGGGAAAAATGCCAGAAGTGTGATTGAGGATGAAGAAGGGAAGGTGAGGGAGGGGAAAGAGGGGAGAGGATAGATTGGGTTAAGTGTTTTTCTTTCGGGAGCAGAGGAATAAAAGCAAGAGCGAGGGGATAATGGAGGTAATAAACATGACACGGAAGGAGAGAGAAAGACAGAGAAAGAGAGAGAGAGAGAGAGAAAGAGAGAGACAGAGAGAGAGAGAGAGAGAGAGAGAGAGAGACAGAGAGAGAGAGAGAGAGAGAAAGAGAAAGAGACAGACAGAGATAGAGACATAGAGAGAGAGGTAGACAGACAGATAGATTGATAGATCGACAGATAGATAGAGATTGGGGGAGAATAAAAAGAAGAATACGATAAAGAACATGAGAACCAAAAAAGAAATAATGACGGATAGAAATTAAGATTGAGAGAGTGAAAAAAACGTAGGAAAGTTTAACAGAGAGAAGGACAAAAGAGACAAAGAGAGGTCATGCATCCCTCCCCTCCCCACCCCTCCCCCCCACCTCCCAACCTCACCAGATCGCCCCAGATATCAAAGCATTCTCCTCCACTCAATCAGGTTCCTACACAGCAACATTCCCACAATAACCGAAGAGAAATTATCCCCTCTTTCACGCTCTTCCCCTCTTTCTTCTTCTCCTTTCCTTCTTTTTCCGTTTCTTTCCTATCCTCTCGTTTCACTCTCTTTCCTTTTTTTCCTTCCCTTTCTCTGTCTTTCCTTCCTTTTCTCTCTCTTTTCCTTCCCTTTCTCTCTCTTTTCTTTTCGCCCCTTTCCCTCTCTTTCCACCCACTTCTCTTTCTTTCCTTTCCTTTTCTCCCCCTTCCCTCTTATTTCTTCCCTTTCCTTTCATTTTCTCCCCTTTCCCACCCTCTTTCCATCCGTTCCCTCCCTGCCCTTCCATCTCCTTTCCTTTCATCTCGAGGACGACCCCCTTCTCCCTTTCCATCCCTTCCCCTTTCCCTTCCCTTCCCCCATCACACTATCCCGCTTCCCTGAATCTCCCCTCCCCTCCCCTCCACCCCCTACCCCCTTATCCTTCTCTCCCCTCACCCCTAAACCCCCAACACCCCCACCCCCCATCCTCTCACCCCTCCCCCTTTCTTCCCTTCCCCCATCACACTATCCCGCTTCCCTGAATCTCCCCTCCCCTCCCCTCCACCCCCTACCCCCTTATCCTTCTCTCCCCAACCCCTAGACCCTCAACACCCCTACCCCCCACCCTCTCACCCTCCCCCCTTTCTTCCCTTCCCCCATCACACTATCCCGCTTCCCTGAATCTCCCCTCCCCTCCCCTCCACCCCCTACCCCCTTATCCTTCTCTCCCCAACCCCTAGACCCTCAACACCCCTACCCCCCACCTCTCACCCTCCCCCTTTCTTCCCTTCCCCCATCACACTATCCCGCTTCCCTGAATCTCCCCTCCCCTCCCCTCCACCCCCTACCCCCTTATCCTTCTCTCCCCAACCCCTAGACCCTCAACACCCCTACCCCCCACCCTCTCACCCTCCCCCCTTTCTTCCCTTCCCCCATCACACTATCCCGCTTCCCTGAATCTCCCCTCCCCTCCCCTCCACCCCTACCCCCTTATCCTTCTCTCCCCAACCCCTAGACCCTCAACACCCCTACCCCCCACCCTCTCACCCTCCCCCCTTTCTTCCCTTCCCCCATCACACTATCCCGCTTCCCTGAATCTCCCTCCCCTTCCCTCCACCCCTCCACCCCCATCCTTCTCTCCCCTCACCCCTAAACCCCCAACACCCCACCCCCACCCCACCCTCCTCCCTCC
>NC_091566.1:33477238-33487238 GCF_042767895.1 Penaeus vannamei | reverse complement strand
CTCTCTCTCTCTCTCTCTCTCTCTCTCTCTCTCTCTCTCTCTCTCTCTCTCTCTCTCTCTCTCTCTCTCTCTCTCTCTCTCCCTCCCTCTCTCTATCCTCCTCTCTCTCTCTCTCTCTCTGTCTCTCTCTCTCTCTCTCTCTCTCTCTCTCTCTCTCTCTCTCTCTCTCTCTCTCTCTCTCTCTCTCTCTCTCTCTCTCTCTCTCTCTCTGTCTCTCTCTCTCTCTCTCTCTCTCTCTCTCTCTCTCTCTCTCTCTCTCTCCCTCTCTCTCTCTCTCTCTCTCTCTCTCTCTCTCTCTCTCTCTATATATATATATATATATATATATATATATACATATATATATATATGATATATATATGTATATATATATATATATATTATATATACATATATATATACATATATATATATATATATATATATATATATATATATATATGTATATATGTGTGTGTGTGTGTGTGTCTGTGTTTCTATATTTTCCTTTCTACTACCTCCTCTCTCTTTCTGCTACTATGTCTGTCTCTCCAACTACGTTTACATTTTGGTTCACTCGCCAATGCGTGTCTCTTCCCTCTCGTCCCTCACTCCTTGTCTCTCTGCACGCTTGCCTCTCTATTCTGTGTCTCTTCTTTCTTCACGTCTGTGTCTTTTTATCTATATGTGTCTAGTATTTTCTATTTATGTTTTTGTAGATAATCATTCTGTTTGTATATATGTATATATATATATATATATATATATATATATATATATATATATATATATATATATATATATATATATATACATATATATATATATATATATATATATATATATATATATATATATATATATATATATATATATATATATATATATATATATATATATATATATATATATATATATATATATGTATATGTATATATATATATATATATATATATATATATATATATATATATATATATATATATATATATATATACATATATATATTATGTATGTGTGTGTGAGCATGTGTGTATGCGTGTTTATCAATTCTGGCATGAAAGATTCTGAGACTGAAACTCCAATTATATGAAAGTTTTAAGACCGACCAAGAAAGATCCTCCAAGACGATCCTTTTAAACCAATCAAGCCCCAATTCCGTACCCCAAAAAATCGAATCGAATCACACAGGCGCAATACCCAATCCCTCTTCTCCTCCTCCCATAAAACTCTACGGTCTCCCAACCCAGATTTTTTTTTTTTTTTTTTTTTTGTCAACAACAGAAAACATCCCGAGGTGGTATTCTGGCATGAGTACCCCTATTCCCCTTCCTCTCCCCTTCTCCCCTTCTCTCCCCTTGTCTCCCTCTCTCACCCCCCCTTCCTCGACTCCCTCTCTCCCACCCCCTCCAGCTCCTACCGCACCCCCCCTCGACTCCTTCCTCTCCTCTCTCTCCCTCTCTCCCACCCCCTCCAGCTCCTTCCTACCCCACCCCCCCGCTCCCCATTATGAAAATTAGGGGTAATCCGAGGCGAGGGGAGACGGCACGGCCACCAGCTGAGGGGAAGAGGGCGAGGAGCAGACACGGAAGCCGAAGAAGGAGAAATGGAGGAGGAGGAATAGAGGAGGGTGAGAAGATGAGCTTGAGGGAAGGGGGAGGGGGGAGGAAAGTAGATGGAGTAAAGTAGGAATAGATAAGTGAGGGTAAATGGGCGAGAAGGATGAGGAGGAGAGGAATAAAGGAGGGAGGGATGAAGGGAGACAAGGAAGAGGATTAAAAGGAACAAGAAGAACATAAAAGAAAGAAGAAATAGGAGAGGAAAAGGTGAAAAAATAAAGGTGGAAGAGGAGGAGGGCAAATAAATGAGGAAGAAAAATAATAAGACAAAGATGGAAAGGAAGAAATAAAAACTGATAAAAAAGAAGGAGACAAGGAAGGGGGAAAAGAATGAAGAACAGGGTGATGAGAAGAGGGATTATTCCTGTCAGGAGGGGAAAGGTGGGGGTGGGAGGAAGAGGAGGAGGAGGAGGCGAGGCGAGGGGGGGGGAGTAGGAGGAGTGGAAAGGGAGATGGAGGAGGAGGAGGAGAGAGAAGATGGAGGAAGAGGGGAAATGAAAAAGGGGAGAGGGAAAGAAGGAGGTGGAGGAAGAGAAGGAGATAAAGAGGGAGAGGAGGATGTGGAGGAGTAGGAGGGAGGAGGAGAAAGAGGAAAGAGAGAGGAGGAAAGAGGAGAAAGAGGTAGAGAAGGACGAAGGAAGAGAGGGAGAAAGGGGAGGGGTAGAGGAGAAAGGAGAAAGAGGTAAAAAAAGAAGTAAGAAAGATGGGAGGAAGAAGAAGGATGGAGAAAGTGAGGGAGAAAGGAGGAAGGAAGAGGGAGAAGGAGGGGTGGAGGAAAGAGGAGAAAAAAAGGTAGAAAAGAAGGAGGAAAGAGGAAGGACAGAGAAGAAAGAAGAAAGGAGGAGGGAGGAGGGGAAACGAGGAAGGGCGGGGGTGTAAGGAAGAAGGATCACGGAATATCAGACACACTCTCGCCTTTCTCCCCCGCGAAGCCCTCTTAAGACACAAAGCTTGCGTGCTTGTAGGCCTAGAACTCCCTCCCCCACCCCCCTACCCCACCCCACCCCCTTTTTTTGTTATTCGTCCATTCTTTTATTCATTTCGTTTTTTCTTTTGTGAAAAGGAATTATTCTGTGGACCTTGTGGATTTCTTTTTTCTTTTCTTTCTTTTTTTTTTTTTTTTGCTAAGACAGTATAATTTAGTAGTATGCTTACAAGGATATAATATGGCTGTTTTATAAATGATTGATAAGATTGATTGTAGATGATACGCAGGTATGATCTTATCGATAAATTGACGCATCTATGAATATAGATTAAGAGTAAATACTTTCCTAGGTAAATGATCACATACATGCATGGCAACACATACACCCAAATAAAGTCAATACATCCATGTACACACTCAAGAGTATAAAAAACAAGCACACGTATACACACAAACAGGAAAACACATATGTGTATAGACAACTCTCGCCATACACGCTAAATAAAACAAACAAACAAACAAACAAACAAAAAACACACACACAAACAACCCACCCCACCTACAGACACGTATTTATACACTCATACACACACACACACACACTCACACACACAAGTGTCATCAACTCCATGTACAAGCAAACCACAAACGAAAACCCTTCCATACACCCCCCCCTCCCCAACCAACCCCACCCCCCTCGCCCCACAAACAGACTGGAATGACGCAACGCCAAAACCCACGCCAACCGAGAGGGAATTTTCACAATGAGGGATTTTAAATGACACCAGAATCAAGTTGGACAACGCGCTCCCATTTTGTTGCAGGACCGCGTGTTGGCGGCGCAAATTAACACGGTATCGGTTATAATGTGATTATTTCCCGTTGGCGATCGGCGGACGTGGGAGACTGGGTGCGATCAGTCATCTCGCGCTTGGCCTTTCCTTTCTCTGTGTGCGTTGCCGCGGTTTCGGTTCACGCACGCTCGCGCATTGACATCCGAGCACGCACACATACGCACACACACACGCATACAAACACATCAATACCCAAGCAAGTAAACACACACACACACACACACACACACACACACACACACACACACACACACACATACACACACACACACACACACACACACACACACACACACACACACACACACACACACGCACGACACACACGACACACACATATAAGTATGTATACAGAAAAATAGACAGATATAGATATACACATAAACAGAAAGGACAACAGAAAGATAGATAGGCAGAAAGACATGCAGATAGAAAGGCAAACAGACACACAGATAGAAAGGCAGATACATAAATCGACATATATGTGAGTGTGTGTGTGTACATGTCTGACAGATAAAAGAAAGAATGAAAGAAAAATATCAGTCTCGCAACCCAGCTGTGTCGAACCCCCCCCCCCCCCCCGCCGAAAGACAACCGCGGGAGAGAGCGATGGTCTCACCTATGTAATTACCTGCTCTGGAGGAGGTAATTAAGTCCTGGGTCATTAATGTGAAGGTGTCGAGGCAGAGAGGGGAGGCCCGTGTCCCGCGGCGAGAGAGGCACCTCCCCGTGATTAGGGGAAAAGCGCGACGAGGGGAGAGAAGAGATAAGGGAGAGGGGGATGGAGAGATAGGCAAGAGGGACGGGGTTGTGGGCTGCGGGTTGGTGGGGCTGGTGTCACGAGGAAATAAGTTGTGGTATTCGTTACCTTAGGAGTTGTAGTTGTAGTAGTAGATGGGGTTTGAATATTTGTCTTAATAGTAGTAGCAGTAGTAGAAGTAGTAGTAGTAGTAACAGCTGTAGAAATAGTTGTGTCAGAATCGTAGCAGTAGTAGTTAGAATAACTATAATAGCAAGATCCCAATGACAATAGTTGTAGCAGCCGAATAGTACCATTAATAGTAGTAGCTGTTATTGATTTTATATCTGCTGTAGCGCCAGAAAGAGACATTAAAGGGAAGTCTCGAAGTAAACAACCTAATAACTTTAATGATAATGATACTGATAAAGCAGACGCGAAAAGGGATTTCCGATGGTGTTAGCAGTCTCAATCAATATAACACCCTTTGCTACTTGCTTAATATCATGGCCATTATGCGAGGGCCTTTGTAATTATCATGGTAACAATATATACCTTAATAAGAACACTTGCAACCGTTCTGGTATTCGATTTAGCTTTAGATATTAATGATAAAGGAAACAATAATAATAGACATAAAAAAAAAACACTCGATATCAACAACAATAACTGAAAGATGAAAGCCAGACCCAGATTGTAATAGAAGAGAATTTATTCAGAATCATTGATAAAAGTATAATAATAAAGGAAGAAATGGTGAAGCATAAAATAAACATTGAAAAAACGAATAAAAAGTGAGAAAAGAGAAAGATTTGATCTGAAAGAAAATGAAATGAAGAGTAAAGCGAGAAAGAGAGAAAGAGATAGATCGATAGATAGAGAAAGAGAGGGAGAAAGGGAGGAAGAAAATTACAGAAATGTAATGACAAAATATCAGGAAGGATAGAATATGAAAAAGTAGAAGATAATAAAGAACCAAATGGAGGGAGAAAATCCAAGAAAGAACTTCATGAAGAAATCTAAAGTTACAAATGAGAGATTTAACGACGAAAAGAAAGAGAAAGGAAAAAATAATAACACGAAAAAACAACAAGAAACGAAAAGAGAAAACGAGAAAGGGAAAATTGAAATAAACTACCTTCATCATTAAAAAGAATACGAAAAGATAATAAATAAAAGCTGATATAAAACAATCCATGAATTAAAAGAGAAATTCAACAGGCCAGGCTCATAATGCCACAAAACCAGAAATACTACGAGCAAAATAGAGACATAAAAAACAAGGATAAAGAAAGGAAGGAACAATTGCCGATAATGAGGCAGAGAGAGATAAAAGGATAAATATTCATGATGAACAAATTAACAGCTAACGGCAGGATAACACTAGTCCGGCAGCGCTCTGATGAACATGATAATCACACTGGAATCGAAGACGACAGCTCTCCTCTAATAGATATGACATGAAATTTGCATATCGGTCCAGGATGATTACTCCACTCACCCCCCCCTCCCCTCTACCTTCTCTCTCCTCCCTCTCCCTCCCCTCTATCTTCTCTCTCCTCCCTCTCCCTCCCGTTCTATCTTCTCCTTCCTCCCTCCCCCACCCCTTTATTCTCTTCCCCTCTTCCCTTTCTCTTTGCTAATTTCTCCTCCTCTCCTTACTTCCTTACTCCAGCCTTTTCCTTTCCTCCCCTTTCTCCTCTTCCTTCCTTCCTCTCTATCCCCCTCACTTCTCTCATCTCCCCATCTTCATTTTCCTCTCCCTCTCTTATCTCCTTCCTTCCTTTTTTCCTTCCCTCTTTTCTTTTCTTCCTTCCTTCCCTCCCATCTTCCCTTCCTTAAAAATCCTCCCCCTACGATGCCCCTACTTCCCATACCTCCCTCCCCTCCCTCCCTTCCCCCTCCCTCCCTCATCCCCTCCTCCTCATTAACGGATAACAATTATGGTAATGGTAATTAAGTGAAGAACGCGTGTGCAAAATACAAGGCTTCCTGAATTCACTCTAGTTGGTTGACTTTGCGGTCGGCTGTTTGCTTCAGGAAGAGTAGGAGAGTGAGGAGGAAGGAAGGTTTGTCTAGGGTGTTTGTGAGTGGAAGAAGGGTGAGGGGGGGAGGGGGGAGAGTGGGGATGGGTGGAAAGAGGGGTATTGTATTGGTCTTTGTGTGTGAGTTTGTTATTATCTTAATTTTCCCTATGCTATGATTATCATTGTTGTTGTTGTTGTTGTTGTTGTTGATGTGTGAGGTGTATGATAATGGTTCCTTGAATATGCTTATCTACGTATAGGTTTCCTTATCTGCCTGTTAATCTCCCTTCATCTATCTGCCTATCAATATATCCGTCTAACAAAATATCCAACTATAGATCCATCTAATCCTGTATCTATCCTTCTATACTCTCTATGTATCTATTTGTCTACTAAGCCATAAACGAAAATAAAAACATCGAAAAATGTATAATATGAAAGCCTAATTAGGAAATATAATCCTCGTCATTATCGATGCATGATTTAAGCTTATATATGACCCCAACCCCCCGAAAAACACTAATTGGTAACCCAAGGAGCGTACATATTCTTCACGTCGAAAAATAATAATTTAGTTTTATTTTCCCTTCTTTTTCAAAAGAAGATAGGTAGAGATGAAGGAGAAGAAGAAGAAGAAGAAGAAGAAGAAAGATATGTAAAATGACAAAGGAAAATTTCAGAAAGAAAAATGAAGATGAAACGATAATAAAGAGAAGAAATAGAAGAAAAAGAAAGACAGAAATAGAAGAAAAAGAAAGACAGAAATAGAAGAAAAAGAAAGACAGAAATAAACTATACCCTTTCAGAAGAAGATAGGTAGAGATGAATATGACAAAGCAAAAATTCAGAAAGAAAAATGAAAATGAAACATAAAAAGAAATAGAAGAAAAGAAAAGAAAGAAAGAAAAAAGAAACTATTCCCTTACCAAAGAAGATAGATAGAGAAGAAGAAGAAAATAAAATCTAAAAAATTGTAATATGACAAAGCAAAAATTCAGAAAGAAAAATGAAGACGAAACGGAAATAAAGAGCAGAAATAGAAAAAAAAGAAAGAAACTAAAAGAGAGAGACACCTTCCTCGCGAATATGGTAATGAGACCGAAAAGTGGCATAGGGAGAAGGGGAAAAGGGGGGAAGGGGGGGGGGGTAGAGGGAGGGCTGGAAGATAGATTGGAGACACTGGAGATTGGCAGCACTGATGGGGCTGTGAAATTGCTGACTGGTCTAATGGTGTTAGTGACGCCTAATTATCGCTGCTTTCCTTCTTGCTTCTTTCTGCTTGCTTTCATTTGTTTCTGTGTCTGTATTTATGCGTGTATGTATGCATGTATGTATGTATTTGTGTATGTACATATGTGTGTATGTATGTATGTATATATGTGTATATATATGTGCGCCCTCGTATGTGTGTGTGTGTATGTATGTGTGTGTGTGTGTGTGTGTGTGTGTGTGTGTGTGTGTGTGTGTGTGTGTGTGTGTGTGTGTGTGTGTGTGTGTGTGTGTGTGTGGGTGTGTGTCTCTCTGTGTGTGTGTGTGTGTATGTGTGTGTGTGTGTGTGTGTGTATGTGTGTGTGTGTGTGTGTGTGTGTGTGTGTGTGTGTGTGAGTGTGTGTATGTGTGTGTGTGCGTTCCTGCATGTGTATACGTACATGTGCACATACACACGTATATGAGTAGGTATATACATAAACGTGTATATGCGAATCCATGTATTTCCATTTCTACACTCACTTTCCACCCGTCTATCGGAGTGCCTTTCTCTCCCTCTTTCTCTCTCTTCTTTCACAACTCTCTTTCTCTCTCGTTTTAATCGACCTCAACCTCTCTACTTCTGCTCTGTTATTCTACACTCTCCCCCACTTCCCCCCCCCTCCGGCCTTTCCCCCCTTTACCGGACCCTATATTGCATTTCCCTTCCGTTCATATAGCCGGCGCTCTCCCTCTTCTCTGCCGTGTATTATGGACACTTGTTATCACATTCACCCTTTTATGCTCACTCCATACTGCGACTGCGGCTGTCTGGTCCTCACTTCCTTTTTTTTTTGGGGGGGGGAGGGCTGCATAGTTTGTTTCTTTTTGTGTGTGGGGGGGGAGGGGCTGGATAGTTTGTTTGTGTTTGTCTTTTTCTTTATCTCTGTGTGTGTTTGTCTATTTTTCTTTTTCTTTCTTTCTTCTCCCTCTCTCTCTCTTTCCCTCTCACTTTCTCTAGATTTTCAACAATTATGTATGTTTCCTTCTCCCCCTACTCTCTGTCTCTCTCAATCCCTCCCTCTCTCCCTCTCTCTTTCGTACTTTTTCTCTCTCTTTTGTTTTTATTCTCTCTCTCTAGCCCTTCATCAATCACATCTGTATTCTCCTCCCTCTCCCCCCTCTCTCTCTTATACATCTGTCTCTCCCCTTATTTTTTTCCTTCCTATTTTTCAACATACCCATTACACCCTCTCCGCTCCTCCCGTTTCCTGCCTCTCCTTTTTCCCTCTCTCTCACTTTTTCTCTTTCACACACACTTCTATTTCCTGTTATCCCTCCCTCTCTGTGTCATTTAATAGTAATCAGGTTTTGTGTATAACGGCGACAGTGGGGTGGGGAAGGGGGGGGGGGGACACTATCCGCACTCTATCAAGCTCTATATTACGGACAATCAACCTTTTTTTAAAACTTTTTTTTTTATTCTCTATATCTCTTTTTTTCGTCATATTTATTTTTGTAAGTATTACTTGTCATCTATGTTGTTGTACGCATGTTGTTTGGTTTAGAGAGAGAGAGAGAGAGAGAGAGAGAGAGAGAGAGAGAGAGAGAGAGAGAGAGAGAGAGAGAGAGAGAGAGAGAGAGAGAGAGAGAGAGAGAGAGAGGAGAGAGAGAGAGAGAGAGTGCACATGTATTTGTGTATATTCCTTTATACATGATACAGGTGAATACTTGTACACGCCTTCATCTTTCCCCCTACACACAGTCAAGGCTGTACGTTCATTCAAATATACAAATTAATAGATAAACTAATAAATAGATAGATTAATAAATAAACAACAATAGAATGAAAACTCCTTCACCATCCTGGCGAGACATTTCTTAAGAGGTGCTTGAGAGCTCCACTCCGCCGCCCTTTCTCTTCTTTTCAATAACCTTTAGTGAAATCGTGCGTAATGGTCTTTGTTGCTTGCGCTTCCGATACATTCACTGACTCCAACAGTGGCCGCTTTACAGATTGTTTTCTTTTTATCCTTTTGTTGCTGTTATTTTTTTTATTATTACTATTTTTTTTAAAGGTGATCGTAGTAGCTCTTATTCCAGTCAATGTCATTTTCATCGTCTTTTATATATTCGTCATTTGTGTTTTTACAGATTGTTTTCTTTTTATCCTTTTGTTGCTGTTATTTTTCTTTCTATTTTTTAAAGGTGATCGTAGTAGCTCTTATTCCAGCCAATGTCATTTTCATCGTCTTTTATATATTCGTCATTTATGTTTTTACAGATTGTTTTCTTTTTATCCTTTTGTTGCTGTTATTTTTCTTTCTATTTTTTAAAGGTGATCGTAGTAGCTCTTATTCGAGTCAATGTCATTTTCATCGTCTTTTATTTATTAGTCATTTATGTTTTTACAGATTGTTTTTTATCCTTTTGTTGCTGTTATTTTATTATTTTTTTTAAGGTGATCGTAGTAGCTCTTATTCCAGTCAATGTCATTTTCATCGTCTTTTATATATTCGTCATTTATGTTATTTATCTTGGACGTCAATGTTATTTATTTTGGACGTCGCTGGTAACATTATCAGTTGCAATATCACTGCCATAACCTTTATTGTCATCACATTCATGAATATAATCCTCTTCCTCGGTGCAATTGTTAATAATAT
>NC_091566.1:33467238-33472238 GCF_042767895.1 Penaeus vannamei | reverse complement strand
TGATTTTCTGATCCTTCGAAGGGAGGGTGGGAGAGGGGGGGGGGGCGAGAGGGAGAGGGGGAAGGGTAAGCGGCTGATAGGGTGGGAGGGGGATGGTAGAAGAAGGGCATGGTGGAGGAGGGGAAGGGAGGGTGGGGAAGGAAGAGGGGAGGATGGTGTAGGAAAGAGGAACGGGGAGTAGAGGATAAAGCGATGAATGGGAAAGGGAGTAGGGAAGGAGGCGGTTGGAGTTAGGTGTGTGAACTAGGACTCGAGGTAGGAGAAGTGCAGACGAAGGAATGGGAGAGGAAGGAGTCAAAACGGAGAGTAAGTGATGGACGAATACAGAGCTAAAGATAAACACACACACACACACACACACACACACACACAAATACACACACAAACCGCACACACACAAAAACACATACACATGCACACAAGCAAACACACAGAAAGAGAGAGAGAGAGAGAGAGAGAGAGAGAGAGAGAGAGAGAGAGAGAGAGAGAGAATTTCACACTAAAATGGAGGAACGAATCGAGGGAAATGGTCTTCTATTTTTCTTTTATTTTTCTTCGCCATTTGACCGGCCTCGACTGAATGCAAAAGGAGAGGAGGAGTAGCCGAAGAGAACCGCAACGAGAGTCAATTTAGTGAAAGAGTGAGAATGAGTAAGGGGGGAGGGGGGAAGGGGGGGACTGAATTACGGGAATACGTACCGGTGTCTGGAATTTCTCAAAAAAAAAAAAAAAAAAAAAAAAAAAAAAAATCACAGAGAGATTTTTTTAATATATTTTTTTCTTCTCTCTTCTAATCTTTTTACCTTTTTATTAGTTTCTTCTTTGTTATTCGTGATTCTCTCTCTCTTTGTCTGTCTTTTTGTCTTTACGATGTTTAACAATTTAACAATCTGCCTGTCTTTCTAACCATCTATCTCTATACCTATCTTCCTTCCTGTCCGAGTGTCTATCTGTCTGTCTGTCTGTCTGTTTAATGGATGAGTGGGAAACAGATATTGGGAGATGGAGCAGGAGGAGGAATATGAGGTGGAGGAAGAGGAAGAGGAGGAGAAGGAAGAAAAAGAGAAGAAAATAGGGGAAGAAAGAGATGAAAAAAGGGAGCTGGGAGAAGGGACAGATGGATACGTGGAAAAATGTGCTAATGATTGGAATTCATCGAAAAATAAATAAAACATTGTTCTTACTCCTTTTTTCTAATTTGCCTGTTTGTCTGTCCATCACATTGTCTCACTCTCTCTGTATTTATCTATCTATCCGTATAATAGTTCGTCTCTCTCTATCTCTCTCTCTTCCTCTTTTTTTCTCCCCCTCTCACCCTTTCTTTCTCCCCCCTCCCTCCATTCCCCTTCACTCCCTCCCTCCCCCCCTCCCTCCCTCCCCACTCTCTCTCTCTCTCTCTCTCTCTCTCTCTCTCTCTCTCTCTCTCTCTCTCTCTCTCTCTCTCTCTCTCTCTCTCTCTCTCTCTCTCTCTCTCTTTTTCCTTCCCCCTCTCCCTCCCCCCTCTCTCTACCTCTCTCATTCCCTCTCCCATTCCCTCTGTCTCTCTCTCCCATTCCCTCTCCCGCTCCCTCTCGTTTATCAATCCCCATAGCTCACTCCCAGTTACATGTGTGCATATATCCGTATGAATTCTTTAACATTGCTCTTAGCCTCGATGGACAGGGTCGGGGAGGTCGAAGAGGAGGAGGGGAGAGGGAGGAGAAGGGGGGGAGTAGGAAGAAGAGGAGGAGGAGGAGGAAGAAGAGGAGGAGGAGGAAGAGGATAGGAAGAAGAGGAGGAGGAAGAGGAGGAGGAGGAAGAGGAGGAGGAGGAGAAAGAGGAGAGAAGGTGTAGGAGGAAGGGGAAGAGAAGAGGAGGTGGAGGAGGAGGTGGAGGGAGGAAGGAGGACGAGGAGCAGCAGCAGCAGGAAGAGGAAAAGGGGGAGGAAGGAGAGGGAGAAGGGATGAAGGGAAGGATGATGAGGAGGAAGAAGATAAAGGAAAGGAGGAATAGCAGAAGGAACAAGACGGAGAGAAGGAGCAGAGGAAAGAGGAGAAGGACTAGCAGATGGATGAAGAGAAGGGAGAGCAAAAGTAGGAAGAGGAGGAGGAGAGAGAGAGGGGATAAAAGTTGGGTAGTGGGGGATGAGTGGGTAGAGGGGAAGGGGGAGGGGGGAGGGGGGAGAGTTTCTATAGTGAGTACTGGTTCCCAACTTCGACTGATGGAATGGGTAGCATGCACGAAGCTAGATTCCTCTCTCTCTCTCTCTCTCTCTCTCTCTCTCTCTCTCTCTCTCTCTCTCTCTCTCTCTCTCTCTCTCTCTCTCTCTCTCTCTCTCTCTCTCTCTCTCTCTCTCTCTCTCTCTCTCTCTCTCTCTCTCTCTCTCTCTCTCTCTCTCTCTCTCTCTCTCTCTCTCTCTCTCTCTCTCTCTCTCTCTCGTTCTCCCTCTCTCTTTCCATCAATTAATCTATCTGCCATTTTCTATGTCTATCTGTGTATTCTCTTCATTTCATTTTATTTCTAGCCTTATTTTTAAACTAAATTTACCAACGAACGAGCGAACAGCAAAAGAAAAAAAAAAACACTCCTCCTACAAAAAGTTATTGAAAAAAGTATATTTTTTGTAGTCACGCATTGGATACAAAATTCTACAATACTTAGATGGAATCCTAATGTCGTTATGTCTCTCTCTCCCTCCTTTTGACCCCCACTCACAAAAAAAGAGGGGAGAGGGTAAGAGGGTAAGGGAGAGAGGAGAGAGGGGAGAAGAGACAGGAGACAGGGAAGGGGGGAGAGGAGACAGGAGAGAGGGGAGAGGAGAGAGGAGAGAGGGGTCGTGACGGGAGGGGTGGGAGAGGAGGATGAGGGGGGAGGGGAGAGAAGCGGAAGACGCATACAAGATAGATGATAAGATAGATAATAAAAGAGGGAGGAGAGTGAGGGGAGAAAAGATGAGTAAGGAGAAGAGAGGTAGAGAAAAAACTAGGAGAAGAGAAAAAAAAAAAATAAGAAAAAAGGAGATAGGTAAAATGGAGTTGAGAAATCGGATGAAAAAGGAAGAAGAAAAGAAAAGAATGAGAGAAGGTATTTCACGAGAAGAGAGAAGAGAGAAGAATAAAAAAAAAAGAAAAGGAGAGAAGATATATCCCAAGAAGAGAAGCAAGGAAAGAGGAAGAAGAACAGAAAAAGAGAGAAGATATATCCCGAGAAGCGAAGAGAAGACACAAGAAAAGAACGAAGAAGAAGAAGGAAGGAAAGGGGAGAAGAGAGGAAATAAGGGGGGAGGGGACCCCGAGAAGCGAAGAGAAGAAACAAGAGAAAAACGAAGAAGAAGAAGGGAGGAAAGGGAAGAGAGAAAATAAGAGGGAGGGGGTGGAAGGGGATCGGGAGTCAGATAAACAAAGGCGATTTTAGGATATCCCGAGAAGCGAAGAGAATAAACAAGAGAAAAACGAAGAAGAAGAAGGAAGGAAAAGGGGAAGAGAAATAAAGAGGGAGGGAGGGGGAGGATCAGGGTCAGATAAACAAAGGCGATTTTAGTATATCCCGAGAAGCGAAGAGAAGAAACAAGAGAAAAACGAAGAAGATGAAGGATGGAAAGGGGGGAGAAGAGAGGAAATAAGAGGGAGGGGAGGGGGGAGGGGATCGGGAGTCAGATAAACAAAGGAGATTTTACATGCGTCGTTTTCCGCCCATTCTACTTTCCGCTTCGTTGGCTCCTCGGAATGACGGCTCCTCTTGCTCTGCTCGCTAGCTCTCTTCCGTCGCCTCTTCCGCCGTTCGTTGCTTGTTGTTTATCGGCCTTTGCTCCTCTTTAATCCTTTTTTTTGTTTCTTCTTCGTGATTTCTATTTTTTTCTTTATCTTTATCTCCTTTATGTTTTTCCTGTTTTCTACTTCGTCTCTCTCTCTCTCTTTTTTTTTTTTTTTTTTTTTTATCAATTTCCCTCTATCATTTCCTTCACTTCCCTCTTCCTTTCCTTCTCTACCTTCCTCCTTTCCCTCCTTTACTATCCTGCATCTTTTCTCCACATACGAAGATGATACATAAGAAAGGATAGAAGATAGAAATAATAAAACAACTGAAAAACTAAAGGTTAAAAGAAAAAGACATTAATATAGCCAGATAGATAGAAAAAAATAGATGGATAAACAGAATAGATAGACAGGTATATAAAGGAAGGTAGTTGTAATGATACAGAGATAGGTGGATGATAGAAAGAACAGATAGACATAAATGGATAGATAAATAGATGGATATATAGATAGATATATAAAGATAAATAAATGGATGAATAAATAGATAGATGGATGAACAGATAGATAGAGAAACATGCCTACAGATTAACAGATAGATAAAAAAATAGTTAAAAAGAAAGAAGGAAAATAAACAATAAGAAATAAAAAGTTAAAAAGCAAGACAACAATTATAGTGGAGAAGAAATACGTGAAAGAATAAACAGAAATGTAAATAAATCAGAATCTCTTCTTCATACTCAATTATTCTGTCTTTCTCTTCTTCCCTCTTCTTATCTTCTCGGGAAACGAAGGTCTATACATAAAATTTTAACTTTATTGTCAAGTTTTTCGACTTCTTTTCGTTCTCACTTTCCAGTTTGCTTTTCGCGATTTTTCTTGATTTTTCAATTCCTTTTTATTTTACTTGATTTTTCTTTTTTTTCTCTCTTTTAAAATGTCTTAGGATATTTCTCTTGCGTTTCCTTGTTTCCTTCTTTGTTTTTTTCTCCTTTGTTAGCGTCTTTTCCTTCTTATTCATTGGTTTTTATTTTTTTTCTTTTATCACCCTCCCCCTTCCTCTGTATCCATCTATCTATCTGTCTATCTTCTCTCTATCATTCACTGTCTTTCCTTCTCCCTCCCCTTCCTATTCTTTATGCACCCTCTTTCTCTATCTCTCTGCCTCTCCCTCTTATTCTTCCTGAACACCCATATATGATATACACAAATACCACTAAAGTATATGAACAACACAGTATATGTTCTACTGCGGTCTCAGAGTGC
>NC_091566.1:33435916-33440916 GCF_042767895.1 Penaeus vannamei | reverse complement strand
CCCCTCTCTCTCTCTCTTATCTCTCTCTCTTTCTCCCTCATGTCATAAGGATCCGATAAGAATAGACATAAGGATAAATATAAGACCTCAGATAGACTATTAGGTTAAAAAAATATATCAAAAGAAAAGAAAAGAAGGGAAATAAAGGAAAAGCAGAAAACAGACAACAAACACACGCAATGACACAAACACGGAGAGACAGAGACAGAGAGAGACCCAAAAGATGCACAGACGAGATACCAACTGACAGACCCAACCCCCCCTCCCCCCTTCCCTCAACCCCGCCCCTCATCACTCTCCCTCAAGCCGCGAGACATCAGGCACGCTTACACCTTGAGTCGAAGCTTCAGATGACACTTCCGAGGATCCGATGCTTCGAGACGAGGTATCGACCCCCCCAACCTTTTTTTTTTTTTGGCTCGTGACAAGATTCATCGGTTTCTCATTCATCAGGTGCTATCAGCTGGTTATCTGCCTAGTCATCAGTGCTTGTGTTTGTCTCGAATATTTGTTTTTCCCTTTTTTCTTCTTGTTTCTTAATATCCCCACCTCCTCTCACTCTAATTCCTTATTCTTTTTCTCTCTCTGTTTCGCTCACTGGTCATATCTTCTAATCGCTTCGTCTTTAGCTCTCCTCTTTCTTATACTTCTCTCTTTCCAAGCCTTCCTCTCCCTCCCTCTCTCCTCCAGTCACACTTCTCTTCCCTCAACCCCCACTCCCTCCTCTCTCCCCAATCCCAAGCCCTCCATCCTCCCTCTTCTCTGCCCCCAACCCCCACCTCCTCCTCCCACCCCCCTCTCTCTTCCCATCCTCCTTTCCTTTAATCCCCCACCTGATCCCTCTTCCCCCCTCCTCCTCCCCAATAGCAACCTCCCTTCGTCCCAATCCCCGCCTTCTCCTCCTTCCTAATCTTCCCCAGTCCTTTCCCAATAACCCTTCCCCTTCCCCAATAAACCTTCCCTTCCCAACCCCCTCCCCCTCCTTCTCCTCCTCCCCCAATAAACCTTCCCCTTCCCACAACCCCCCTCCCCTTCCTTCTCCTCCCCCAATAAACCTCCCCCCCCCCCGAATCCCCCCGCCCCCTCCTCTCTAATCCTCCTCCTCCCTCCCTCCCCAATAAACCTCACCTTCCCCCAATCCCCCTCCCGACTGCCCCTCCCAATAAACCTCCTCCTCCTTTCCAATAAACCCTCGCCCCCTCCTCCTAATCCCCCCTGCCCCTCCTCCTCCTCCTCCCCAATAAACCTCCCCCTTTTCCCCAATCCCCCGCGCCCCGCTCCCTCCTCTCCACCTCCCCCTAATAAACCTCCACCTCCCCAATCCCCCCGCCCCCTCCTCCTACTCCTCCAATAAACCTTCCCTTCCCCAATCCGCCCGCCCCTCCTCCCTAATCCTCCCTCCTCCCTCCCTCCCTCCTCCTCCCCCAATAAACCTCCCCCTCCCCAATCCCCCCGCCCCCTCCTCTTCCTAATAAATCTCCCCTCCCAATAACAATCCCCCCTGCCCCAATCCTCCTCCCTCCTCCTCCTCCTCCTCCTCCCCAATAAACACTCCCTCTTCCCAATCTCCCCGCCCCTCCTCCTCCTCCTCCTCCTCCTCCTCCCCAATAAACCTCCCCTTTCCCCCCAATCCCCCGCCCGCCTCCTCCCTCCCCCCAATAAACCTCCCTTCCCCCAATCCTCCGCTCCCGCCCTCCTCCTCCTCCTCCCCAATAAACCTCCCCCTCCCCAATAAACCTTCCCTTCCCCAATCCCCCCGCCCCCTCCTCCTCCTTCTTCCTGCCCTGTCACCCTCATGTCACTTTCGCGTACACAAACTAAGACATACACCACACACCTCCTTAGCCCTCTGAGAGTCAGATCCAATGCTCTTTCGTTTGTTTCTTTTCGTTTCTTTTTCTTCTTTTGTTTTCCTTTCATCTGTCTTTATTGTGCGATTTCTCTTCGTTACTTATTTTCGTTTCTTTTTTTTTTCCTTTCCTCTGTCTTTATTGCGCGATTTCTCTTCGTTACTTATTTTCGTTTCTTTTGCTATTTTTTTTCCTTTCCTCTGTCTTTATTGCGCGTTTTCTCTTCGTTACTTATTTTCGTTTCTTTTTCTATTTTTTTTTCTTTTCCTCTGTCTTTATTGCGCGTTTTCTCTTCGTTACTTATTTTCGTTTCTTTTCCTATTTTTTTCCTTTCTTCTGTCTTTATTGCGCGTTTTCACTTCGTTACTTATTTTCGTCTCTTTTTCTATTTTTTTTTCTTTCATCTGTCTTTATTGTGCGTTTTCTCTTCGTTACTTATTTTCGTTTCTTTTTCTATCTTTTTCCTTTCCTCTGTTTTTATTGTGGCTTTTCTCTTCGTTACTTATTTTCGTTTCTTTTTCTACATCTTTCCTTTCCTCATTATTTTTCTTGTTGTTTTTCTCTTCGTTACTTATTTTCGTCTCTTTTTCTATTTTTTTCCTTTCCTCTGTCTTTATTGCGCGTTTTCTCTTCGTTACTAACCACCATTCTCTATTTATTATTCGTATGTTATCTGTTGTCTGGTTCTTTTTTGTGTGTTTGTTATCTTTTGTATTCATTTTTAGGCTACGTTGTGTTTTGTGTATTTAATGTTTTGTAGTTTTGAATATCAATAATTCATGATGTTTTAGATCTTTAATTACATAAAATTGTTCTGAATTATCTTTCAAAAATAGTTCACGGATAGCAACATTAAGCGGTTTATTCATGAAAAAAGAGACTGTAATTTTTCACGGAAACCGCGTAATACACGAACTATACCGATATTTGTTTTTCATATTTCGAAATTGCAGTAAAATCATATGGTGTTAAATTTTAAATAATGCTATATTTGAAGCATTTTAGTTACGTGATCGACATCAAACACATTGCATTGCTTATTTTCACTTCAGCATAATTTTGATGATAATGGGGGTGATGATGTAGTGCTAATCGGAATGATGATATTGTTAGAATAACAACGTAGTAATAATGTCAGTGATAATTCGCTATTTACTTTCTCTCTCTCTCTCTCTCTCTCTCTCTCTCAAATTGAAGAGAATTTCTCGTTTCTGATATTCTGTGTGATCACCCCCCCCCTCTCTCTCTCACTTTCACTCTCTCTCTCCTCTCTCTCTCTCTCTCTCTCTCTCTCTCTCTCTCTCTCTCTCTCTCTTTATCTTTCTCTCTCTCGGCTTGTTTTAAGCTATTTGCCTCCATGCGACTTTTTGTAGTTTGTGCTTTCGTTTTGATTTGCCGTACAATCATTTTCTTTGCGTTCTGTGCTCACGAATATATCGACGATGCTAATCATAAAGACAACCAAAAATCGATACAAAAATCAGCAGTTAGATAACAAAGCGGAAATTCCCTCAAAAACTCTTCTATATTTACTGTTCCTCGCGGCATTATGTCATGTTTATCAGCAACGCCCCTTCACGCCCATCTAAGCTCCGGGGCCTCATTACGAGCAGGGGCGTCTAGGGACAAGGGGAATGATGGGGGAAGGGGAGAGGGGATGAGGGGAGAGTGGGGAGCGAGAGAGAGAATATGAAAGGGAGGGGAGGATGGTAAGGTGTGAGGGAGAGGGGGTGAAGGAGGGATGAGGGGAGAGTGAAGGGGAGGGATGAGATAGGGGGAATGGGCAGGATGGGAGAGTGTGGTACGTGTGAGGGGAGGGGGTAGGAGGGATATGGGGAGAGTGGGGGATGAGATAGGGGGAATGGGAGGAGGAAGGAAAGGATTAGTGAGTGGGAGGGAAGGGGATAAGAGCTAGGAGGGGAGAGGAGGGGACTGAAGAGGAATGGGAGAGGGGGAGCTGGAACGGGAAGGGAAGGGGAACGGATGGAAGAGGGGGGGGGGTAGAGGAAGAAGGGGGAATAAGAGAGGACGCGATGGGAGAGAAGGGGAGGGTGTAGGTGGGAGGGAGTGGGAACAAGGGAGAAAGAGTAGGATTATAGGGAGAGGGAGAGAATGGGTTTGGAAAAGAAGAGTGAATGTGGTAGAGAGGAGAAAAAGGAAAGAAATTCGGGTAAGGGAGGAAGAGGAGGAATGAAGGAGAGGAGGAGAGGGAAGAAGGCATAGTAGGGGAGTAAGGCGAAAGGGCGGGAAAGCAGCGGGGTGGGGGAAGGAAAGGGGGGGGGAGGCCACGAGGGGACTGTTAATGAGACAATTACCAGGAGTGACCTGACGTGGCGCTCTGGGGTCATCATCCCTACTGCTATGATACGTCTGTGTTGGGGAGGGAGGAGAGGAGGTGAGTGAGGGTGGGGGTGTGGGGGCTAGAGACGTTGATGAAGGAGGTGGGGTGGGGGTCTAGAAGGAGGGGGTAAGGAGGGTGGGGGTGTGTGGGGGCTAGGAGGAGGTGGTAAATGAAGGTGGGGGTGTGGGGGCTAGTGATGGAGGAGTGGGGTGGGGGGTAGAAAGGATGAGGGAGGAGTAAGGGGGAAGAGAGGGTGGATTAGGTGTGGAGGAATGGGGTTTCGAAAGGATTGGGGAGGGGGAGGGGGGATAGTGAAGGTGAGGGAGGAGTGGAGGTGGAGACTAGAAGTGGGGAGGGTGGTTTAGAGACAGTTGGGGGCTAGAGGGAACGAGGGGTGGGAGTGGAAGAGTAGGAGTAATAATGTATGTCATTTCCCTCTTCTCTTTTCCTTTTTCTGCACCAATTTGTCTATTATTCTGCTATTACCATTGCTGTTGTTATCATTATAATAATAATTATTATTACTCTTGTTATTGCCTTATCATCAACACCATTATAATCATCATAATTATCACCATAATCATTATCAAAATCATTATTATTACAAGCATAACTGTTATTATTATCCTCATCACTATTATCATCCTCATCATTATATAATTATTATCATTACCATCATTAATGTCACTCTTGTTACTATCATCATTGTTATCATAATTTTTCAAGATTATCATTATCATTACTCCCTCTTTAGTCAATAATCAGTATCATTCTTGTTTACATTCTTTAATACGAACAGTTTAACATCC
>NC_091566.1:33418416-33428416 GCF_042767895.1 Penaeus vannamei | reverse complement strand
GAGGTGGAGGCGGAGGTAGAGGAGGAGGAGGAGGAGGTGGAGGTGGAGGAGGAGAGGTGGAGGTGGAGGAGGAGGGAGGAGGTGGAGTGTGGAGGGTGGAGGAGGTGGAGCGGAGGTGGAGGAGGTGCGGTGGAGGTGGAGGTGGAGGAGGTGGAGGAGGAGGTGGAGGTGGAGAAGAGGAGGAGGAGGTGGAGGTGGGAGGTGAGGGTGGAGGAGGTGAGGGTGGAGGTGGAGGTGGAGGTGGAGGAGGAGGTGTGGAGGTGGAGGAGGAGGGAGGAGGAAGGTGGAGGTGGAGGAGGAGGTGGAGGTGGAGGAGGAGGAGGAGGAGGAGGAGAGGTGGAGGTGGGAGGAGGTGGTGGAGGTGGAGGAGGTGAGGGTGGAGAGTGGAGGAGGTGAGGTGGAGGTGGAAGGTGGAGGAGGTGGTGGAGGTGGGAGAGGAGAGAGGTGAGTGGAGAGTGGAGGTGGAGGTGGAGGAGGAGGAGGGAGGGTGGAGGTGGAGGTGGAGGAGGAGGAGGTGGAGGTGGAGGGAGGTGGTGGAGGTGAGGAAGGTGGAGGTGGAGAGAGGAGAGGAGTGAGGTGGAGGTGGAGGAAGAGGTGGTGGAGGTGGAGGGTGGAGGGTGGAGGAGGAGGTGAGGAGGTGGAGGTGGAGGTGGAGGTGGAGGAGGTGTGGTGGAGGTGGAGGTGGAGGTGGAGGAGGAGGTGGGAGGTGGGGAGAGGTGGTGGAGGTGGAGGTGGAGGTGGGAGGAGGTGGTGGAGGTGGAGGTGGGAGGAGGTGGTGGAGGTGGGAGGTGGAGGTGGAGGAGGAGGTGGAGGTGGAGGAGGAGGAGGAGGGGTGGAGGTGGAGGTGGAGGTGGAGGAGGAGTGAGGAGGTGGAGGTGGGAGTGGAGGTAGTGGAGGTGGAGGTGGAGGTGGAGGAGGAGGAGGTGGAGGTGGAGGGAGAGTTCAGTGGAGGTGGGAGGTGGAGGTGGAGGAGGAGGTGGAGGTGGAGGAGGAGGAGGAGGGAGGAGGGTGGAGGTGGAGGTGGAGGTGGAGGAGGTGAGGGTGGAGGGTGGAGGTGGAGGTGGAGGAGGTGAGGGTGGAGAGGTGGAGGTGGAGGAGGTGGTGGGAGGTGGAGGTGGAGGTGGAGGAGGAGGAGGAGGAGGAGGAATTGGAGGGAGGTGGTGGAGGTGGAGGTGGAGGAGGAGGTGGAGGAGGAGGAGGGAGGTGGAGGTGGAGGGGAGGTGGTGGAGGTGGAGGTGGAGGGTGGAGGAGGAGGTGGAGGTGGAGGAGGAGGAGGGGAGGTATGGAGGCATGGAGGTGGAGGAGGGTGGTGGAAGGTGGAGGTGGAGGTGGAGGGTGAGGAGGAGGTGGAGGTGGAGGGAGGAGGAGGGAAAGGTGGAGGTGGAGGTGGAGGAGGAGGGGGAGGTGGAGGAGGAGGTGAGGGTGGAGATAGAAGTGTGGAGGAGGAGATGGAGTAGGGACGTGTGGGTGGAGGTATGGAGATGGAGGGAGGGGGTGGAGACGGAGGTGGACTAGGAGGTAAGGGTGGAGGTGGAGGTGGAGGTGGAGGGAATGGGGAGGAGGAAGAGTAGGAATAGGGGAAAGGATAAGGAAGGAGGAGGAGGGAGGATATAGGGAGAAGAAAGGAAGAGGAAGAGGGAGGGGATAAGGAGAGAGAGAGAAAGTGGAGGAAGAGAATAAGGAAGAGAAAGAGGAAGAGTAGGATAAGTAAAAGGAAGAGGAAGAGGAGGATAACAAAGAGAAAGAAAGAGGAAGAGTAGGATAAGGAAGAAAAAGAGCAAGAAGAGAATAAGCAAGAGAAAGAGAAAGAGGAGGATAAGGAAAAGAAAGAGGAAGAGGAGGATAAGGAAGAGAAAGAGGAAGAGGAGGAATGGGGAAGAGAGAAGAAAAGAAGGACATAGCTAGAGAGAAGTGGAAGAGGATAATAAAGAAGAGAAATAGAAAGAGGAGGATAAAAAAGAGAAAGAAAAAGAGGAGGATAAAGAAGAGAAAGAAAAGGAGGAGGATAAGGAAGAGAAAGAGGAAAAGGAGACGAGATAAGGCAGGAAGAAGAGAATAAGAGAGAGAGGATGATAACGAAGAAGAGAATAAGGAAGAGAAAGAAAAACAAGAGGATAAAGAAGAGGAAGAGGAAGAGGAGGATAAGGGCGGGGCTATGGAACGCGACAGTGTCAAGGTTAGAGAGAGTGACACACGCACACACGCACACACGCACACACGCACACACCACGCTTTCGACGATTCCTTTAAAGCTGAAATCTTAAATGCAGAGTCACAGGTGGAGGGGGGTGGGGTGGGGGAGGAGAGAGGTGCAGGGGAGGGAGGAGAGGGGGAGAAGCGTAAGGAAGGGGAGAGAAGCGCTGGGGAGGGAGGTGGAGAGGGGGGTGGGGGGAGGAGGGAACTGGAGGAAAGGGAACCGGAGGAGAGGCGTAAGGAAGGAGGGAGGGAGGAGAGGGGGTGGGAGGGAACCAGGGAGGGGGGAGAAGCGTAAGTGAGAGGAGGGAGGAGGAGAGGAGAGAGGGAAGGAGAGAATATAGGGGAAAGGAGGGAAGGGGGAGGAGAGAGGAGACGGGAGAGAGGGAGGGCTTTGTGGGAAGTGGGTGGGACTGGTAGGAGGGGGGAGAAGCGTAAGGAAGAGGGAGGAGGGAGAGGGGGGAGGAACCGGAGGGGGGAGAAGCGTAAGGAAGGGGGAGGAAGAGAGGGGGGGTGGGGAGGGAACTGGAGGGGGAAAGAAGCGTAAGGAAGGGGGGGAGGGAGAGGGAGGGAGAGAGTATAGGGAAGGGAGGGGGCAGGGAGGGGGAGAGGGGGAGGGAGTATAGAGGAAACAAGGGGAAGAGGGAGAAAGAAGAGGAGGTGATGGGATAGGGAAGGGGAAGGGGAGTGTGGGGAACGAGGGGAAGGAAGAGGGGGAGTGGAATATAAGGAGATGAGGGGAATGGGTAAACAGAAAGGGGTGTAAGGACAGGAGGGGGAGAGGAGTGTAAGGAAACGAAAGGAAGGGAGAGGGGGAGGGGTGAAGGGACAAGAAGGGAGAGAGGTTGATAGGGAAAGAAGGTAGAAGGAGGAGGGAGGAGAGGGATGGAAGGCCAGGTAGGGGAGGGAAAGGGTAGAGGGGGGGTTGGGAAAACAGAGGAAGAGGGGAGTAGGGATAAAAAGGAGGTAAGAGGGATCGAAAAATGGAAAGAAGGGGGTTAAGCAAATGATGAAGATAAGATTGTGCGGATGATGAAGAGGAATGGGAAGAACAGGTATATTTTAAAAAGAAAAGAATGGTAAGAGAGAAAAGGTGTGGATGTATATGGTATGTACTTATTATTCTCTCTCTCTCTCTCTCTCTCTCTCTCTCTCTCTCTCTCTCTCTCTCTCTCTCTCTCTCTCTCTCTCTCTCTTTCTCTTTCTCTTTCTCTCTCTCTCTCTACTCATCCTCACAATTTCCTTTTCCAGTAAAAAATAAACATGTGTGTACTTTTGTGTATGTATATATGTGTCTGCTTCTGGTGTGAGAGAGTGTGTGTGTTAATACTTACAGTGTGTGTGTTCATGTGCATGTCTGCTTGTGGTGTGTACATGTAAGTAACCGTGTGGATGGGCAGGTACGTACCTCTGCCTACTTGTGCCTGTGCGAGCATGTATTTTGATATGAAGTAAATTGGAATAAAAAAAAAGTAATAATAATAATAAATAAATAAATAAATAAATAAATGAATAAATAAAAACAATTCTCGTTCCATTTCCCAGTTTCAAGTTTCCTTCACCTCTCCCCCTTCTCTTGATCTGTAATTTCAGATTCTCTCCCTCTCTGATTTCTCCATTTTCTCATGCATGGTTCGCATATATTTTACTGATTTCGAGTTGTAGCTTTAAGATAATTAATAATATCCTCTAATACGTGAAATAAGAAAACTTTTTTTTTTCTCTCTCTCTCTCTCCTCTCTCTCTGTCTCTCTCTCTCTCTCTCTCTCTCTCTCTCTCTCTCTCTCTCTCTCTCTCTCTCTCTCTCTCTCTCTCTCTCTCTCCCTCTCTCCCTCTCTCTCTCTCTTTTAATTATCGACAAAACTGAAAATAGATAGAAAATGATAAAGCATGAACATACGAAAATGAATGAAAATCACAGACAGGAATATGATATTGGAAATCAGCGGAAGGGAAAGGAGAAGCAACTTGGAGGATAAGAGGGTAAAAAAAAAGAGCGAAAGAGGGGAAAAAGAGCAGGGGAAGATAATGAGATAGGGAGAGGGCGATGATACAAAGATATGCTTGAACACATGCAGTACCTGCTTGCGAATTCTGTCATGAGGAAAGGGGATGATTGGGGGAAAGAGAAATAGAAGAAAGAAAGAGGGAAGGAAAGAGCAAGAGAAAGAATGGGGAAGAGGGAGAAGAGAGAATAGAGAGAGAAGAGAAGAGAGAGAGAGAGAAGAGCAGAGAGAGAGAGAGAGATGAGAGAGAGAGAGGAGAGAGAGAGAGAAGAGAGAGAGAGAGAGAGAGAGAGAGAGAGAGAGAGAAGAAGAGAAGAGAAGAAGGAGAAAGAAAGAGAGAGAGAGAGAGAGAGAGAGAGAGAGAGAGAGAGAGAGAGAGAGAAAGAGACAGAGAGAGGGAGAGAGAGAGAGAGAGAGAGAGAGAGAGAGAGAGAGAGAGAGAGAGAGGGAGAGGGAGACAGAGAGAGAAATTGATTAGGAGAGGGGAGTGAGGAAAAATGGAGAAAGAGAATCAAGAGAAAGAAAATAAAGAAATTGTACCTAAAATAAGAAACAAATTCTGAGACGAAGATTAATAAGAAAAATAGATATTCTAGAATGATACCTCATAAAGCACTTTTATCGTCATTAATATCTCCCTCTTTCTCTCCATCATCTCACACGCACATACTTTCTTCAATCTATCTATCTATTTATATATTTTTTTCTCTCCTTCTTCCTTTCCTCTCTCTCTCTCTCTCCCTCTCTCACCTCATTCCGTCCTTTCCTCTCTCACTTCCTTCCTTTTTCAACCCCACCTCCCCCCACCCTCTTCTATACCCTCCTCTTCCCCACTTTCTGTGTGATTTTCGAAGTATTTCCCTCGCCCCCATCGCTAAAAAAAGGAAAAAAAAAATGCTTGGCGAAAGCACCGTATATTAGCCTCCAATATTTCCAAGCTCGAGTTTATGAGTCTCGGAAGTTATTTACAACACCTCGCGAGAAAGAGAAGAGAGAGAGAGAGAGAGAGAGAGAGAGAGGAGGGGGGGGGGAGTTTATGACGCCCGTAAATAAACATAAGGTGGAGTCAGACAAAAGAAGTGGGGTGGGTGAAGTGAGGAGAGTTAAGGGTGGGAGGTGTTGTGGGGTGAGAGGAGAGAGGAGAGAGGTGGGTGGGAGGTGCATAGGAAAGGAAAGTGAAATGGAGAGGGATAGGGGAGAGGGAGATGGGATGAGGTGGGGTGGGAGGTACATGAGAAAAGGAAAGAGAAATGGAAAGGGGTAGGGGACGGGAAGAAGGACCTTTGAATGAAGGGAAGGAGGAAGAGAAGGGGATAAAGGGGAGGGTATAGAAAGGGAAGAAAGAGGGTATGACGGATGTTTGAATGAAGGGAAGGAGGAAGAGAAGGGGATAAAGAGAAAGGTATGGAAAAGGAAGCAAGAGGGGAGATGAAAATGGTACAGAGAGAGAGGAGAAGGGGAGGATAGTACAGAGAAGGTGGAAGGAGAGAAAGGGAAGAGAGAGGAAGGGTTTAAAAAGGGCAAGAAATTGGAGGAAAGGCAACTGAAAGGATTCAAGAGGGAAGGAGGAGGGTAAAGGAGTTAAAGGAAGTGAATGGGATGGAAAGGAAGAGAAGGGAAAGATAAAAATGAATGAAAGGAAGAAAAAGGACGGATAAAATGAGAGGAAAGGAAGAGAGGGGACAGAAAAAATGAAGGATAGTAAGAGGAAAAAAGGGATAAAGTAAGAGAAGAGAAAGAGGTGAAGGGGAGAAAAAGAAAGGAAAAAGATACAGGAAGAGAAATGGAAGAGATAAAGAAAGAGAAATGAAAGAGATAAAAGAAGAGACAGAGAAGAGATAAAGGAAGAAAAAGAAAATCTAAAGAAAAGTCGAGAAATAGAAAGGAGAGACCTAGGGAGGGAAGAAGTAAGAGAAAAAAATACAAAAAGAGAAGAGATAAAAGAAGAGAGAATGACACAACAGCATTTCGGAGTGAGAAAGAAAGTACAAGAAACATAAGCTATTGGAGAGAGAAAGAGAAAGAGAAGAAAGGAAAGAAATAATAAAGGGAAGAAAAAATAAGAAGGAAGCTTATTGGAGAGAAATTTAGTCTGACTTGATTTAATATCACGTCTTGCCCTTGTTTCTTCTCCTTTCTCGTCTCGTTTCCTCTCCTTTCTCTTCTGCGCTTAATGTATACAGTGAAATAATAATAAATATTTCTTCATTTCTGTCGCTATATTCTCACTGTATCATGCCATCCACTATATCAGAATTGTATATATGTTAATGAAAACCAAATCAAATCCATTTTTCTATAATATTACCCCTATTTCTATATTATCATTAGATCTCGTTTTTTTCAGTGTGGCTCTTTATATAGCTTATAACAATAATAATAATAATGATAATAATAATAATAATAATAATGATAATAATAATAATAATAATAATAATAATAATAATAATAATAAAATTATTAATAATAATAATAATAATGATAATAATAATAATAATAATGATAATAATAATAATAATGATAATGATAATAATGATGATAATAATAGTAATGATAATAATAATGATTATAAGAATAATAATAAAGTCCTACAATGATATTTTCTATTACTTATGTCCTTCCTCTAAACTCTAAATCTTTTCCATCACCATCTTTTATCTTTTTATTTTTCTTATTATCCCTTCCATTCGATGCAAATGCCTCCTGGGACAAGAACTTTGAGTACAGTGAAGATGGAAAGGGGGAGGGGGTGGGAGGGGGGGGGGGATGGGGGGGGGGAGAATAGGAGCGGCTGCAGAGGATATTATTGCATTCCAGTTGCAGGCTGGAGCGGTTGCAAGTTACGTTTGTGTACCGCAGAAAGAGAGAGAGAGGGGGGGGGGGGGGCGGAGGGAGAAAGAGAGAGAGAGAGGGGGGGCGGGAGGGAGAAAGAGAGAGAGAGAGAGTTACAGAGAGAGAGAGAAAGAAAGAAATTGAAGAGAGAGAGAGAGAGAGAGAGAGAGAGAGAGAGAGAGAGAGAGAGAGAGAGAGAGAGAGAGAGAGAGAGAGAGAGAGAGAGAGAGAGAGAGAGAGAGAGAGAAAGGGGGTGGCGAGGGAGGAAAAAGGGGTAGAAAGGATATAGAGAAGGTAAAGGACGATACAAAAGAGATTTCTTTTCTTTCCCTTCCTGTTCGCACCATTCATCTATATATCTGTCGAATCATTTACCTATATTCTCTCTACCTCCCTCCTGCCTACTCATTTCTCAACTTTCTTCCTCTTCCATCATCTCCCTTCCCCTCCTTCCCTTCCTCCCTTACCCGTACCCCAACCTCCCCCACCCCCCTTACGCAAACTTTTTCTCTCTTTTTTTTTTTTTTTTTTTTTTTTAAGCTATTGCTCCCCCACCCCCCTCCTTCATCTCACCCCTTCCCTCTCCCCCTCCCCCCCTAACCCCTGATTGATTTTATCGACTCCTATATATCACTTCTTGAACCCCTTATTGAGAATATCATATTTCAGAGAGATGTGTCCGACCAAGTTGTGCCAAATAACAGCGGTATGATGGATACCAGCTGTGCGATCCAGCTTAGTGACAGATGGTCCGGTTAAGATAGGACAAGGGAGAGGGAAAAGGCGAGAGAGGGGGTGAGAGGGAGGGAGAAGGAGGGAAGGAGGGAGGTCGAAGGGAAGAAGGAAGGAGGGAGGAGGGAGGGAGGACGGGAAGGATGAGAGGGAGGGAGAGGGAGGGAGGTCGAAGGGAAGAAGGAATGAGAGAGGGAGAGAGAGGGAGGGAGATCGAGGGGAAGAAGTAAGGAGGGAGAGAGGACGGGAAGGAAGAGAGGGAGGGAGAGAGAGAGGGAGAGAGATCGAGGGGAAGAAAGAAGGAGGGAGAGAGGACGGGAAGGAAAGAGAGGGAGGGAGAGGAGAGAGATGATCGAAGGGGAAGAAGGAATGCAGGGAGGGAGAGGGAGGACGGGAAGGATGAGAGGGAGGGAGAGGGAGGGAGGTCGAAGGGAAGAAGGAATGAGGAGAGAGGGACGGGAAGGAAGAGAGGGAGGGAGAGGGAGAGAGGTCGAAGGAAGAAGGAAGGAGGAGGGAGGACGGGAAGGAAGAGAGGAGAGGAGATGGAGAGAGATCGAAGGGAAGAAGGAATGAGGGAGGGAGAAGGAGGACGGGAAGGAAGAGAGTGAGGGAGAGAGATCGAAGGGAAGAAGGAAGGAGGGAGGGAGGGGGAAGACGGAAAAGAAGAGAGGGAGGGAGAAAGAGGGAGATCAAACGGAAGAAGGAAAGAGGAAAGACGGGAAAGAAATAGAGAGGAACAGAGAAAGGCAAAGAGAGAGAGAGAAGATGATAGAATGACTGAAAAGGAAGTGAGGATGGGAAGGAGAGAGAGAGAAGGGAAAAGGAGAAACGAGAGGAAGCTGGAGAGGGAGAGAGAGAGAATGAGAAATACAGCGGAAAGGAGTGGAAGAGAAAGGAAGAGAAAGGAAAAGTCAGGAGAGTCGAAATAGAAATAGTGACAGAAGGCAGCAACACAGAAAGAGGGAGACATGAAAAAAAATACAGATAGATAAAACGTAAAGCAAAACACCAAAGAAGAAAGAAAAAGAAAAAAAAAGTTACCACACAAAAGACACACATCCACAGCATATAGAACAGAACAAAGAAATATCTTTGCACAAACGTCAGCAGTCAGCAAAGACAAGGAAGGAAGGAAAGAGGGAGAGATGTAGGGGGAGAGAAGAAAGAGACAGAGAGAGGGGAGAGAGAGACTGATAGCACGGTGAGGGAAGTCAAGTCAGCGGAGTGTGTGTCAAGAATTTCAACAACCCGCTCCAGCCTCACTCATTCTGTGGTGGCAGCTTGGTGATTGGGAGGGAGGGAGGGAGAGAGAGGAGGAGGGAGGGAGGGAAGGAGAGAGAGAGAGAGGGAGGGAGGGAGAGAGAGAGAGAGAGAGAGAGAGAGAGGGAGGGAGGAGGGGAGGGAAGGAAAGAGAGAGATAGAGAGAGAGGCGGGGGGGGAGGGGGGAGGCGGGAGGGAGGGAAGGAAAGAGAGGGAGAGAGAGAGAGAGAGAGAGAGAGAGAGAGAGAGAGAGAGAGAGAGAGAGAGAGAGAGAGAGAGAGAGAGAGAGAGAGAGAGAGAGAGAGAGAGAGAGAGAGAGAGAGAGAGAGAGAGAGAGAGAGAGGAGGTGGATGAGGAGGAGGAGGAGAGAGAGAGAGAGGGGGGGGATTGGGAAGCTGATAATGATGATGATGATGATAGTAATGATAATGAAATAATAATGATAATAATAATAATAATGATAATGAAAATAATAATAATAATAATAATAATGATAACAACAACAACAATAATAATGATAATGAAAATGATAATAATGATAATAATAATAACATTATTAATAATAATGATAATAATAACAACAATGATAGTAATAACAATGATAATAATAATGATAATGATATTGATAATGATCATAACAATAACAGTAACAATATCACTAATAGTAGGCAAAGTAGGAGGAAGAGGGGGAGAAGAAGAAGGAGGAGGAGGAAAAGGAGGAGCAGGAGGCCCCTTCCTTCAAATTCCTTCGTCTGCGTCTCAAGTTTATCCATAAGTTGTTCTCCTTGTGTTTATAGGCCCCTTAGGGTAGTCTTGGCACACTCCTTAACAAAACCTCTCAAGATTTTTACACGAAGGAGCTTCTTGGGTTCGGGGTTGTGGGGGGGGGGGTTAGGGGGAGGGAGGGAAGGGGTGGGGGAAGGGGCAGTTGGGGAGGGAGGGAGGAAGGAGAGAGAGAGCGTTACTGGGTTGGAGGG
>NC_091566.1:33403416-33408416 GCF_042767895.1 Penaeus vannamei | reverse complement strand
CTTTCTACCCGCCCCCCCCCAATGATACCCCCCTCACCCCCCTCCGGTCCTGATTCCTACCCTCCTATCACCTCCCACCCCCACCCCCACCCCACCTCACCCCCCATCCCTTCGTGTCAAAGTGTGTCTGCGTTTTTCTTTTTTGCTTTTGTTTTTCATTCATTTTTTTACTTGTCTGACACTGTGTTTCCTGATCAATCATTTAGAAGATTGGAAGGCGAGAAAGAAACAAAGGAAGGATGATGAAAGAGGAAATAGCAGCCAAGTAAAAGATAAAGGATGGAATTGTATATGGAGAGAGACAGAATGACAGATTGCGAGTTAGAGAGAGAGAGAGAGAGAGAGAGATAGAGAGAGAGAGAGAGAGAGAGAGAGAGAGAGAGAGAGAGAGAGAGAGCGAGAGCGAGAGAGAGAGAGAGAGAGAGAAGAGAGAGAGAGAGAGAGAGAGAGAGAGAGAGAGAGAGAGAGAGAGAGAGACAGAGAGAAAGAGAGCGAGAGAGCAAGAGTATGAGTGAGTGAGTGAATGGGAGAGAGAGTGAGTGAGAGAGAGAGAAAGCCAGAGAGAGAGACAGAGATGAAGAAAGAAAATGAGAGAGAGAGAGAGAGAAACAGAGAGAGAGAGACAGAAACAGAGAGAGAGACAGAATCAGAGAAAGAGAGTGAGAGCGGGAGAGAGAGAAGAGACAGACCGACCGACAGACAGCCAGACCAAGTAAAACCGAACGACGGCGACAGACCGAGGCACGCGTGCAGGTCTAGCGAAAGTTGAAGGAAAGTCCTCCACCAACAGACCACCAAACCCGCAGACAGACAGACAGACAGACACAGACCTCTCCCCGTCTCATTGGAACTCTAATTATTCGAGAGATGCGGTGCAGGCTGTTCTCTCCCAACTTCAAGTGTCCAAGGCTCTCCTGTCAGTAGCAGAGGACAGATTCCGCTGAACACAGGCTCCCCTCGCTTCCCCTCAAGTCAGAGAGAGAGGCTACGACTAATGCCTTGTCTCTGATGGCTTCGTCTTTGTTGTTGTTGTTTTTTTGTTGTTGATTTGATCTTTTTGTTATAGGTATGTGTATTTCTTTTCGCTTTTTTTTAATAACTTCCTTGTTCTTTGATCTCTCTCTCTCTCTCTCTCTCTCTCTCTCTCTCTCTCTCTCTCTCTCTCTCTCTTTCTGGTTTAGATTATTTTTTTTTTGCTTCTTCTCTGTTCCCCTGTATGCTCATGTCGCTATCTCTTCTCTCTCTCTCTCTCTCTCTCTCTCTCTCTCTCTCTCTCTCTCTCTCTCTCTCTCTCTCTCTCTCTCTCTCTCTCTCTTTCTCTGGTTAGTTTAGATTATTTTTTTTTTGCTTCTTTCTCTCTGTCCCTGTATGTCTATCTCTCTCTCTCTCTCTCTCTCTCTCTCTCTCTCTCTCTCTCTCTCTCTCTCTCTCTCTCTCTCTCTCTCTCTCTCTCTCTCTCTCTCGCTCTCTCTCTCTCTAACTGATTCCTTCAAACAACTTTTTTTGACTCCCAATTTGCTATTTTCCTATAAACACATCAATAGCTTTTAAATTCATTCTTTTTTTATTCCCTGCTTCACTTCATTTGTACTCTGTTATCCACCTGCCCTTCCCTCGCTGCTCGTGTCTCCGTGTTTATTCATGGCCTCGTTCTCCGGGCGACGCGACCGGCGACCAGAACCAGCGTGGTGGAGGAGAAAATTAATTTGCGCCGCCTAACTCCATTTCGCTGCCCGCTTGTTTGATTATATGTATATGTGTGTGTATGTTTATATATATATATATATATATATATATATATATATATATATATATATATATTATATATATTTGTATCTATCTATCTATCTATCTATCTATCTATCTATCTATATATATATATATATATATATATATATATATGCATATATATATATATATATATATATATATATATATATATATATATATATATATATATATATATATATATATACATATATCACATATGCGACAAAAGAAATAGTCACATAGAGATGGGGATAATGACGTTTATGAGGCGTTGGATGAAAGAAGAAGCATGTGGGTGGTTTGCAGGATAATGTGTGAGGGGAATAAATGGGTGATCTTCAAAGGTTATCTGTGGTTGTTCTCTTACCCTTTATCAGTTCTTTGGCATTATCTTTACTTCGTCCTTTTATGACTTCGTTGTTTCCTTAACTCTCATATTTCCCTTAATCTCACTCTCTCTCTCTTCCTTCCTTTCTCTCTGTTTCTATCTTTTTATCTTTCGTCTCTCTCTCTCTCTCTTCCCTTCTTTCTCTCTGTTTCTATCTTTCTGTCTTTCGTCTCTCTCTCTCTCTCTCTCTCTATCTGTCCTTCTCTTATTTTTCTCTTTCTCCCTCTCTCTCTCTACCTCCCTACCACCTTCCCTCCCTCTTTTTCTCCCTCCCTCCTCCCCTTCTCTCCCCTCCTTCCCTCTTACCCTTCTCTCTCTCCCTTGCCCCTCTTTCTCTCCCTTTTCCCAGCCTAACAAGACCTCCTCTCTTTCACATACATCTTTCACCCTCCTCCCCACCCGTTTCCCCTTCAACAAAACAATTAAATCTCTCCAGGGCCGCGAGGTGGCGGTCTCGGGGTCTCACATGTAGAAATAAGAATAAACAACCCTTTATTAGGCTGTCGTAGTGGCGTGAAATTAATTAGTTCTCCCCCATAGCGCCACAGGAAGGGGAAGGCAACAGAAAACGGGAAGGAGTGATGTCTTGCTTCAGATCCGTTTACGGAAGGCTGAAAACGTGCGAATTTTTTCTCTCTCGCTCTCTCTTTATTCCATAATCTTAATTTTGATGTTTTTCTTTCTTTTTTTTTATAAAAAAAGATATGTAAACGAACATATAGGCAACAGAAAACGGGATGGAGTGATGTCTGGCTTCAGATCCGTTCACGGATGGCTGAAAACGTGCGTATTTTTTTTTCTCTTTTTTATTCCACAATCTTAATTTCGATGTTTTTCTTTCTTTTTTATAATAAATATCCAAACGAACATATGTAGCTTATAAACGAAAACAGAAGGTTCATTCAAATTTGATATACGGCAAAATATGACAGACCGAAACATAGAAAAAAGTACATATAAGGGAGCGCTGTATGGTAAAGCCAGTTTGATTGATGTGAACGGCATCTGGCAGGTACACGACCATTCAGAGCTGCCACGTGTGTGTTTCTATTTGTGTTTGTGCTTATGTTAATTAACGGCTCTTGGAGATAAGTGCTTTTTTTTCTTTGAAATTATTTATGTCCGGATGAATTATGAGACATACATGGGTGTATATCCATAAATGCTGATAGATAAAACAAAGATTTATGTACATACACACACACACACACATACACACACACACACACACACACACATACACACAAACACACAAACAAACACATACACGCACACACACGCATACTTTTTTCTCTTTCGCTTTTTTTCGTTTTTTATTTTATTTCACCCTCACTCTCTGTGTCCATACATACGCGCATTCTTGGAGCGGTTGTTGCTCTTAAATCACTTTAGAAGTTTCGCCCGTAAACTTACTCTCTCTCTCTCTCTCTCTCTCTCTCTCTCTCTCTCTCTCTCTCTCTCTCTCTCTCTCTCTGTTCTCTCTCTGTCTCTCTCTCTCTCTCTCTCTCTCTGTCTCTCTCTCTCTGTCTCTCTCTCTCTCTCTCTCTCTCTCTCTCTCTCTCTCTCTCTCTCTCTCTCTCTCTCTCTCTCTCTCTCTCTCTCTCTCTCCACGCGTGTGTGTGTGTCTTTTTGCTGTCCCTTTCCTTCTTCAATTCTCTTCCTTTTCCTCTCATCTTCCCTCCTTTATTACTTTCGCCTCTCACTCTATACTTCCTTTTCTCTTACTCTCTCCATTGTTCTCTTATTCTCTCCCTTTCCTCAATGTTTCCTCTACCCTCCCCTCTCCCTCCTTAAAAACTCCCCCTTTTCTTTTCTCTTTCCTCGATCTCTCCTTCTTCCTCCCCACCCCCCTTTCCCCCCTTCCTCCCTTTCCTCCCTTCCCCCTTACCTACCACCCCTTTTTCCTCTTTTTTCCTTTTTTCCCTCCTTCCTTCCACCACCAACCCTCTTTTCTGTCTCTGATTCTTTCTCTCTCTATTTTCCCTCTCCCTACTTTTATCCCCCATTTTCTCTCCTGTTGGCGACGAACATAAATCTCCAGAAGAGATGGTAATTACGAACTTGCCGAGAATTAGAAGGTTTTGGTCGGTAAGTTTGAGTTATGGGTTAGATAAGGAGATGGGTTGAAAGGATGGGGAGGAGGAGGGAGAGGAGATAGGTAGAAAGGATGGGGAGGAGGAGGAGGATGGGGAGGATGAGATAGGTAGAAAGGAGGGGGGCGAGGAGGAGGAGGAGGAGGAGGAGGAAAAAGGAAGGGGGGGGGAGAGGAAAGGAGGGGGACGAGGGGAGGGGAGGAGGAGGGAGGTAGATAGGTAGAAAGGAGGGGGCGAGGAGGAGAGTAGATAGGAGTGGGCGAGGAGGAGGCAAGGAGGTGGTGGAAGAGGGAGAGGCGATAGGTATAGAAAGGGAGGGGGTGAGGAGGAAGAGGGGGAGGAGGGGTAGAAAGGGAGGGGCCGAGGGAGAGATAGGTAGAAAGGATGAGGAGGAGGGGGGAGAAGAATGAGTAGAAAAAGGGAAAGAGTAGGAGGAGGGGGGAAGGGGAGATAGAAAGGAGGAGGAACGGGAGAGAGATAGAAAGAACGGAGGGGTGAGAAGGGGATGGAGAAGAAGGAGGAGAAGGGCCAGGAGGAAGAAGAGGAGGAGGATAGAGATAGATAGATTGAAAGGAGAGGACGAAGAGAAGGAGGAGAAGAAAGGGGACACACGATGATTGCGATATTTACGATGGAGATGAAGACGGGGAAAGAAGAATTCATCTGGATTAAAAGAAGTTGATTAAAAAGAGAGAGGCAAAGATTCAATTGGGAAAGACGTTCAAGCTGAGACTCACGCTAAAGCCAAA
>NC_091566.1:33399542-33402916 GCF_042767895.1 Penaeus vannamei | reverse complement strand
AGGTAAACAAAGATAATAAGAGAGAAGATAAAAAAGAAATCAGACAAACACATTGTCTTAAAATCTATAAAGTATATCTCAGCGGCAGCGGTGAGAAAATCGTAAAAAGAAAATCAGATAATGATAATAATACAACATAGAAACAACAACGATAATCACAGTAATAATGATGATAAAACATTTAAAGCTGATAATTCCTGATTTGTGAGGATGGAGAGACAAAACAAAGGATTGAGAGTGAGACCAAAGGGATTAGATAATAATTGCAGTTTATAGACGCCTAATAAATTCTTCAATAAAACAGCTGACCACCTGGGGAGGGAGGGAGAGGGAGTGGGGAGTGGGAATGGGGGTTGGGAAAGACTGAGGGAAGAGGGAATGGGAAGGGGAAGAGGGAATGGGAAGGGGCAAGAGGGAGGGAAGAGAAAATGGGGAATGAAGGTGGGGAGGATAGGGGGTAAGGGGATTGGGGGTAGGGGGTAGGGGGAAGAGGGGAAGTGCCTCAGGGTAACAAAGGGTAAGAGGAGGAGCAAGAGGGAGGGAAGAAGGAATGGGGAGGGGAGGAGAGGGAATGAGGAAAGGGAATGGAATGAGAAGGGAGACAGGTAATAGGGAGTAGGAACAGGGAGAGGGAGAGAGAGAATAAGAAAGGAAGGGGACGGATGATAGGTAAGAGGGAATATGACGCAACCCCCCCACCCCACCCCCCACCCATTCCTTCCTCTCACCCCCCCCCCCTTTAACACGAGAGATTGCCGCCGGTAAAGTTCCCATTTGAGGCAAAACCTTGCTCGGTTAATAGAGACATAAAAGATATTAATTGGCCATGTCTGAGCTCCGATCGGCTTTGTTGCTCGGTCGGTCGGTCGGCGGGGTTGTTCGGCATCTAATTGATGTGTCGGTTTTGTCGGTCGGTGGGTCTCCCGTCGGATTGGCCTGTAACACGATTGGTGTGTTGAGCGGTCGGTTTGTCGGCTGATCAGTCGGTTTGTCGGTATCTTATCGGGTTGTTCTGCAATATTGCTGGTGTGTTGGTCGGTTAGTCGGTCGGTTTATCAATCGGTCGGTCTCTCATCGGATTTTTTTTACAACATTGCTGGTGCGTTGGTCGGTCAGTCAGTTGGTCAGTCAGTCTATCAGTCGGTCGGTCGGTATAATTCTTTATAACATTGCTGGTGTTTGGTCGGTCAGTCGGTCGGTTTATCAGTCGGTCGGTCTCTTATTGGTGTTTTGGTCGGTCAGTCAGTTTTGTCATTTGGTCAGTCGGTCTATCAGTCAGTCGGTCGGTCTATTTTTTTTTTACAACATTGCTGATGTGTTGGTCAGTCAGTCAATTTTGTCGGTCGCTTGGTCTCCCGTCGGATCGACCTGTAACGTACCTGGTCTGTTTTAAAGGTCATTAAGGTCTAATTGGCCCCCCATCTAACCCTTTCCATCCGTCGGTCAACCGCCCTATCCGTTGCGTAGTCCCACAACCCACCCGTCTATTAGCCCTCCCTCAGTCGCCTCGTCAGTCTATCAATCCACCTGTCAGTCTCCCTTATCCACCGGTCGAAACACGCTCAATCACGCCCACGCCCACGCCCCAAAACAAGCGTGGGCGGCATGGGCGTGCGGGGTCGTCGTCGTGGACCGAGGCTTAATCTCAGTAATTATGTAGAGGATCGGGAACACCTCATCATTACACGGATGGGAAGCGGCCGGAGCCATTACGGGCGGTCTGTCTTGCAATCAGCTGGAGGGAAGGAGGGGAGGGAGGGGAGGAGAAGAGGGAAAGAGGGTGAGGAACAGGGGAGGGAAGGGAAGGAGGGGAGGAGGGGAAGGAGGGAAGGAGGGGAGGAGGGAAGGAGGGTGGGGGAGGAAGGAGGGGAGGAGGGTGGGAGGGAGTAGAGAAAGGGAGAAGGGAAGTGAAAAGAAGATGAGATTAGAGAAAAAGGGAAAGAAGGAAATTAGAAAAAGAGAAGAGAAATTAGAGAAAGGGAGAAGGGAAATTAGAGAAAGAGAGAAGGGAAAGGAGAGAAAGAGAGAAAGGAAATTAGAGAAAGGGAAAAGGGAAATTAGAGAAAGAGAGAAAGGAAATTAGAGAAAGAGAGAAAGGAAATTAAAGAAAGGGAAAAGGGAAATTAGAGAAAGAGAGAAAGGAAAGGAGAGAAGGATAGAAGAGAAATTAGAGAAAGAAAGAAGGAAGTCAGAAAGAGAAGAGAAGGGAAAAGGAGAGAGAGAAAGGGGAAGGAAATTAGAAAGAAAAGAAAATTGAGAAAGGGAGAAGGGATAGAAGAGAAGGATAGAAGGGAAAGGAGAGAAAGAGAGAAGAGAAAGGAGAGAAAGGGCGAAGGGAAAGGGGAGAATGAGAAAAGGGAAAGGAAAGAAAGGGAGAAGGGAAATTAGAGAAAGGAGAGAAGGATAAGAGAGAAATTATAGAAAGAAAGAAAGGAAATTAGAGAAAGAGCGGAGGGAAAGGGGAGAATGAGAGAAGGGAAACAGTTGTTATTATTGCCTTAATGAGGAGTTCAACGTCGTCCTATTTATCTCGTTCGTTATTAGCATCCGTCATCGTTCCACTTATCATGTTAATCCGTTGCCTTCTCGTCTCCCCTTCTCCCCTTTCTCCCTCGTCCCTCCTCCCTTTCTCTCTCGATCTTTATCTTTCTTTCTTTCTCTCTCGATCTTTCTCTTTATCTAAATTTCTCTCTCTCTTTCTCTTTATCAAAATTTCTCTCTCTGTCTGTATCTCTCTCTCTCTCTCTCTCTCTCTCTCTCTCTCTCTCTCTCTCTCTCTCTCTCTCTCTCTCTCTCTCTCTCTCTCTTTATCTTTTCTTTATTTATATCTCTCTATCTCTCTTCTCACTCTTCTTCCATCCTTCTCCTACGTCACTTTCTTTTCTTTTTCTCTTCCTCCTTCTTTTCTAATCTTCCCCTTTCTCCCTCTCAAAGTCCTCTTCCTCCTCCTCCTTCTACTACTACTACCCTTGTTTCTCCTCCTCCTCCTCCTCCTCCTCCTCCTCCTCCCCCTCCCCCTTCCCTTTCCTCTTCCTCTTCTTAATGATTAACCTTCGCAAAAGCCTTCCAGATGTCGATCCATCTATCAATCTTGCAACCCTTCGCCCCCCTCCGTCCCCGTCTCCTCCCTTCTCCTCCTATTCCCCTCTCCTCCCTCCTCCCTTCTCTTCTCTTCCCAATCCTTCCCCTCTCTTTCTCTCTCAATGTCAGAATCTTTTTTTCGTTATTTTGAGGATCGCGTGTGTATTTCATATATTTTCACTCTTTCACTCTCCTAAATTCTTTTTCTTGGCTGTTGATTGTTTATTCATGTTTCTCTTGTATCTATCTATTCGTTTATTATCATTATCATTTTCTTTTAGTTTCTTTATTCT
>NC_091566.1:33382042-33389542 GCF_042767895.1 Penaeus vannamei | reverse complement strand
CTATCGTGAGTGATTGGAGTTTATGGATGATGCCATGAAAATAATAATGATAATAATAATAATAATAATTAGTTCGGGGATCTTTTTACAATATTGTTGTTTTTAGTTAATGTACATATTAGTTTGCGTGTGAGTATGTTTGTGTAAATAGCATGCAGCAACAACTGGTTCTTCAATGTATATTTTTCTATATATTCATCTCTCTCTCTCTCTCTCTATCTATCTATCTATCTATCTATCTATCTATCTATCTATCTTTCTCTCTCTCTCTCTCTCTCTCTCTCTCTCCCTCTCTCTCTCTCTCTCTCTCTCTCTCTCTCTCTCTCTCTCTCTCTCTCTCTCCTTATTATCTTTACCCTTGACCTCCCTGCAATTACTGCAAATTGGAATTTAGGCCTATGCGCTGGCTCATACCCCCCCTCCCTCCATTCTTCTCACCCTTTCCTATTCCAGTACCCCCCCCCTTCTCCCCTTCATCTAATTCCATCCACATCCTGATCTTCTTCCTGTATCATCTGGGCCAAGAAAGTGTCAAATGCGAATGTGTGGAATATCTTGGATGTGTGTGTGTGTGAGTGTGTGTGTGCGTTGAGGTGTGTGTGTGTGTGTGTGTGGGGAGTGATGGGTGTGTTTGCAGGGTTTGGGGTTTGTGTGCAGTGTGATCATTATGTTAATGAATGAGGGGGATGAATGAGGGTACAGAGGATGGGTTTGTGTGTGTGTGTGTATGTGTGTGTGTGTGTTTGTGTGTGTGTATGTGTGTGTGTGTGTGTGTGTGAGTGTGTGTGTGTTGAGGGGTGGGCGGGGGGTATGTTTGTACGGGGATGAGTTTGTGTGTGTTTGTGTGTGTGTCTTTGTGTGTGTGTGTCATTGAATTTTAAAAAGTAACATAATCATAACTCGTATCGTTGTTTGTAACATCATTGTTATACATTACTACGCTTGTACTATTATCCCTTGTTCTCAATCTTATCGTAATCCTAATAAATAGTTATCCACATCAAAATCATCCTACGATTAATGGTCAATCACCAATTTGATATCTCGAAAGTCGCAATCATCATCTTTTGTCATTAAAATTAATTCGATCATAAACCACGCAGCGGGACTATCGAATGGAGATAAAATAAAATCATTTTGATCAATTTGATGTCGATGAAAACATTACGAATACGATTCAATTCCGGCAAAAAAAAAAAAAAAAAAAAAAAAAATGCACAGTTTATTTGCAGGGACAGCTCTATATTGAGCCATTTTTTTCCGGGTTGCGTTTTGGTCTTCCAATAATGATGTACTTGACTACAACTCGATGCTGATTTAGGGAACCGGTTTCGAAATCTGTTCATCATAATTTTCCTGTTCTTGATTTTTTGTTTGTTTACTCATGGGAGATTTTTTTTTTTTTTTTTTTTTTTTTTTTTTTTATAGCATGTGGATCTGATCGATGGTTCGCGTATTTTTTTGTGAAATCTAAACTTTTTGAATTAATATAAATGAAAGAAAAATCAGTATCTTTATTAATTTTGAGTCTACTATGTGTTCTACTTATATAAAGAAGAGACAAGAAGAGTGGAAATATGATGCAAATACAGTGGGAGAAAAGAGGTGGTAATTAAAGAGAAAATAATTTTTCCAGAAATTTTCTTGTCCGAAAATTATAATAGATAAATAAAGAAATAAAGAATGAATAGATAGAAGAAAATTTAAGAATAAAAGACAGAGAATGATAAAATGAAGAGGGAAGGTCAGTAACAATTATTCAGCATCATGAAAATTCTGTGATACGAACTCCCCCCCCCCCCACCCCCACCCCTACTCTCTTTCCTTTCTTCACTTTTAACTCCCTTTCCTTCTCTCTTCCTTCTTTTCTCCCTCTGTCTTTAACCCCTTGCCTTGCTCCCTCCCTACCTCCTTCTTCATTAGCATGTTCTTCTTCCCTCCCTTTATCGCTCTTTTCTTACTTCCTTCTTCAATCCCCTTTCCCACCTCCCTCGCTCCCTCTCGCCTTCCTTTCTTCTTTCCTCTTCCATTTTCTATCCCTTCTTCCCTCCCCCCCCCCATCCACCACCTTTCTCCCTCTCCCCCTTATTACACCACTCCCTCCTCCCCCCCCTCCCCCTCCCTTAATACAATCTATAACTACATCATCTACAACAAGCCACGCTGTACAACAATACCCCGAAGGAGAGGGGTGGGCTGCCAGACGCACGACCACGCCTGTAGAGCAGCCGGCACCAGCATCTTCGGGCCGTGTGCTGATGACAGAACAATTACTCTCACTTATGGCAAAATCGATCAAGCCATTTTGGGCGTTCCGAGTGGGAGAGCGAGTTCGAAGCCTCACGGGTGGGCGCGAAGAATCGAGCGGGCGCGCGGGCGGGCGGGCGGGTAGACGGGCGGCCGGGCGGTTAGAATAGGCTTATAAGGTTCGGGATGGGCGTGAGATGACGCGGGCGTGGAGATATAAGAGTAAAAAGGGAATTGAATGAGGGTTTAAAATAGGGTGATGGGCGGGAGGTAGAAAGCGGGTTGTTTGGGCGTGAGGCGGAGAGGGTGGGCGGCCATTGGACTTCATCCTGATAGCAATTTACGAGTCTTTAAAATGGGTGGGCAGGTGTGAGCCCGTTTTCTGCGCCTTTCAAAGGGGAATCAGGCATTTTATTGGGTTCGCTTGCATGCCAGGGGGGACTAAAAATTCCCAGAAATTGGCGAAAAGTACTTTAGAAGAAAAAAGGCTTTTTTGCCCTTTTTTTCTACTTCTTTCTTGGTCTCTTTCTCTCTAACTTTCACTCCTCTTTCTTGTCTCTCACATTCGCTATTTCTTTTCTCGAAAAATAATTAATATATATATTTTTTAAGTTCTTTTGTCTTGTATAAAAAAATAATAATATATCTAAGAATTCCTGCCTTTGTCCGACATCAATATCTTCCTCCACTTCTCTATTTACATATTCCGTTTCTTCTTTTCTTTTTTTTCCCTAAACCAGCGACTCCACATTAATTCCATTCCTTAATTATCATAACTGTGATAAAGCCTTATATTTCTTCTAATTGCACCTATAAATAGCAATTGCCTTTTCTCTCCATGATTACCTCCGTGTCTCCGTTCCTCTTTTTCTCTTCCTAATTACTACCTTTACGCCCATTTACCTATTCTTAGAAGATGGTGCTAATCGGCCTTGAGAACAGGATCAAGAACAGGAGTTTTGCTGAAGGAATTTTTCTTCTCTTCCTTCTTATTTCTCTTCGTCTTCCTTTCCGCGTCTTCTTCCTCTTCTTTTTCTCCTTCTTTTCATCTTTTTCTCGCTCATCTAAGTCTTCTTCGTCATTGTTTTTTTTTTCTCTCTCTTTCTTTTTTTTCTTCTTCATATTCCTTCTCCATGTCTTCTGTCTCTGTCATTATTTGGAATTTTGTCTTTATTTGTACTTTCGATTGATTTTATTGAGTTACACGAACTTATAAAAATGCCTTCACAGAAGAGAGTCAGAATGAAAATAAGAATTAAAAAGAAAAATAGAAAAAGTAAGGATGCATAGAGTAATAGATAAGATGATAGTCGAAATATATATGATGAAACCAGATAAGCAACTGAATTAATAGGAAAATTAAAAGAATATTTGAATTCATGAAACTGTACCTTTTGATTTAGAATTCACTGTCTTGCTAACTCTCTGTTCGTTATAGCCACGAACTCATGAATCTCGCGAACTTTTTTGAAGATTTTTATATGCATTTTTAATACATGCAATTAATGTACGCATTTTAAGTGCATGCTAAAATATCTCTTAGTGACAAGAGGCTGTATTCACTTATTTTCATCACTTATTTCTATATAATGAAAAAAATCGACTGTGACATTTTTATGGATTTTCTTTTTTTTTACCCATTTACTGTTGTTTTATTTTTTTATCCATAAAATTCCCTTTTCTTTCAATATTTTTTTCTTTCTTTTCTTTTATTCTTCCATTTACCAATATCTTCTTGTTTGCGTCCCTGCCTCTTCCTCGATTTTTTTTTTTTTTTATAAGATAACAAAAATTCTACTAAAAATACCCTTTCTTTATTCTTCATCTATCTATTCATTTTCCCTTCTATATTTCCCTAATATATCTGTTTTTTTCAGTTATCGCTTTATTAAGGACTGACGTAAAGCAGAAGAAAAAAATCTTTATATCTAAAGCTCTTTCATTTCTCTTTTTTTATTTATTTACTTTTTACACACACACACACACACACACACACACACACACACACACACACACACACACACACACACACACACACATATATATATATATATATATATATATATATATATATATATATGTATATATATATATATATATATATATATATATATATATATATATTTTTTTTTTTTTTTTTTTTTTTTTTGGGGGGGGTTCTTTTAATCTATTCATTTATTATTATTTTTTATATTTACCCAAATACACACCTTTTTGCGCAGCTTCCTCGTTCCTCATAACCTCCGCAATATCATGAAAATAAGAAGAAAAAAACGAAAAAGAAGAAAATGCAGAAAGAGAGAGAGAGAGAGAGAGAGAGAGAGAGAGAGAGAGGGAGAGAGAGAGAGAGAGAGAGAGAGAGAGAGAGAGAGAGAGAGAGAGAGAAGAGAAAGAGAAGAGTGTGTGTAGAGAGAGAGAGAGAAAGAAGAGAAAGTGTGTGTGAGAGAAAGAAAGTGTGAGAGAGAGAGAGAGAAAGAAAGAAAGTGTGTGAGAGAGAGAGAGAGAAAGAAAGAAAGTATGTGAGAGAGAGAGAAAGAAAGAAAGTGAGAGAGAAAGACAAAGTGAGATAAGGAAAGAGATAAAATAATCGAGAGAAAAGAAAACGAAAGAAAGAGACCAAGAGAGATCAATGAGAAGACGAAGACGAAAACAAAAACAGAGAGATGGAAAATCCGACACCAAGCCTGTATGTCGCCCTTGAAACGGCCGCGTAAACCCAAAATAATAGGACTCGCATGACAGCCATCCGGACTTTGTTATCAGTGAATATGGCTTTGTTATCCGTGTTATTAGTGGGGTGGGGGTGGGGAGGTGAGGGGGATAGACGAGGGAGGGGTGAGGGGGTGAGGAGGTTGGCGAGGGAGGGAGAGGGGAGGGTGGGGGAGCGAGGGAGGAGGAGGAGGAAGGAGTAAGGGGGAGGGGAAGAGAGAGTGAGGGGTGGGGTGGGAAAGAGAGGGAGTGAGGGGAGGGGGAGGAGGTTGACGACGGAGGAGGGGATCTGTGTCAGGAAAAGGTGGTGGGGGTTTGTCAGAGTGATGGGGTTAAAGGTAGGGGGAGGGTGTTATTGGGTGGCGGGGCTGGATTCGTATAGATAGATAAGGGGGTTTTGTATGTTTGGGTGTGTGTGCGTGTCAGTGTGTGTATGTGTATGAGTTTATGTGCGTGTGTGAGTATGTGAGATTATGTTCGCGGGCGCGCATGTGTGTATGTGTGTGAGTTTATGTGTGTGTGTGTGTGTATGTGCGTCTGTCTGCGTGCTTTTGCCCATGTCTGTGCGTCTGTGAGGTCCTTTTTTCCCTCCCGTTTTCAATTTTCTTTTTCCGTCTTTTCATCCCTCTCCAGTAGGTTCAGTAGTCCTTTGTGCACGAAATTGGAATTGTGCAGCACGAAGGTTTATACATTTCTCTCTCTTTTTCAATGAGATATCTCGTAGACGCATACATTCATGCATACAGACACAAACAGACGCATTTACTCACATACATACACATAAACACACACAAACACACACACAGACACACAAGCACACACACACACACACACACACACACACACACACACACACACACACACACACACACACACACACACACACACACACACACACACACACACACACACACACACACACACACACACACACAGACATATATATATATATATATATATATATATATATATATATATATATATATATATATATATATATATATATATATACAAACAGACACACTCACGTGCACACATATATGTGTGTATGCGTGTATATATGCATGTATGTGTGCATGAGCTTACGTACGTGCGTATGTATGCATATATGTATGTGTATGTATATATGTACTTATGTATATATGAATGCATGTATGTATGCATGTGTGTGTTTATGTCTGTAGGTATATATGTTTGCATGTACGTATAAATGGATGTATGTTTGTATATCACGTGTATTATATTATATTATATATATATATAAATATACATATATATATATATATATATATATATATATATATATATATATATATATATATATATATATATATATATATATATATATATATATATATATATATATATATATATATATATATATATATATGTAGGCTTTTGGAAGGCGGGTTACGCCACGCGACTATGACTGAATATTATCCACCGAATTATTCCTCATGAAAAGTTTTTGTTATGTCTTTAGTGATCTTTGGTATGAGGATGATTAGTAGGAAAAGAAGAAAAGAGGAAAGGAGAATGAAGGGATACAGAAGAAGGAGAATTAGATGAAAAAAGGGGAAAAAAAGGTTAGCGATGGAGAATGGAAGAGGTGGCAATAAAGATATGAGATGCAGAACATTAAGAAAAATACGATAAAACGATTAAGGAGAAAAGGAGAATGAAGAGGTAAAGAAGAAACAAAACAATAACAGAGTAAGTGTCCTGAAGTGACCGGATAATGCGATTCGAAGTGACCAGAGTATGTGACTTGAAGTGACTTGAAGCGTCAGGAATCCTAATCTCTGTTTAACATGTCCGTCACATATGTTGAAGCCTGCCCCAAAATCTTCTTCCTTTAACCACGGGTAACTTGGAATGGAAAAGGAAAAAGCTTGATATTCATTCCTGATTTTTGGTTCCTATTCCAAGCTCTCGAATTTGACTCTGGGATTAATTTGCCAAAATGGACAAGATGAAGGATTTTTTTTGAGGGGGGTGGGGGTCGGGGGTGGGAAGGGTTTCTGTGTGTGTGTGTGTGGGAGAGAGAGAGAGAGAGAGAGACAGACAGACAGACAGACAAATAGACAGACAGAGAGAGACAAAGAGAAACAGAGAGAGGGAGAGCGAGAGACCCAGAGAGAAAATGATAGAGGTAGATAGAGACAGACAGAAAGATATATAGAGAGAGATCAAACGAAAAACCCAGAGATTGAGAGACAGAGACAGACGGACAGACACAGACAGACAGACACACAGACACACAGACACAGAACAAACCAGACCCACGAACCTTCCCAAAGGCAGCCCAGATAGCCCCGAAGAACAGACAGCACCGCTCCCTGGCCACATCAAGGGCTCCAGAGCTAGCGGATAACACCGTAAGTGCTCCCATTTCCTCCATCGCAGTGAATAGAAGGTTGCTGAAGAGGAGACTCGGGGAGCGTCTTACTTAAAGAAAGGCTTCTCCACGCTGAGAGAATGGCGCTCTTAAAGAACGGATTCGGATGCTGCGTCTCTCTTGAACAACGGATGATGCTTTTTTTT
>NC_091566.1:33359542-33362042 GCF_042767895.1 Penaeus vannamei | reverse complement strand
TAGAGAGAGAGAGAGAGAGAGAGAGAGAGACGCAGCACCAACAAAAATAACAGAAATAGATCCTACAAAGATATTAATAGAATCCAATATCTCTTGACGGATCTTCATATCTTTTATTGAGTGAATTGAACTGAAGGGTGAGGCTTGGAGGGGGGGGGGTTGGGGGGGGGGGGCTTTCTCTCTCAACATACGGAGGCAGAGTATGACCGGCTGTGCAGTGACAGAGAAAAATGGAGCTTAGAAATTTCACTTTGTTATTTTTTCATTTTATTTATTTATTTATTTTTGTTATTGTTTTTTGTTATTGTTTTTTTTTTTTTTTTTTTTTTTTTTGTCTTTCTGTTTCTCTTTTCTGATTTTTATTTTCTATTTCGCTTGATGTCTCATACGCTCTTTCCTCTCTCTCTCTCTTTGACTGTATTTCTCTTTCTCTCTCTCTCTCTCTTTCTCTCTCTCTCTCTCTCTCTCTCTCTCGCTCGCTCTCTCCTCTCTCTCTCTCTCGCTCGCTCTCTCTCTCTCTCCGTTCAGTTCTACATCCATACAACCTACCTACCTATCTATTCATCCACCCATCTATCTTCGTCCCTTTCCCCCCCCCCTCTCTCTCTCTCTCTCTCTCTCTCTCTCTCTCTCTCTCTCTCTCTCTCTCTCTCTCTCTCTCTCTCTCTCTCTCTCTCTCTCTCTCTCTCTCTCTCTCCTTCCCCTCTCATCCCTCTATCCCTCTCTCTCTCTCTCTCTTACTCTCTCTCTCACTCCCTCTTTCTCTCCCTCTCACTCCCTCTTTCTCTCCCTCTCACTCCCTCTTTCTCTCCCTCTCACTCCCTCTTTCTCTCCCTCTCACTCCCTCTTTCTCTCCCTTAGGATCGTGATGGATAGCTCTCCAAGAGGATTAATATCCGATAGTTGGCGTGCGCGTATGCAGACTCCGGCGCTAAGTAAAAGAGGGAAGAGGGGAGATCCGGGAAGCAGGGAGGGGAGAGGAGGGGGTGGAAGGATGCTGGGAAGGGAGGAGAGGAGATAAAGATGGAGAGAGGGAGGGTAGGGAGGGAGGAGAGGAGATGAAGATGGAGAGAGGGAGGGTAGGAAGGGAGGAGAGGGGATAAAGATGGAGAGAGGGAGGGTAGGGAGGGAGGAGAGGAATAAACAGGGTTGGGAGAGGATGCTGTGAAGGAGATTGAGCATGCTGGGAAGGAGGAGAGGAGATAAAGATGGAAAGAGGGAGGCTAGGAAGGAAGAAGAGGAGATAAACAGGGTGGGGAGAGGGATGTTGGGGAAGGAGATGGAGGAAGTTCTGGGAAGGGGAAGAGAGGAGATAAAGATGGAGGAGGGATGTTAGAAGGGAGAAGTGGAGATAAACAAGAGGGAGAGAGGGATGGAAGGATGCTAGGAAGGAGGAGAGGAGATAGACAAGATGCAGAGAGAGGAATGTTGGGAATGGAGAAGAAGAGATAAAGATGGAGAGAGGGAGGCTAAGAAGTGAGGAGAGGAGATAAACAAGATACAGAGAGAGGAATGTTAGGAATGGAGAAAGAGGAGATAAACAAGATGTAGAGAGGGATGCTTGGGAGGGAAAGGAGATGGAAGGAAGGATGCTTGGAAGGAGAAAGAGGAGATGAAAAAGACTGAACAAGGGATGCTGGAAAGGAGAAGATGGAGAAAGGGAGAGTTAGAAAGGGGGAAGGGAGAATAGAAAATAGGGAGGAAGGAGGCGAGGGAAGGAGTTGGAGGAGATAGAAGGGAGAAAAGCGAAAAGGGAGAGGAACGTAGAGACGAGAGAAAGTGGTAAGAGAAGAAATTGAGAAAATTGAAAGGGGGGGGGAAGGAGCAAAAGAAAGAAGAATGGAAAGGGGAAAGGAAAAGGGGGGTTGGGGAATGAAGACTTGAGGAAGAAGGAATGGAGAAGATAAATGAGGAGGAATGAAGAGAAAGCGAGAAAATGGAGAGGGAAGGAGAGCAGGGAGGAGGCGAAGACGAGAGATAGGAGGGGGACATAAGAAGAGATAGAAGGATGAGGAGAAGAAGAAAAAAGAGCGCAAAGGAGAGGAAGTTAAACAGGAAAAGTAGAATTGTAAAAGGAAAGGGAGTTGCAGGACGTAAGAAAGAAAGAAAAGGGTAAAGGGAGGATGAAGGGAAAAACGAAGAGCATGAGAGTAAAAGTGACAGAATGGAGAGATAAAATGTAGTAAGATAGAGAATGAAGGGTATGGATGAGAGGGAAGGAACATGAATAGGAAATGTAACCCAAAAGGGAGAAAAGAGAGAGAACAATATATAGTTTAAGGGGTAAAGGAAAAGGAGAGTGGCACACACACACACATTCACGTTCACACACACAAACACAAATACACACACAGAAACACACATTCACGCACACACACACAAACACAAATACGCACACACACACACACACACACACGCACACACACACACAAACACACACACACACACCAAAGACAACTGTGTCATTTGAGATCAGATGACCTTCTTGCCCGGAGAGGCT
>NC_091566.1:33349542-33357042 GCF_042767895.1 Penaeus vannamei | reverse complement strand
ACCCCCACCCCTCTCCACTCCCCCACCTCACCTCAATCCCTCAACCCTCTCCACTTCCCACCCTTCCCCTACTCCCCACCTCCACCCCTCCCTCCCTCCCTCCCATACTCCCCACACCCACACCGCTCCACTCCCCCGCATCCTCCCACGGTCCACAGACCCCAAAGAACGTCCTCCACAGAGCATAAAATACGAGCCGAAGCCACCTGGGGGGGTAAATGAGCCCTCACATAATAGTCTCGGTTAGCCAGGCTGGATGGAATGGGCAAAGGGGGAGGGGGGAGGGGGGAGGGGAGGACAGAGAGAGATCGAGGGGAAGAGAAAACAGGGGGGAGCATAGGGGGAGGGGAGGATAGACAGAGATCGAGGGAGAGAGAAAATGGGGGGTGGGAGGAAGTAAAGGGGGGGGGTCGAGTCTTCACATAATAGCGGTTCTCCAGGAATATCTTATTAAGGTAATATCTCGGTTAGCCAGGCTGGATGGAATGGGCAAAGGGGGGGAGGGGGGGAGGGGAGGATAGAGATCGAGGGAAGAGAAAAAATGGGGGGGAGGGAGCATAGGGGGAGGGAGGATAGATAGAGATCGAGGGAAGAGAAAAATGGGGTGGGAGGGAGCATAGGGGAGGGGAGAATAGACAGGTATCGAGGGGAAGAGAAAAATGGGGTGGGAGGAGCATAGGGGGAGGGAGGATAGATAGAGATCGAGGGGAAGAGAAAAAATAGGGGGTGGATGGAGCATGGGACAAGGGGGAGGAGGATAGACAGAGATCGAGGGGAAGAGAAAAAATAGGGGGGGAGGGAGCATAGGGGAGGAGGATAGACAGAGATCGAGGGAAGAGAAAAATGGGATGGGAGGAAGCATAGGGGGAGGGAGGATAGATAGAGATCGAGGGAAGAAAAATAGGGGGGTGGGAGGGAGCATAGGGGGAGGGGAGGATAGACCGAGATCGAGGGAAGAGAAAAATAGGGGAGTGGGAGGGAGCTTAGGGGAGGAGGGATAGATAGAGATCGAGGGAAGAGAAATAATGGGGGGGTGGGAGGGAGCATAGGGGAGGGGAGGATAGACAGAGATCGAGGGAAGAGAAAATAGGGGGAGTGGGAGGGAGCGTAGGGGGGAGGGAGGATAGATAGAGATCGAGGGGAAGAGAAATAATGGGGGTGTGGGAGGGAGCATAGACAGAGATCGAGGGAAAGAGAAAAAATAGGGGGGGGGGGAGAGGGAGATGGGTCGAGATAGGGGAAGAAGAGAGGGAGTTGGAGAGGTTAAAAAATGGGAGATTAATTAATTTTTCATCTGTTTTTCTTGCTCTTTAGCTTCACTCTTATAACCAGCATTGTTATTAACATTAGTAGCAAAGGTAAAAGTAGCTTTAATAATAGTAATGATAATAATAACGTTATGATAATAGTAACGGTAATTTGTGTGTTGTAAGTAGAGTAATAAATGGATACGTCTGTAAGAGGAGGATTGGAGATCAAAAATATGAAAATAGTGAAATTAGTAGTAATAGGAAGAACTTAGTTTCTGTGTGTTTTGGTTGCTTTTATGTGTGTACACTTTATCAGTTCTTCTCTTTTCTGTTGTTCTTCATATGATTACCATTTTTCTTTCAACTTCTATTTCTTCTTCTTTTTCAGATTCTCCGTTTTCTTATTCCTCCTTCTCCCATTCCTCCTATTCCTCCTCCTCCTCCTCCTTCTCCTTATCCCCCGAATCATTTCCTCTCTCTTAACATTCTTCTCCTTCGGTCCCTCCGCCCACGCCATCTCAGGTACCTCCAACTTCTTCCTCCTTCTCACCCTCTTCCTTTTCCTCCTTCTCCTCCTCTTCATCCCTCCAATTTACTTCCTCTATCTAATTATTATCCTCTTTAGGTCCCCTTTCCTCTGCCTTCTTAGATACGTCCTGCATCCTCCTCCTTCTCTTTCTATTCCTACTCCTTCTCCTCCTATCCCTCCTTCTTCTCATTTTTCTCCTCCTCTCCCTCCTTCTCCTCGTCTTCATCCCCCGATTTCTCAGGTACCTTCAACCTTCTACTTCTTTTCCTATTCCTCCTACTTCTGTTTCTCTTCCTCTTCCCTCCTTCTCTTACTCCTCCACTTCCTTTTTGTCCTCCTCGTCTTCATCGCCAATTTACTTCCTCTATCTCATTATTCTCCTCCTTCGCTCCCTCCTTCTTCTCAGGTAATTCCAGCCTCCTACTCCTTCTCCTCCTATTCCTCCTATTTCTATTTCTCCCCCCTCCCCCACCACCTTCTCCTACTCTTCCACTTCCTTTTCCTCCTCCTCCTCCTCCTCATCCCTCGATTTACTTCCTCTATCTCATTCTTCTCCTCCTTCGCTCCCTCCTTTTCCTCAGGTACCTCCATCCTCCTACTCCTTCTCCTCCTGTTCCTCCTATTACTATTTCTCCTCCTCCCCCCCCCTCCTTCTCCTACTCCTCCACAAACTTTTCCTCCTCCTCCTCCTCCTTATCCCCCGATTTACTTCCTCTATCTCATTATTCTCCTCCTTCGGCCCCTCTACCTACGCCTCCTTAGGTACCTCCAGCTTCCCCACGAATCCTATGGGGTGACTTAGGGATCAGCTTCTGTTTCCTTCGCATCCTATTACTGTACCTTTTGTTTTTCGGTTGTTTTTCCTTTATCATTCTTCGTTCTTTTGTTATTTGTGTTATTTTTTCCTTGTCATTCTACCTTTCTTTTGTTGTCTGTCTGTCTGTTTGTCTGTCTCTGTCTCTCGTCTTTTCTTTCTTTTGTTATCTGTCTGTCTGTCTGTCTGTCTGTCTGTCTGTCTCTCTCTCTCTCTCTCTCTCTCTCTCTCTCTCTCTCTCTCTCTCTCTCTCTCTCTCTCTCTCTCTCTCTCTCTCTCTCTCTCTCTCTCTCTCTCTCTCCTTTCTCTCTCTTTCTCTCTTTATCTCTCTCTTTCTCTCTCTTTCTATCTATCTCTATATCTCTCTATCTCTCTATCTATCTATCTATCTCTTAGAAATGTCAAGTTTTTCCTTATATTCTGTTTTCTTTCTTATAAACTATGCTATTACATTTTTTTATTTTTTTTTTATCATTGTTCCATTCTTTATCTCCCTTTTTTTAACCCTTTCACCTATCTCCACATTCTGCAACGACCCAGATAATTACAAAGCAAATGACAATGATTAAGACAATATCGATAATAACCCAACAGCAAATCCATTAAATGCGATGATTATATCGTAAATAATTAAATGGTAGAGCGATTAAGCTGATGGGTGATTGATATGAATTAGGTGATGGTAATTGCGTAATTGTTGTTGTTGGGTTGTTAAGAGTAGATTGACACTGATGCTGAGTTCCCTTCCTGGCCAGGACTGTTGGCTTTTTTTTTTCTAATATGAGATGATATGAGATGATATTTTGTATGTTGTCTTTGTTGTTGATTTTTGATATGTAGTGTGTGTGTGTCTTTCTTTCTCTTTCTCTATCTCTCTCTCTTCCTCTCATTCTGTCTCTCTCTCTCTTTCTCTCTCTCTCTCTCTCTCTCTCTCTCTCTCTCTCTCTCTCTCTCTCTCTCTCTCTCTCTCTCTCTCTCTCTCTCTCTCTCTCTCTCTCTCTCTCTCTCTCTCTCTCTCTCTCTCTCTCTCTCTCTCTCTCTCTCTCTCTCTCTCTCTCTCTCTCTCTCTCTCTCTCTCTCTCTCTCTCCTCCTCTCCACCCTCCCTCCCTCCCTCCCACCCTCCCTCCCTCCCTCTTTCCCTCTCTCCCTCCCTCCTCTCTCTCTCTCTCTCTCTCTCTCTCTCTCTCTCTCTCTCTCTCTCTCTCTCTCTCTCTCTCTCTCTCTCTCTCTCTCTCCCTCCCTCCCTCTCTCCCTCTCTCCCTCTCTCCCTCTCTCTCCCTCCCTCCCTTTCTCTCTCTCTCTCACCCTCTCCAGACCCTAATTTGCTCCGGTGTGTTTAATCCTTTGACGCAATCAGAGGATAATTTACTTAGGTTTCAATCCCATTAAGGAGAGAGACTGGAATCTGTCTTCCGCCTTTCTCACGTCCGCCGTTACACTGATACTCGCTGACCGATGGTATGTTATGTTTTTCCTTTTTTTTAATTTTTCGTGTTTGTTTGTTTTTTCTGTCTTTCTTTTGGGGTGTTGAGTAGTATGTTATGTTTTTCCTTTTTTTTCGTGTTTGTTTGTTTTTCTGTCTGTCTTTTGGGGTGTCGGACTGGATTTTCTAGAAGTCTTTTTTTCTTGTTTTTATTACTTTATTTATATATTTTTTCTTGTCTTTTCTTATTCCTCTTCTGACTAGCCGCAGATCAAAGAAAAGAGTGAAAAACAAGCGAAGAAAAGCAGAAATAGAGAGAGGGGGAGAAGAAGAAGAAGAAGAAGATGGAAGAAGAAGAAGAAGAAGAAGAAGAAGAAGAAGAAGAAGAGAGAGAAAGAAGAAGAAGAAGAAGAAGAAAAAAAAGAGATGAAGAGATACGCACAGACAGACAAACATACAACCAACCAAACAAACATACAGACAAATAACCAGAGAAACAAACATAAATCCAAACAAAGACACCAAAGGCCAAACCAGACAACCCAAACACACAGACACACCATCAAAACCCCACAAGACCCAAAAGACAGACACAGACAAGCTACGAAATTCACCGACACCGCCACCGCAGAATTCCTCTCTCTGCCGCCGCCTGTATCCACGACGAATGCTAATACCTTTGACCACAACAGGACACGTACGAGAACCTTTCTACAACGGCGGCGATGTTGCTTTGTTTTGGTGGTATCGCATGCCACTGAGGATGCTGCGTGATCGAAGGGCAGTGCCAATACTTTGTGTGTTTCTGGTACTGGGGTATCTTCAGGGTTGATACGAGAATTGTTGTACGAGGATAATGCTGATACCTGATCCCAGTTAACACCGGATTAATACTGATACCAGAGCTGATACCTGATCCCAGTTAACACCGGATTAATACTGATACCAGAGCTGATACCTGATCCCAGTTAACACCGGATTAATACTGATACCAGAGCTGATACCTGATCCCAGTTGATATTGGAATGATATCTGATACCAGAGCAATAGCAATACAAGAATGTTGATAGTGATACCAGGAAAGGAACGTCGATACCAGAATAACAGTATGAAGGATAACATCAGGGTGAATACAATACCAGATTCATTGCCGATACAGTACAATACCAATGCACTATAAGTACCAGGGGAATGCGAGTGGAATACCACTGCCGTAAACATACCACGACCGATACCAGCACAATTTACTTAATCGCATTTTCAGAGTTCGCAGAGAGAGAATAAAAAGGAAGAAAGAAAGAAAGAGAGAAAGAACTCAGGAGAACTCCAGAACTTGAGAATGGATTCCTCTCCTTCCCCTCCCTCCCTCTCCTCCCCTCCCAACCCCCTCTCTCTCCCTCTCTTCCCCTCCCAACCCCCTCTCTCTCCCTCTCCTCCCCTCCCAACCCCCTCTCTCTCCCTCTCCTACCCTCCCAACCCCCTCTCTTCCTCTCCCTCCCCTCCACATCACTCTTGCCTCTCCCCTACCAGTGTGTCTCCCTCTCCTCCCTCTCCTCTTTCCCCCGTCTCCCTCCCAACCTCCCCTCTCTCCATACCAGCCCCCTCCCCTCCCAACACTCCCCCTACTACCCCCAGACTTCGAATTCCGCCACCACGACACAAATAAAAATAATCCCCAACGACTAGAACATTTCCGAATAAAAAAAAGAAAAAGAAAGAAAAAAAAGAAAAAGAAAAAAAAATCCATGATGGTAGAAGCATCACTATTCTGGAAGTGTTCCCTAACTCTCCGTCTTTCTCCCTCCCTCTCCCTCTCCCTCTCCCTCCCTCCACACGATCCCCCCACCCCCCACCCCACTGCATCCTTACTTCCTCCCCTCTCCCCCTTCACCCCCTCTCCCCTCCCCACTTCCCTCTCCCCGCCTCTCTCTATTTTCTCCGGCAAGTTCACAATCGCTGTGTCTTTTTTTTCTTTCTTTCTTTCTTTCTTTCGAGCTTAGTTTTATAAGAGCATTTTCCTCGTGCAATGTTTCCAATTTGCATTTGCTATTCTCTTTTCGGTATCTTATTATATAACTTTGATTGCATACTTATTTTTTACAGTCTCATGCTCAGTATTGTTATTGAAGCTGTTACCATCATCAGTAGTATCATAATTTTCATTTTTACCATTATTATTCTGATTAAAGACATTAACTTCATCATCCTTATCATCATTAACGTCATTATCATAATCATATGCATTATCAACGTTATCATTACTACTATCATCATCATCTTCATCAACATTATCACCATCACTTTTTTTCCTCTTTATTTCTTCAAAATATATTCACCTCATTCAAACGCAACATTCCTGTCTTTATTTCTAATTTCCCATTCGTATTTGTATCCTCCTTTATCACTTATTTCTCTTCCGATATTTTTTTCTTTCATCAGTTTTTTTGTTTATTTTTCCTTTCATTTTTTCTTTGCTGTTTTCGTGTAGGTTTGTTTGCTTGTTTGTGCATGTATTTTTTCTTATTTTCTTCCATTTTATTTTCTACTTTATTTTATTTTCTTCTTCTTCCTCTTCTTCTTCTTCTTCTTCTTCTTCTTCTTCTTCTTCTTCTTCTTCTTCTTCTTCTTCTTCTCTCTCTCTCTCCCTCTCTCTCCCTCTCTCTCCTTCTTCTTCTCTCTCTCTCTCTGTCTTTCTTTCTCTCTCTCTCTCTCTCTCTCTCTCTCCTTCTTCTTCTCTCTCTCTCGCTCTCTCTCTCTCACTCTCTCTCTCTCTCTTTCTTTCTCTTTCTCATTCTCCCTCCTTTTTCCTTCCCTGTTCCACCTCTCTCCATTTGCTATCTTTCGTGAATTCTTCCTATTACTGAAGCTGTTGCATTATCTCCTTCTCTCCTCTCTCTCTAGTTTCTCCTCACTTCTCCCTCTCACCGTGATTCTTCTCTCTTCTCTCTGTTCTCTATTTGCTTTTAGAATACAGTCGACTCTCCCGTATCCTCTTCCCCTCTCTCTCCCCACTTGTCTTCTACTTGATTATCATTCCCTAGTCTCTCTCTCTCTCTCTCTCTCTCTCTCTCTCTCTCTCTCTCTCTCTCTCTCTCTCTCTCTCTCTCTCTCTCTCTCTCTCTCTCTCTCTCTCTCTCTTTCTCCCTCTGTCTGTCTCTCTCTCTCTCTCTGTCTCTCTTTATCTCTATCTCTCTTTTTATCTATCTTTCGCTTTCCCTCCTGTCCATTTTTATTTCTCAATGGGTTAGTCTTTCTTTCTTTTTGCTCTACCTCCAGTCTTTCTTTATTTCTAAATTATTACTCTCTCTCTCTCTCTCTCTCTCTCTCTCTCTCTCTCTCTCTCTCTCTCTCTCTCTCTCTCTCTCTCTCTCTCTCTCTCTCTCTCTCTCTCTCTCTCTCTCTCTCTATCTCTCTCTCTCTCTCACTCTCTCTCTCTCCCTCCCTCCCTCCCTCCCTCCCTACCTGTCTATTATCTCTCCCTCC
>NC_091566.1:33337042-33342042 GCF_042767895.1 Penaeus vannamei | reverse complement strand
TCATCATGACAATCTTCTGATATTTATCCTACGTCTTCTATTTTCTTCCTCCTTCTCCTTCTCTCCCACCTCCTTCCATTCCTCGACCGTCTACCCCACTCTCCACTTCCCAACTCACCTCTCAGCCCTCCCCACCCTCCATTTTTTCCCTCCCCACCTTCCCTTTTTCCTCTCCCCAACTCCCCCATCTCCCCCCTCTTCCTCAGCCCCAGCCCACCTCCCCCATTCCCTTTTCCCCTCCCCAACTCCCCATCTCTCCCACTACTTCCCCAGCCCCAACCCACCTCTCACCCCCTTCCTACCCTCCATTTTCTCCCTCCCCACCTTCCCTTTTTCCCCTCCCCAACTCCCCCCAACTCCCCCATCTCCCCCCCCTTCCCCAGCCCCCTTTTGCATATGGCGGACGTCAGTAAATCGTTAATCATAGGGAGAGTCGCCGGAGTGTGCTGGCGGAGCGGAGCATAAAAGGCCAGACTGTCCATTTGTTTCTAATCTGTATGGAGACACCGTGGGTCCGGATGCGCCGTGGCTGTGGGGGCGTAGGAAGGGGGAGGGAGTGGAGGTGAAGATGGGGGTCAAGTGGGGGCGTGGGTGGGCGTGTGGGGGTGAAGTGTGAGGGCGATATTGAAGAGGGGTGTGGGGGAGAAATGAAGAGGAAGAGGTGTGGTAAGGCGTGTGGGGGCGTGGGTGGAATTGGAGGTGTGGGGGGTGAAGTGGGGGCGTGTGGGGAAGTAGAGGAAGAGGGGTGAAGATGAAGGGATGCTGGGGGGCGTGGGTGGAGAAGCGGAGGTGTGGGGGAAAGTGAAAGGGGAAGTTATTTTGCTGGGTGAAGTAGAGGGCGCGTAGGGGTGGAGGGGAGGAAATGAGTGTGGGGGTGTAAGGAGCGTGAGAGAAGTGATTGAGAGAGAGAGAGAGAGAGAGACGTGCGGTTGAGAGAGAGAGAGAGAGAGAGAGAGAGAGAGAGAGAGAGAGAGGGAGAGAGAGAGAGAGAGAGAGAGAGAGAGAGAGAGAGAGAGAGAGAGACAGAGAGAGAGACAGACAGACAGACAGACAGAGACAGAGACAGCGACAGAGACACAGAGACAGAGACAGAGAGAATAAACAGAAATGGACAAACAGATAACGAAACAAGCAGAAATAGAAAGGAGGGAAAGGAAGAGGAGAGAGAACTAACCGAAAAGGAGAGAAAAAGATAAATGTTGTTTTCCTCCCTCCTCCTTCCTCCTCCTTCCTCCTCCTCCCTCCTCCTTCCTCCTCCTCTTAAGAAGCAAGAGGCTCATTAATGTTAATCAAGATACGACTTCTGAGACATGACTTGACAGCAACATCTTCACGCGGATTTCTCGCTCCCTTTTTAGCTCCTTGTGTCTTTATATATATATATATATATATATATATATATATATATATATATATATATATATATATATATATATATATATACAAATATATAGAGAGAGATATAGATAGATATATATATATATATATATATGTGTGTGTGTGTGTGTGTGTGTGTGTGTGTGTGTGTGTGTGTGTGTGTGTGTGTGTGTGTGTGTGTGTGTGTGTGTGTGTGTGTGTGTGTGTGTGTGTGTACTTATATACATGTACATACATATATATACATTTATATATGTATATACATATATAGATAGATAGATAGATAGATAGATAGATAGATAGATAGATAGATAGATAGATAGATAGATAGATAGATAGATAGATAGATAGATAGATAGGTAGATAGATAGATAGATAGACTGATAGATAAATAGATAGATAGATAGATATAGATATAAGTGTGTGTGTGAGTGTGTGTTTGTGTGTGCGTGTGTGTGTGTGTGCGTGTGTGTGTGTGCGTGTGTGTGTGTGTGTGTATATACATATAGAGAGAGAGATATAAATTGACATATAGGTATAGATATCGTTATATTTAAAAACATAGCAACAGTAATTTCGACAAAATAACAGTATATTTCAAAAGCAAAATCTACAATAAAATATGTGTACATTTAGTTTTCCTAATAACCATATTGGTGGCATGATAAATAGGGAAAAGAAAAAAAATTATCAAGAATAACAACAACTATGGCAATCACGTAGTTTTCCGGAAGCAAAGTCTTTACAAGTATAGGAGAAAGAGGGGGAGAGGGGAGAGAGGGAGAGGGGAAGAGGAAGACAGAGAGGGAGAGGGAGAGGGGAGAGGAGAGGGGGAAGGAGGGAGAGAGGCCAAGAGGGGAGGGAGAGAGGAAGTGGGAAAGGGAAGAGGGAAGGGAGAGGGGAAAGGGACGGAGGGGAGGGAGAGAGGAAGTGGGAGAGGGAGGGGAGGGAGAGAGGAAGTGGGAGAGGGAGGAGAGGGAGAGACGAAGTGGGAGAGGGAGGGGAGCGAAAAGGCATTGTTAACTGGGTAAACAGCTGTCACTTTCAAACGAGTGCCGATTGTGTCGTTATTTTTATCATGATTTCCCGTTTCCTTGACTTCCACTCGTCTTTTCACTTTCTCGCTCTCCCTCCCTCTTTGTTTGTCTGTCTATCTGTCTGCCTATCTCTCTCTCTCTCTCTCTCTCTCTCTCTCTCTCTCTCTCTCTCTCTCTCTCTCTCTCTCTTCTCTCTCTCTCTCTCTCTCTCTCTCTCTCTCTCTCTCTCTCTCTCTCTCTCTCTCTCTCTCTCTCTCTCTCTCTCTCTCTCTCTCTCTCTCTCTCTCTCTCTTGTCTCTCTCTCTCTCTCTCTCTCTCTCTCTCTCTCTCTCTCTCTCTCTCTCTCTCTCTCTCTCTCTCTCTCTCTCTCTCTCTCTCTCGTTCTCTCTCGCTCTGTCTCTCGCTCTCGCTCTCGCTCTCTCTCGCTCTCGCTCTCTCTCTCTCTCTCTCTCTCTCTCTCTCTCTCTCTCTCTCTCTCTATATATATATATATATATATATATATATATATATATATATATATATATATACATGTGTGTGTGTGTGTGTGTGTGTGTGTCTGTGTCTGTGTGTCTGTGTGTGTGTATACAGTATATAATAGCTGAAACATAACAATGATGTGTCTCTGTATATAATCCTGCCTGTTCTTATCCATACACGTGCTCTTATTTGCTCATTTGTTTACGCCTACAACTATGTATACACAAACACCTCTCCTCTATACATATAATGTATTTGCGTGCGCATGCGTGGAGAGGCCGTTAATCCCCAGGTCAACAAAGGTAATGAGCTTCCTCTGGCGGTGAGACAACAAGCTCAGTCTAACAATGTTATGTTGTTTTTTTGTTGTTGTTTTTGTGTTTTTTTTCCTGTAAACAACAAAGAAGAGCAAAGGGGATAAGGATGAGGAAATCACGCGATGTGTCTCGGGTTTCCTTATTGTGGTCGGTGTTGAGGGTCAGGATGAGGGAGATGAGGGTCAGGAGGGAGATGAGGGTCAGGAGGAGGGAGATGGGGGTCAGGAGGAGGGAGATGAGGGACAGGAGGGAGATGAGGGTCAGGATGAGGGAGATGAGGGTCAGGAGGGAGATGAGGGTCAGGAGAGAGATGAGGGACAGGAGGAGGAAGATGAGGGTCAGGAGGGAGATGAGGGAGAGGAGAGAGATGAGGGTCAGGAGGAGGGAGATGATGGTCAGGAGGAGGGAGATGAGGGTCAGGAGGAGGGAGATGAGGGTCAGGAGGAGGGAGATGAGGGTCAGGAGGGATATGAGGGTCAGGAGGGAGATGAGAGTCAGGAGGAGGGAGATGAGGTTCAGGAGGAGGGAGATGAGGGTCAGGAGGGAGGTGAGGGTCAGGAGGAAGATGAGGGTGAAGGTCAGGAGGAGGGAGATGAGAGTCAGGAGGAGGGAGATGAGGGTCAGGAGGAGGGAGATGAGGGACAGGAGGAGGGAGATGAGGGACAGGAGGAGGGAGATGAGGGGCAGGAGGAGGAGATGAGGGACAGGAGGAGGGAGATGAGGGTCAGGAGGAGGGAGATGAGGGACAGGAGGAGGGAGATGAGGGTCAGGAGGAGGGAGATGAGAGTCAGGAGGAGGGAGATGAGGGTCAGGAGGAGGGAGATGAGGGACAGGAGGAGGGAGATGAGGGACAGGAGGAGGGAGATGAGGGGCAGGAGGAGGGAGATGAGGGACAGGAGGAGGGAGATGAGGGTCAGGAGGAGGGAGATGAGGGTCAGGAGGAGGGGGATGAGAGTCAGGAGGAGGGAGATGAGGGTCAGGAGGAGGGAGATGAGGGACAGGAGGAGGGAGATGAGGGTCAGGAGGAGGGAGATGAGGGTCAGGAGGAGGGAGATGAGAGTCAGGAGGGAGATGAGGGACAGGAGAGAGATGAGGGACAGGAGGAGGGAGATGAGGGTCAGGAGGAGAGAGATGAGGGTCAGGAGGAGGGAGATGAGAGTCAGGAGGAGGGAGATGAGGGTCAGGAGGAGGGAGATGAGGGTCAGGAGGGAGATGAGGGACAGGAGAGAGATGAGGGACAGGAGGAGGGAGATGAGGGTCAGGAGGAGGGAGATGAGGGTCAGGAGGAGGGAGATGAGAGTCAGGAGGAGGGAGATGAGGGACAGGAGGAGGGAGATGAGGGTCAGGAGGAGGGAGATGAGGGACAGGAGGAGGAGATGAGGGTCAGGAGGAGGAGATGAGGGTCAGGAGGAGGGAGATGAGGGTCAGGAGGAGGGAGGTGAGGGTCAGGAGGAGGAAGATGAGGGTCAGGAGGAGGGGTGAGGGTCAGGAGGAGGAAGATGAGGATCAGGAGGAGGGAGATGAGGGTCAGGATGGAGGTGAGGGTCAGGAGGAGAGAGATGAGGGTCAGGAGGAGGGGGATGAGGGTCAGGAGGAGGAGGTGAGGGTCAGGAGGAGATGAGGGTCAGGAGGAGGAGATGAGGGTCAGGAGGAGGAGATGAGGGTCAGGAGGAGGATGAGGGTCAGGAGGAGGAGGTGAGGGTCAGGAGGGAGATGAGGGTCAGGAGGAGGGAGATGAGGGTCAGGAGGAGGGAGATGAGGGTCAGGAGGGAGGTGAGGGTCAGGAGGG
>NC_091566.1:33317042-33324542 GCF_042767895.1 Penaeus vannamei | reverse complement strand
CCTCCCCTTCTGTCATCCTCCTTCCCATTTTCTCCCTCCCTCCCTCCCTCAAAGTATATCTCCCTCAAGTACCTCTCTCTCTGTCTGTCTGTCTGTCTGTCTGTCTGTCTGTCTGTCTGTCTCTCTCTCTCTCTCTCTCTCTCTCTCTCTCTCTCTCTCTCTCTCTCTCTCTCTCTCTCTCTCTCTCTCTCTCTCTCTCTCTCTCTCTCTCTCTCCCTTAAGTATCTCCCCATCATCACCCTCCCTCCCTCCCTAAAGTACCTCCCCCCTCCTCTCTCTCCCCTCCATAACTTCACAGCAACTTACCATTTCGAAAATCTGGATTGAAAATCGTTATGACAAATCGCAGAGTGTCGGGACTTACGGTTCTCGAGGCGTGAGAAGTGGAGCGTAATTTTGAGTATTTCTAATGCTCGTGTTTGATTAGTTTGTTTGTGTGTTTTTATAAGTGATTTATTGGTGTGTGTTTTTTATGCTCCGGAGATTTAGCTTGGGTTTGCTTATAGAAAGTACAAGTGCTTGATGGTAATTTCTGGTGCTCGTTTTTTATTAGTTTGTTTGTGTGTTTTATAAGGGATTTATTGGTGTGTTTTTTTATGCTCCGGAGATGTAAATGGAAGTCGATTTAGCTTGGGTTTGCTTATAGAAAGTACAAGTGCTTGGTTGTAAAGATAGGGGTGAATGGGCACAAAAACACAGACACACATGTATACGGACCTGCTAACGCACTCACACAAATATACATTCATACTCGCATACACGTACACACACTCATAAGTGCACACAAAAAAACACACATACACGCACAAACACACACACGTATATACAGAAATGTAAAGACGCAAACTAAGACCAAAAGAATAAATAAAAGACAAATTCACGAACAAAGAGATAGGAGCAGGGAAAATGAACAAAGACAGAGTAAAAATGCCAAACAAAGACACAAAATAATGATAATAAACAAATGAAAAGTAGAAAGAAAATATTTTCGTTTTACTCTAGCAATAAAATGAAATGAAATCCCTGTCACCCTCTCCACAACCACCCTCTTCCTCACTCTTCTCTGACACCCTCCTTCGCTCCGCCCTTCCACCCTTCCCTCCACTTTGTTTACTTCCCACACCTCAGGCTTACCACTCTTCCACTCTTGCCCTTCTTCCACCCTATATACCCTTTCTGTCACTAGCTCTCTCGCCACCGTTACCACATTACCACATCCATTCCACTTTCACCCTGTCACCCTGTCCCCCTACCCTATCACCCTTGCCCTGTCCCCTATCACCATTTCCCCTACCCTGTTATCCTGCCACCCTGTGACCTTAGCCCTCTAGTATCCTGTCACCATGTCAGAGAGAAAGAGAGAGAGAGAAAGAGAGTGAGAGAGAGAGAGAGAGAGAGAGAGAGAGAGAGAGAGAGAGTTAGAGAGACAGAGGCAGAAAGAGACAGAGAGTGAGAGAGAAGAGAGACAGAGACAGAGACAGAAAGAGACAGAGAGAGAGAGAGAGAGAGAGAAAGAGTGAGAATGAGACAGACAGACAGACAGAGAAAGAGAGAGAGAGACAGACACACACACACATAGAGAGAGAGAGAGAGAGAGAGAGAGAGAGAGAGAGAGAGAGAGAGAGAGAGAGAGAGAGACAGCGAGAGAGAGAGAGAAAGAGAGAGAGTGAAGAGAGACAGAGACAGAGACAGAAAGAGACAGCGACAGACACATAGAGAGAGACATACATACAGACAGACAGACAGACAGACAGACAGAGAAAGAGAGAGAGAGAGACAGAGACAGAGAGAAAGAAAGAGAGAGAGAGAGAGAAAGAGAGAGGTATGGGGGAGTCTGTACTGATTTTCTGTATATTGATCTTATCCATCCATATATTCTATTTTTGTGTGCTCTGTTATCAATTATTAAAGGGAATTGGTGCGGTATTGACATAAGCATTAGTTATCTTACAGATAATCATTATTATCAAGTAACTTATCATCAATATTATTAGTAATCTTAGAAGTTTCACCAATAGCAGAACTAATCATACACATTACTACTATGACTTATTAGAGATCAACAGATATAAAAGCATTAAACGAACAAAATAATAATAATAATAATAATAATAATAATAATAATAATAATAATAATAATAATAATAATAATAATAATAATAACAATAATAATAATATTATCAATAACAATAATAACAATGATAAAAATTAATAGTAATAATAATAATGATAATATTGATAATATTAATAATGATAATAATGATTATAATAATAATTATAATAATGATAACAATAATAATCATAATGATAAATAGATAAACAAATAAATAATGATTAAAAAACACACGCAAACATATGTTCGTGTGTGCGTGCGTTCGCTCCTCCACCCAGCTGTGCCAAGCATGATAAACACCTCTGGATGTTGCTAATCTGCAACATCCTCAATGCCTTTTGCAACCATCCTGCGTGCAAACCAGACCTCCCTGTTGTGGCTTTTCTCAGCGAGTTTTAAAAATTATGTTTGTGATGTGTATAAGTATATGTATACATATACTTATACATACATACACACACACACACACACACACACACACACACACACACACACACACACACACACAGACACACACACACACACCCACACACACACACACACACACAGACACAATATATATATATATATATATATATATATATATATATATATATATATATATATATATATATATATATATATACATATATATACATATATATATATATATATATATATATATATATATATATATATATATATATATATATATATATATATATAGAAAGAGAGAGAGAGAGAAAGAGAGAGAGAGAGAGAGAGTTCTGGTTAATAGATCATTTCATTTAATTGGTATTTTCAGTCAATTAGAATTTTCAGCTAATTGATAGCCTTCAAGCAATTATACTGTTGGTGGGGATATTTTCATTACGATCATTATCATTTCGTTATCGCCATGTTTATCTTTATCATTTTTATCAATTTTCCTGCTCCCTTAATTGCTCATTAATCTTATTGACATGACTAAAGTCGATATCTATATCATTATCATCATTATCCTTATCTTCATCATCATCACCCATATCATCATCATTATCCTTATCTTCATCATCATCACCCATATCATTATCATCATCCTTATCATAATTATCATCTTTATCATTATCATTATCATCATCCTCAGTATCCTTATCATCACCTTCATGATCATTATCATCATTATCCATAGTATCATCAGTATCCATATCATAATCATAAACATCATCCATACAATCATCATCATTATCCTTGTCATCATCATTATCCATATCATTATCATCATTATCATTATTATCATCCATATCATAATCATCATCATTATTATCCTTATCATCATCATCCTCATCATTATCCTTATCATCATCATCCTCATCATTATCCTTATCATCATCATCATTATCCTTATCATCATCATCATCATCATTATCCTTATCATAAACAACTTTGTTTTTTTTAACTCTTCATCTGTATATTATTCATCACCCGAGCATAGGCAAGCGCTTCCATATTTTTCACTTCAAATTTACGCAAAAACGGAATGATATTCCGGTAAAGGAAGAAGAATAACGAAAGAACGAGAGAAAATGTTTTGAGAAAGGAGAGACAAAAAAGGAAATTGGAAAAGACGGAAGAAAAAGAGAGGAAAAACGGGGGAGGAAAAATGGGAGAAAGTAATCACCATTATCACCATCACGAGCCTTCCTTAAACAGCTGATTTTTTTTTCTTTTTGTTTTCTTTTTTCGTTTTTTTTTTTTTTTTGGGGGGGGGGGATGCAAGGGGGTTGGAAAATAAGGATAAATACATAAAATAGAATAAAGAGAGAAACAAATGATAAGAGGAAATAATGAAAGATAAAAGGGAATGAAGCAAATGAAAGAGTAAAATGAGACAATGATTATAACTACAACAATAGTAGCAACAATATATATATATATATATATATATATATATATATATATATATATATATACATATGTGTGTGTATATATATATATATATATATATATATATATATATATATATATATATATATATATATATATATATATATATATATATATATTTATATATATATATATAATCATACATTTATATATACACACATATATATTTACATTGTATATATACATACACACACACACACACACACACACACACACACACACACACACACACACACACACACACACACACACACACACACACACATATATATATATATATATATATATATATATATATATATATATATATATATATATATATATATAACGGTTCAGAATACCAAATTACGAAGGAAACAATTACTTACAAAACACAGCACAAAGCTCCGAGAGACAACACCTTGGGCGAGCGAGAGGGCGTGGGAGGCGCAGAAGGAAGGAAGGAAGGGGGAGGAGGAGGAAGAGGAGGAACAAGAAGAAGAAAAGGAGGAAAAGAAAGAAAGAAAGAAGAGAAAAAGAGAAGCGGGGCGGAGGAGGAGGGGGAGGAAGTGAACGCGGTGGTGGAGGGGAAGGAGGAGAAGGAGGAGGAGGTGGTGATGGTAGTGGGAGAAGGAGGGAGGAAGAAGGAGGACGAAGAAACAAGAAGAAGAAAAGGAGGAAGAAGAATAAAACAAGAGGGAAGGGGCGGAGGAGGAGGAGGAGGAGCAAGTGAACGTGGTGGTGGAGGGGAAGGAGGAGAAGGAGGAAAGGAGGAAGAGGCGGTGGTGGTGATGATAGTGGACAAGGAGGAGGAAGAGGAGGACGAAGAGGAACAAGAAGAAGAAAAGGAAGAAAAAGAAGAAGAAAAAAAGGAAGAAAGGGCGGAGGAGAAGGAGGAGGAGGCGGTGGTGGTAATGATAGTGGAGAAGGAGGTGGAAGAGGAGGACGAAGAAGAGGAACAAGAAGAAGAAAAGGAGGAAAAGAAGAAGAGAAAAAAAAAAGGAGGAAGGGGGCGGAGGAGGAGGAGCGGGGAAGTAAACGTAGTACTGGAGAGAAAGAAGGAGGAAGAGGTTGAGGCGGTGGTGGTGATGATAGTGGAGAAGGAGGAGGAAGAAGGATGACGAAAGAAGAGGAACAACAAGAAGAAATGAAGGAAGAAGAAGAAGAAGAAAAAGGAAGAAGGGGCGGAGGGAGAAGGAGGAGGAGGCGGTGGTGGTGATGATAGTGGAGAAGGAGTAGAAGAAGAGGAGGACGAAGAGGAACAAGAAGAAGAAGAAGAAGAAAAAGGAAGAAAGGGCGGAGGAGAAGGAGGAGGAGGCGGTGGTGGTAATGATCGTGGAGAAGGAGGTGGAAGAGGAGGACGAAGAAGAGGAACAAGAAAAAGAAAAGGAGGAAAAAGAAGAAGAAAAAAAGGAAGAAGGGGCGGAGGAGGAGGAGGAGGAGGAGGAGGAGGAGGCGAAAGAAGGCTGGGCTCGAGGGCGTGGAAGATGCTGGTCACGTCGCCAGGGCCCGGCCAGGCTTCAAGCCCAGACGCCCGTGCGAGAGGCACCGAGAGGGCCGCCCTCCTCTCCCTCTCTCCTGGTGGCGGGGATCGATACCTTCGCCTACAGATAGGGAGGAACCTACATGGGGATTTTTGGATTTTTTTCCCTTCTTCTCTTCTTTTCTTTCTTTCTCTTTCTTGGTTTTTGTCTTAGATGGATTTTTTTCTTCTTCTTCTTTTCTGTCTTTCTCTCTCGTTTTTTTTTTTTTTTTTTTTTTTTTTTTGGCTAGATTTTTTCTCATCTTTTCTTCTTTTTCTTTCTCTCTCGTTTTTTTGTCTCGGCTGGATCTTTTCCTTCTTCTTTTCTTCTTTTCTTTCTTTCTTTCTCTCTCGTTTTTTGTCTCGACTGGATTATTTTCCTTTCTTTTCTTTCTTTCTCTTTCTCGTTTTTTTTGTCTTAGATGGATCTTTTCTTTCTTTCTTTCTTTTTCTCGATTTTTTCTTAGATTTAATTTCGTTTTTTTCCCTCGAATTTTGTCTTGGTTCGATTTTGTTCTTAGACCCTATTTTCCCGTTAAGTTTATCTACTTCTATTTTTTACTTTCTTTTCTTACTTCATGTTTTCCTTCTTTGACAAGTCAGTTAAAATTTCGAAAAAAGGTGACTTTCCGCTTATTCTATCCTCATCGAGTTATATATATATATATATATATATATATATATATATATATATATATATATATATATATATATATATATATATATATATATATATAGGTTAATAAAAGTTCTTAATATTTTTTCTATACTTTCCTAAACCTCCGGAAATGAGCAACTATTACGTAAGAAATCACCTCCCTTTCTACACTCACTAATTCCGGCTTGTGAATTGGAGAAATCCCGTCAATTCCATATTGTGAAGAAGAAAATTTTTGTCACTTGCTCCGCTCTGTGATTCAAACTTTTTACACTGAATTTATACTGTGAACGTACACCGAATTTATATGGAGAACGTGAGATGAAAAAAAAACGTATATGATAGAAAGTATTTGAATTTGCGCGTTCTGAACGGTGCCATTGACGTCACTAAATCCGTGTTATAAACGAGAGATCTTGGTACTACACAGGAACCCAACCACACACATGACAATAACAACAACAACAACAACAACAACAATAAGGTAAACGACCTTACAACCAAAACCATAAACATGTTTTTATTTATCTATTTATTTATTATCGAATTTGTTATGTATCTGCTTTGGGCGTTAAGGTAGAGGGGAGGGGGAGGGGGAGGAGGAGGAGGCTTAAATGGAGGGGAAAAGAAGAGATACACGAATTCTGTTTTTCATCCATTTGCATTATTCACATTTAAAGTTTAAAACTCATTCCTCTGATAAATTACTTCTTTGCAGTTTTCTACGCTCGAGAACCAGGAGTTTATATTTTGTTCTTAAAACTTTTCCCTCCCAGATGTGTCGTGGCAAAGTGATGGATGGCGGGGAACTTGACACTGAAATATTTGAGATAGTGAAAGTAAAGTTACTTTGGGTGTTTATGGACACAATCACGGAGACAAAGAAACATGCACGTGCGCACTTAGATTTTTTTTTTTTTTTGTAAGGAGGACGTAGTGACACTGTGAAGTAAAAACAGGGAATTTCTGTGAGAGAAAGAGAGAGAGGGAAAGAGAGAGAGAGAGGGGGGAGGGAGGGGAAGGGGAGGGAGGGAAGGGAGAGAGAGAGAGAGAGAGAGAGAGAGAGAGAGAGAGAGAGAGAGAGAGAGAGAGAGAAAGAGAGAGAGAGAGAGAAAATAGACGAATACATAGAAATAGAATGCAAGTAGTGAACAGTAGAAGGTGGTCAGCAGCGCCGCCTCGCACCCACCCCAGCAGGCGCTCCAAACCAACCCAGAGAAACGGACGCGTGAAAGTCCGAGTCCCATTCTCTCCGACGCCGAGGACGCGGTCGCCACAAGGAGAGTCCTTTCATCTCCGTTCGAATCGTCATTTCGTGACTTC
>NC_091566.1:33299542-33302042 GCF_042767895.1 Penaeus vannamei | reverse complement strand
TTATTATGATACAACTACTAATAAAAACTTCACAGGAAACCGTTACTTATAGAGAAAATAATCATGAAAAAGGTTCACACTTTTCCCCCTCTTTAGAAACACAAACAAAAGGATGTTTGTTTACCTGTAATTATTTTTGTCTAAACATCCGTAGAGTGTAAAACGAAACAGGTTGGTGTATTTTCTTTTTTTTTCTTCTTCTTCTTCTTTTTTTTTTTACTTTTCTCTTTTCTTTTTCTTATTTTTCTATTCTTTGCTTCGATTTTTTCTTTATTTTCCTTTTCTTATATTTTTTTCTTTCTTCCTTTCATTTATTTTTCATTTATCTTCCATGCTCTTACTTTGTCTTTTTCAATTTCGTCATTATCCCTCGCTTTATACTCTCTCTCACTCTCTCTCTCACTCTCTTCTCTGTGTCTCTCTCTCCTTCCTCTCTCTCTCTCTCTCTCTCTCTCTCTATCTCTCTCTCCCTCTCTCTCTCTCTCTCTCTCTCTCTCTCTCTCTCTCTCTCTCTCTCTCTCTCTCTCTCTCTCTCTATCTCTTTCTCTTTATCTGTCTATCTCTCTGTATCTATCTATCTCCTCTATCTTTCTCTGCCTCTCTCTCGCTCTCCCTCTCTCCCTCTATCTTTCTCTCTCCCTCACTCCCCCCTCTCTCTCTCTCTCTCTCTCTCTCTCTATCTATCTTGATCTATCTATCTATCTGTCTATTTATCTATCTATCTATCTTTCTCTCTCCCTCACCCCCACTGCTCTCACTCTCTCTCTCTCCCTCTCCCTGTCCTCTCTCTCTCTCTCTCTCTCTCTCTCTCTCTCTCTCTCTCTCTCTCTCTCTCTCTCTCTCTCTCTCTCTCTCTCTCTCTCTCTCTCTCTCTCTCTCTCTCTCTCTCTCTCTCTCTCTCTCTCTCTCTCTCTCTCTCTCTCTCTCTCTCTCTCTCTCTCTCTCTCTCTCTCTCTCAATCTCTCTTATTTCTCTTCTCTCTCTCTCTCTCTCTATCTCCCTCTCTTTCTCTTTCTCTTTCTTATTCTCTCTCTCTCTCTCTTAATCTCTCTTATTTCTCTTCCCCCCCCTCTCTCTCTCTCTCTCTCTCTCTCTCTCTCTCTCTCTCTCTCTCTCTCTCTCTCTCTCTCTCTCTCTCTCTCTCTCTCTCTCTCTCTCTCCCACTCTCCCTCTCCCTCTCCCTCTCCCTCTCCCTCTCCCTCTCCTCTTCCCCTCTCCCTCTCCCTCTCCCCTCTCCCCTCTCCCTCTCTTTCTCTCTCTCCCTCCCTATCTCTCCCTCTCTCTCTCTCTCTCTCTCTCTCTCTCTCTCTCTCTCTCTCTCTCTCTCTCTCTCTCTCTCTCTCTCTCTCTCTCTCTCTCTCTCTCCCTCCCTCCCTCCCTCCCTCTCCCTCTCCCTCTCCCTCTCCCTTTCCCTCTCTTTCTCTTTTTCTCTCTCTCTCTCTCAATCTCTCTTATTTCTCTTCCTCTCTCTCTTAACCAATATAACAACATAAACTCATCAGGCCCGGTTTCCCTTCTGTTTATTCTCTCAGCACGTGGGATGCGCTCCCTTCATTAATTAACTCATTAATAGCATGCAAGAACACCTTTGTTGGCAGAGGAAAAGTGAGCAAAGAGAGAACACTGAATAAAGATAGAATAAGGAAATTCGAAATAGGAAATGTGATGATGATATGGGTAGAGGGGTATGTGGTGCTTTTTTGGTTTTATTAATGATATTTAGTGTTAATGGTGAGGATCAAGATAATGGTGTTGATAATGATGATATAGATGATATTATTGATTACGATAATAATAAGGATAATTATGGTAATAGTGATACTAACAATGATAGTGATATTTGTAACAATAATAACAATGAATTAATTAATAATGATAATGGGAAGGAGCACACTAATGGTAAGCACAACAAAAGTAACAATGGTAATAACAATAATGAAAATGATATTGATGTTGATGTTGATAATGAAAATAATGATAACAATAATAGTAATAAAAGTAATAAAGAATAACTAGAAGAGAAGGCATAGCTCCGGTAAGGCAATAGGGTCACAGATGATACATAATATTCACATTTTAAGAACTACATTAAATCACCCTTTTTGGTCACGCCCGTGTTTCTGTGTTTCGCAGTGCTAATGAATGATAAAATCTGTTCATAACTTCTTGAGCTATCTTACTAACCATTATCGTTATGATTGTATATAATTCCCTTGCCATTGTGGCCGATTGAGTTAAGGCGCCCCGTTCGAATCTGTGACCGGCAGGGAGCATCTGCAGGAATCCCGTGGGCCGCCATCCGCCTCCGAGACGCGGAGGTGAATCGCGGATCGAACGCTCATCCCGAAGACCCCCCCCCCCACTTCCACCCCAGCCTGGACCCCCTCCCCCCATGTGTCCGTGTGTATGTATGTATGTATCCGCTTGTGTGTGTGTGTGTGCGTTGCTCTTGGTAAGTAATTCATAAAAATCTGTCAATAACTTTTGTTATTTTACTAGA
>NC_091566.1:33274542-33279542 GCF_042767895.1 Penaeus vannamei | reverse complement strand
ATAAGATAGTGACTCTAAAGAAGACAAAGACAGAGAATAAGAAGAAGAAGACAAAGACAAAGAGGAAGAAGAAGAAGACAAAGACAAAGAAGAAGACAAAGACAAAGAAAAAGAAGAAGAAAACTTCGACGACGAAGAGGAAGAAGAAAAAGGAAGTTAATCAATCTCCATTGTTACTTGTCTGTTCGTGAAATGGAAGCTGGAAGCCTGATCAAATTTCCGATGCTTTCGTAAATGGCTTATGAATATTTATTACGAAAATATGAGCATCTGTACCGTTTTATTTGGGTAGAACGCTTATTCATCTATCGGTCTGTTTGTTTGTACCGTATATGTCTATTTGTTTACTATTTGTTTGTTTATGTAGCTGTCTTTTCATCTAGGATGTTTGTATATATTGTTTGTTTGTTTGTCTGTCTAGCTATCCAAGTTTTCCAGTTATATTTATGTTTTTTGGTTTGTTTGTTTTTTCATTTTTATCTATATCTTCCTTTTGCTTAGTACGTGACCGTGCCTTTGCAAACACGTTGATAGATTTAAATGTTCAAATCGTTTGTTACTGACCATAAAAGTTTATATTTATGTTGCATTCTTAAAGCTGCAAGATTTTTTTTTTTAACATCGTGCACTTACTTTCTGCTTTTATTGTGATCTTTCGAGGGAGGAACACAAAAATCTTATCTTATATCTGAGAATATGCACGTATAAACACACACACACACACACACACACACACACACACACACACACACACACACACACACAAACACACACACACACACACACACACACACACACACACAAACACACACAAACAAACACACACACACACACACACCCAAACAACCTCCCCTCCACCCACCTTCCACACACACATACACACCCAAACAACCAAACACACCTCTTGACCAGTACACACAAACACACAGAGAGACAGACGAAAATGCACATACAGTTAGAGGGAAATAGATGTTCAACCAATACATAATTCATCATTTATCATCACCTCTCCCTTCCTCTCCTGTGTATTATAGCCAATATTGTGTTGAATTTATTACTGGAGTCGCCTTTCCTTTATTTGGTGGAGGGGGAGGGGGAGGGGGGGAGGGGGGAGGGGGCATAGGTGGGGAGGGGAGTAGAATCTATGGGGTAAATAAGGCTGGGGGGGGAGGTTGAAGTGACTGAGTTAGGGGGTAGTTTTCATTATTGTTATTATTAATGGCATGGTAATGATTTTTTTTTTATCATTTATATTATAGTTATCATCCTTCCCATCCTCCCTCATCCTCCCATCCTTCCCATCCTCCGATCCCCATTAAATCCTCCCCCATCCTTTCCTTCCTCTCCCATCATCCCAACCCCTAAAGCCTCCCCCCATCCTCCCTCATCCTCCCCATCCTTCCATTTCTCCGATTCTTTCTCATCCTTCCCATCCTCCCAATCCCTTAAAGCCTCCCCCCATCCTCCCCATCATCCCATCCTTCGATCTCCTAAAAACCTCCCCCATACTCCCTCATCCTTTCCCCCATCCTCCGATCCTCCCTCATCCATCCCATCCTTCCCCCATCCTCCCAGCCCCCTAAATCCTCCCCCATCCTCCTTCGTCCTTCCCCTCCTCCCAACCCCCTAACTCCTCCCCATCCTTCCCAATCCTCAAAATCCTCCCTCATCCTTCCCATCCTTCCCAATCCTCCCACTCCTCAAAATCCCATCTCCCTTCCCATCCTCCCATCCTTCTCATTCTCCTATCATCCTCCCATCCTTCTCCCATCCTCCCAACCCCTAAATCCTCCCTCATCCTCCCCCATCCTCCCTCATCCTTCCCATCCTCCCATCCTTCTCCCATCTTCCAACCCCTAAATCCTCTCCATCCTCCTCCATCCTCCCCATCCTCCCTCATCCTTCCCATCCTCCCATCCTTCTCCCATCTTCTCAACCCCTAAATCCTCCTCCATCCTCCCTCATCCTCCCCCCATTCTCCCAACCTCAAATCCTTCCCCCACCCTCCCAGCCCCCAATCCTCCCCCATCCTCCCATCCTTCCCCTGTCCTCCCAACCCCCTAAATCCTCCCTCATCCTTCCCCACCCTCCCTCATCCTTCCCATCCTCCCATCCTTCCCCATCCCCCCCTCATCCTCCCATCCTTCCCATCCCCCATCCTTCCCTCATCCTCCCAGCCCCCTAGATCCTCCCTCATCCTCCCCCATCCTCCCATCCTTCTCCATCCTCCCAACCCCCATCTCCCCCACCATCCTCCCTCATCCTTTTCATCCCCATCCTCCCCCACCCTCCCAGCCCCCAATCCTCCCCCATCCTTCCCATCCCTACCCATCCTTCCCCATCCTCCCTCCTCCTCCTCCCCATCCTTCCCCCATCCTCCATCCTTCCATCCTCCCTCATCCTTCTCCCATCCTTCCCCACCCTCCCAGCCCCTAAATCCTCCCCCATCCTCCCCCAATCCTCCCCCCATCCTTCCCATCCTCCCATCCTTCCCCCATCCCTCCGAAGCGTACCTCATCAGCGGCGCCCGAAACGGCCTTATTGGATTACAGAGGCAGACGAGTCTCTCTGCATCCTGGATTCTAGAAATTTCCCTTCTTTCCTCAATTGTTCCCTTCCTTCCTTCTTTCCTTTCTTCTTTTCTTTTCTTTCGTTGATTTTTTTCTTTTCTTTTTTTCGTTTGTTTTTTTTATTCTTTCCTTTCTTCTTTTTTATTTTTTCCTTCCTTATTTTGTTTTTTTCTTTCCTTCTTTTATTTCTTTCCTTCTTTTCTTCCTCCCTTTTTCCTCCCTTTTTTTTTTGGCTTATTTCCTTCCTTCCATCTTTATTTCATTTTGACATTATTTTTTGGGTTATTCATTTTTTTTTTTTTTTTTTTTTTTTAAGAGGGAGGGGAGTGGTTGAATATGTTGGTGAGTTGGAATGCGGAACTTTTGGTTGACCTATTTCTCGTTTCTCTCTCTCTCTCTCTCTCTCTCTCTTTCTCTCTCTCTCTCTCTCTCTCTCTCTCTCTCTCTCTCTCTCTCTCTCTCTCTCTCTCTCTCTCTCTCTCTCTCTCTCTCTCTCTCTGTCTCTCTCTCTCTCTCTCTCTCTCTTTCTCTCCACTCTCTCTCTCTCTCTCTCTCTCTCCCTCCCTCTCTCTATCTCCCTCACTCTCTCTCTTTCTCTGTGTGTCTCTCTGTCTGTCTGTCTGTCTGTCTGTCTCTCTCTCTCTCTCTTTCTCTCTCTCTCTCTCTCCCTCTCTCTCTCTCTCCTCCCCCTCTCTCTCTCTCTCTCTCTTTCTCTCTCTCGCCTCGAACTATTTCCTAAAAAAAGGATGAATAAATGAATAAATACATTAAAGATAGAAACACACACACACATGTATATATATATATATATATATATATATATATATATATATATATATATATATATATATATATATATACGTGTGTGTGTGTTTCTTTAATGTATTTATTCATTTATTTATCTTATTTTAGGAAATAGTTCGAGGCGACGATACCCATTTCCGTATTTTTGTTGTAGTTTGTTGCTGTGTATTTTAGTCTTGCTTTTTTGTTTTGTTATATTCTTCTTATTATATGCTTGCTTATTTCTTCGATAATGCTGACTTCAAGAGTCGCCCGCAGACAGACAAACAGACAGACAATGTAGATTTCTTTAAACAATTTCCTTTTGTCTACTTTTATTTTAGGGTAGAGGGAGACAAGCGCATCGCCAAGTAGATTTTCTTCTTTCACAATTTCCTTTTCTCTACTTTTTCTAAGGGAAGGGGAGGGGAGGGGAGGGGGTGAGGGGGTGGGGGGCATGGGTAAGGGGGACTAAAAGGTAAAGCCCTTACCCTCAACTCCCAGGAAATCTCCCTTACCTTCTGGATTGCCTCATTTCCAGGCTCGAGTTTCTCTAAAGTCATTTCCCAGCGTCGGTGGAAATGGGAGAAAGGGGAGAAAGGGGAGGTGAGGGAGAGGGAGGGGAGAAAGGGGAGGTGAGGGAGAGGGAGGGGAGAAAGGGGAAGTGAGGGAGAGGGAGGGGAGAAAGGGAGGTGAGGGAGAGGGAGGGGAAAGTGGAGATGAGGGAGAGGGAGGGGAAAAGGGGAAGTGAGGGAGAGGAGAGGAAAAAAGGGAAAGGAGGTGAGAGAGGGAGGGAGAAAGGGGAGATGATGGAGAGGAGGGGGAAAGGGAAGTGAGGGAGAGGGAGGGGAGAAGGAGGGAGGGAGAAGGGAGTGAGGAGAGGGAGGGGAGAAAAGGGAGGTGAGGGAGAGGGAGGGGAAAAGGGGAAAGGAGGGAGAGGAAAGGATAGGTATGATGGTGAAATGGGAATTAGGGGAGAGGAAAGGATAGGTATGATGGTGGAAATGGGAATTAGTGGGAGAGAAAGAGAGGAGGGAGAGAGGGAAAGGGGGAGAGGGAAGAGAAAATGAGAGTGAGAGAGAGAAAGAGGAGAGAAGGAGAGGGAGTGAGAAAGATTGAGTGAGAGAGAGAAAAAGAGGGAGAGAGAGACAAAGAGACACAGAGAGGAATGGGATAAAGGAGGAGAATAAATGATAAAAATAAAGAGAGAAATTTCCCCTGTCACGATAATTACCAAACAATAACAAAAGAAAAAGAGGTATATTATACCTTTCTCCACTTCCTCCCTCCCCCACTCCTCTCGTCCCCTTCCTCTTTCCCCTCAAACACACCGTCGCTCTGGGTCTCCCCTCCCTCCTCTACCCTCTCCCTTTCCCCTCCCTCCTCTCCCCTCTCCCTCCCTCCTCCCCACTCCTTCCCACCTCCCTTCTCTCTCTATTCCCCTCCCTCCTCTCCCTCTCCCTTTCCCTCCCTCCCTCTCCCCACTCCCTGTCACCTCCCCTCCTCTCCCCTCCTTCCACCTCCTCCTCTCTCCTCTCTCCCTTTCCCCTCCCTCCTCCCCCCTCTCCCTTTCCCCTCCTTCCTCTCCCCACTCTGTTTCCCCTCCCTCCTCTCCCCTCTCCCTTCCACCTCCCTCCTCTCTCCTCT
>NC_091566.1:33249542-33257042 GCF_042767895.1 Penaeus vannamei | reverse complement strand
GGGATGGTGGAGGGGGTAGGGAAGGTAGGGGGATGGGATAGGGTCGTTTGAAGGGGGTTTTCTGTTGGGGGGGGTGGTGTGTGTGTGTGGGGGGGTAGGGGAAGGTATGGGGGGATGGGATGGTGGTCGTTTGAAGGGGTATTCTGTTGGAGGATGGTAGGGGGGAGTAGGGGAAGGTATGGGGGTGATGAGATGGGGTTGTTTGAAGGAGGTCTTCTGTTGGGGATGGTAGGGGGGTAGGGGAAGGTATGGGGGTGATGGGATGGGGTCGTGTGAAGGAGGTTTTCTGTTGGAGGAGGGTGTGGTGTGTGTGTGGGGGGAAGGTATGGGGGATGGGATGGGGTCGTTTGAAGGAGGTTTTCTGTTGGAGGAGGGGATGGTGTAGGGGGGAGGGGAAGGTATGGGGGATGGGATGGGAGTGATGGGGGTTTGTAGGGGAGGTAATGGGGGTAATGGGTAAAGAGGGAGGATGGGGGATGGGTAAGGGAGAATATGGAGGTATGGGTAGTAATAAAGGGCGATGGGTAGGGAAGGTATTGGGGCTGATGGGTAGGGGGAAATAATGGAGGGATGTAGGTAATGGGTAGGGAAACTCATGGGATGATGAAAGGTAACGGGGCTGATGGGTAATGAGAAAATGTAGGGTAAGGGTAAGAGAACTTATAGAAGGTGGGTAGGAAATGTAATGGAGAATGGGTAGAAGTTAGAGAATAAGGGGAAAGGGGGCTAATGGAGGATGTAGGGCAAAAGGGGGATGGGGAAGGAGGGATAATCGAGAGTGGAGGTAATGGGGAAGGGGAAGAGGGGGTAATGTGGAGTGAGGACAACGGGGGAAGGGGAAGAGGGGGTAATGGAGGAGGGGGTGACAATGGGGGGACGGGGAAGGGGAAATAATGGAGGGTGAGGATGGTGAAGGAGGAGATAATGATGAGATGGCCATGAGGGTTTGTCTGTATGGAGGTGAGGGCTATAGGCCTATGCAGGATGAAAGATGTTTATTAGATGGAAGGCGAGGCTGTGTGATTTCTCTCTCTCTCTCTCTCTCTCTCTCTCTCTCTCTCTCTCTCTCTCTCTATCTATCTCTCTATCTATCTTTCTTTCTTTTTTGTATTATAAGTCTCTGTGATTTTCGTTCATTTTTACTTTTATTCGTTCGTTCATCCATTTATTCAGTTATGGAATGTTTATTTATGAATATGTGCTCATTTATCTATTCTTTCGTCTATCTATCTTTCTTTCTTTCTGATAATCTGTCTATTTGTTTCTCTATCCATCTAGCCTTTATTTATTAATTATTGTCTCCAATAATTTTGAAAGTCATGAGAAACAAAATATGTCTCAATAAAACAATAATAATAAAAAAATATATTTATAGGTTTACATTAGCGACAAAAAGGATTATCAATTTTAACACTGAATAGTGATGATGGTGACGATGATGATGATGACGAGAATGATGATAATGATGATGATGATAGGATGATGATAGTTATGATGATAATTGATGATAGTTATGATGATAATCATTATAATGATAATGATGATAGTGATGATAACTATAATGATGATAACAAAATTAAACAATGAGGAAATTATCAACGATAATGACAGCGAAAATGATCATGACAATCGACAGGATAATCATGATAATGGCAACCAATGACAGCGCTGCAAAACAAGACTATTTTGCACCACAAAGTCGCACTGTTTACCCCGGCAATATGCATTCGCCGCGTCCGTTTCGGCGCTCGTGGCTTCGGTTTGAGTCTCCATTTAAGTGAATTACCTCCGCTCTTCACACGAACGCAAAATGTGAAATGTTCTCTAATACAAAGGCAGGTATTTGCATGATAATATTGCCTGGGAAATCATTTCTTTTTTTGTTGTTCTCCGCCTTTTGTAGTTATGGAGATGAGATGTTTTCACGCATTCGGGGGAGTTGGTATGGAAACATTATTATTATCTGTGTCATTATCAGAAGTAGCAGACGCGGTAATAGCAGCGGGAGTAGTCTTTGTAAGAATAGTAGTAGTGGTAATAGGAGTAAGAATAGTAGTGGAAGTAACAATAGGAGAAGAACTGGAATTATTATTTTTTATTTATTTATTATTTTTTTATTTGTTTATCTTTTTTATTTTTGCAATTTCGCTTTTCTTTTCATTGTATATTATTTATTGCTTCTCTCTCTCTCTCTCTCTCTCTCTCTCTCTTCTCTCTCTCTCTCTCTCTCTCTCTCTCTCTCTCTCTCTCTCTCTCTCTCTCTCTCTCTCTCTCTCTCTCTCTCTCTCTCTCTCTCTCTCTCTCTCTCTCTCTCTCTCTCTCTCTCTCTCTCCCTTCTTCTCTCAACCTCTTTCTCTCTCTCTCTTTAATCCTAGATTCATCAGCGCACCAGCACAATGCACTCAACGATCGCACCCCTACTACTCCCTACCTCACCCCCACCCCTACACGCACCCTTACTCTCCCGCCCCCAACCCCACATGCCTCTCCTCCCCCTCTCTCCTCTCTCCTCTCTCCTCTCTTCTCCTCCCCCTCTTCTGTCCTGCCCCCTCTATACTCTCTATTCCCTTCTTTTCTCTCCTCCTCTCCTCTCTTCTACCCCTCTCCTCTCCTCTCCCCTGACCTCTCTTCTTTCTTCTCCTCTCCTGTACCCCCCACTTTCCCCTTTCCCACTCCCAGTCTCCCTCACTCCTACCCACACACCCCCACTCCCCTCCATTCCCATTCCCCCCCACTCCTACCCACTCCCCACTCCCACTCCCACTCCCACTCATTCCCCTCCACTCCTACCCACTCCCACTCCTCCCCTTCCTCTCCACTCCCACTCCCCCCCTTCCTCTCCACTTGCCAGATTAACGCCTTCACTAAAAGGACTCGGAGAACAAATCCTTAGTTCTTGTCCACTGAGAAGAACACGACGACGAAAAGTGATGAAGTGGCTGTGGGTGGACTTGAGAGCGCGAGGGGAGAGGGGGGTGGTAGTGGAGAGGGGGGCGGTAGGGGAGAGGGGGGCGGTAGGGGAGAGGGGGGCGGTAGGGGAGAGGGGGGGGGGGCGGTAGGGTGGACTTGAGAGCGCGAGGGGAGAGGGGGGTGGTAGTGGAGAGGGGGGCGGTAGGGGAGAGGGGGGCGGTAGGGGAGAGGGGCTGTAGGAGAGAAGGGGGCGGTAGGAGAGAGGGGGCGGTAGGGGAGAGGGGGCGGTAGGGGAGAGAGGGGGCGGTAGGGGAGAGGGGGCGGTAGGAGAGGGGGGGGCGGTAGGGAGAAGGGGAGAGGGGGGCAGTAGGGGAGAAGGGGGCAGTAGGGGAGAAGGGGGCGGTAGGAGAGAGGGGCGGTAGGAGAGAGGGGGCGGTAAGAGAGAGGGGGGCGGTAGGAGAGGGGGCGGTAGGAGAGGGCAGGGGGGAGAGGGGGGGCGGTAGGGGAGAGGGGGCGGTAGGGGGAGAGGGGGGCGGTAGGGAGAGGAGAGGTAGGGAGAGGGCAGGAGAGGGGGGGCGGTAGGGAGAGGGCGGTAGGGGAGAGGGGGGGCGGTAGGGGAGAGGGGGCGGTAGGGAGAGGGGGGCGGTAGGGGGAGAGTGGGGGGCGGTAGGGGAGGGGGAGCGGTAGGGGGAGAGGGGGGCGGTAGGGGAGAGGGGGGACGGTAGGGGAGAGGGCGGTAGGGAGGAGAGGGGTGGTAGGGGAGAGGACGGAGGGAGGTAGGGGAGAGGGGGAGACGTAGGAGAGAGGGGGCGGTAGGGGAGAGAGGGGGCGGTAGGGGAGAGGGGGCGGTAGGGGGAGAGGGGGCGGTAGGGAGAGAGGGGCGGTAGGGGAGAGGGGGCGGTAGGGGAGAGGGGGCGGTGAGAGGGGTAGGGGAGAGAGGACGATGAGAAGAAAGGGAAGAGAGGGGGCAGTAGGGAGGGGGACGGAGTAGGGAGAGGGACAGTAGGGAGAGGGTGAGAGGGGAGGGGGCAGAGGGAAGAGGAGAGTAGGGGGCAGTGAGAGAGAGGGAGATGAGGGAGAGGGGGCAGTGGGAGAGGGGGAGCGGTAAGGGAGAGGGAAAGGAGAGAGAGAGAGGGGGCGGTAGGGGAGAGGGGGGCGGTAGGGGAGAGAGAGGGGAGTGTAGGGAGAGGGGAGAGGGGAGGGGCCGGTAGGAGAGAGGGTAGAAGAGAGGGGTAGGGGAGAGAGGAAGGAGAGAGAGAGAGGGGGCGGTAGGAGAGGGGGCAGGTAGGAGAGAAGGGGCGGTAGGGAGAGGGGGCGGTAGGGGAGAGGGGGCCGGTAGGAGAGAGGGGCGGTAGGAGAGAGGGCAGTAGGGGAGAGGGGCGGTAGGGGAGAGGGGGGCGGTAGGGGAGAGGGGCGGTAGGGGAGAGGAGGCAGTAGGGGAGAGGGGGCAGTAAGGGAGAGGGGGCGGTAGGGAGAGGGGGCGGTAGGGAGGGGAGGGCAGTAGGGGAGAGGGGGGCGGTAGGAGAGAGGGGGCGGTAGGGGAGAGGGGGCGGTAGGGGAGAGGTGTGATTTGGGGGTGGGGGAATGGAAAAGGAAGAAGAAAGGGAAAGTGGAGAGTAGGAGGGAAGGAATAAGGGAGAGAGGCAAGGGGAGGGGAGTGGAAAAGGAGAGAAGAAAGGGAAAGAGGTGAGTAGGAGGGAAGGAAAAAGGGAGAGAGACAAGGGGAGGGGAGAGGAAAGGGAGAAATGAAAGGAAAAAGAGAGAGAAGAAAGGGAAAGGGGAGGATGGGAGGAAAGGAAAAAAGGGAGAGAAAGAAGGGGAGGGTGTGATTGGGGGGAGGGAGGAGGTTGGGTGGAAAAAGGAAGGGGAAAGAGAGAGAAGAAAGAGACAGAAAAAAATGGAGAGGAAAGAAGAAAGGAGAGAAAGAAGGGGAAAAGAGAAAGAGGAAAGTCGCATGAGAGAAAGAGAAAGAATGAGAAGAGGCGAGGTGAAACGTTGATAAAGACATAACAAATAAAAAGAAAAAGAAAAAAACACAGGAAAGCCAGGAATAAGGTAAAGGATAAGAAAAAGAAGAAAAGAAAGAAGAGAAAGAGAAGAAAGAAACATAAGAACGGAAAAGCGAATAGATAAGAGAAAGAGATTAAGAACTAGAAAACGAAAGAGAGAGAAAAGACGGAAAAACGAATAGATAAGAGAAAGAGATTAAGAACTAGAAAACGAAAGAGAGAGAAAAGGAAGGTGAAAAATAAGAAAAAAATATATGTAACAAAAAGAAAACGACAACTGCGAGCGTTGACTTGGCTGATTCAGAAAAGGGGGGGAGGGGGGAGGGGGAGAAAGAGATGGGGGAGAGGGGGAGAGAGAGAGAGAGATGGGGGGGGGGGGAGTTTATTGTCGGGAGGGGCAAACTCACGCAAGACGCACTCTCAATTTTTAGGTAAATGGAGATTGACATGAGGATTGGTGCGTGTTTTTTGTGCGTGAGTGTGTTTGTATATTTGCGAGTTTGTGAAATGTGTGTGTGTGAAATTTGTGTTTGAAATGTCGTTTGTGTGTGTGTTTGTGTGTGAAATGTCGTTTGTGTGTGTGTTTGTGTGTGAAATGTCGTTTGTGTGTGTGTTTGTGTGTGAAATGTCGTTTGTGTGTGAAATGTCGTTTGCGTGTGTGTTTGTGTGTGAAATGTCATTTGTGTGTGTGTTTGTGTGTGTTTATGGAGGGTAATATTTATAAGTAGGAGGAAGTTTTTAATGTAAGTGTGTTTTGTGAGTTTATGAAATGTCGTTTGTGTGTATGTTTGTGCGTGTTTATGGAGGGCAATATGTATGAGAGGAAATTTTGATGTATGTGCATGTATGTTTGTGTGTATACATTCGCTTATGCGTAAATCTAGAAGGTTGCCGGATCGCACCAACAAACCATATAATTAAATAAACATCCAAATAACTAAATAAAACCCGACAAACAAAACAAAAACAAAACAAACAAAAAACATAACATAAATCCCTCCCAAGATAAACAAAGAAACAAACAAAATAAAGCTCGAAATAACTAAATAAAACCCAATAAACAAAACAAAACAAAACAAAAAAACATAACATAAATCCCTCCCAAGATAAACAAAGAAACAAACAAAATAAAGCTCGAAATAACTAAATAAAACCCAATAAACAAAACAAAACAAACAAAAACACATAACATAAATACCTCCCAAGATAAACAAAAAAAAAAAAAAAAAAAAAAGCAAGAGATACAAAGGTCGCCACTGCCATTGCAATTGAAGGCTAAAAGCACTGCAACAACACGTTACGGGAGACAGGTAAAGACCATTTAAAGAGAACGGTTTCTAATGCAACTGCACGCTGATGCTTTATCAAAACCCCCTTTTTTCTCTCACGTTTTGACCCGATTGAAAATGTTCGCTTTTTCCGGAATGTGTTCGGATGGCTTCATGATACTCGGGATGGGATTTTAAATGGAATTGTTTGGTGTGATTAATTGTATGTATGGAGTGGGTTTGGAGTAAATGATATGATTAGTTTTTTATATTTTGTGATGTATTTATGATTTTTTAAATTGATATTTCAGGGATTGTTTATTAGTGTGTTAGAGCGATAATTTGGAGCATACTCATCCATATAGTTATATTCACAAAAATGTAAATATTTTAAAGAAGATATACCTCTTTCAGTAACGCACACACACACACACACACAAGAACACACATAAGAACATACAAACACACACACACACACACAAGAACACACGAACACACACACACACACGAACACACCACACACACACACACACACACACACACACACACACACACACACACACACACACACACACACACACACACACACACACACACACACACACACACACACACACACACACACAAGTAAGTCCCTCCCCCTTATTCTCTCTAAACAATGTGATATAAACATGAAAAGAACAGGAAAGAAAAAATCTATGCACACTTCTTAACATCAAACAAAGTCAAAAAAATCTCCATATACCCTTTTTCCCTCTATTCTTTCATCCCTCTCCTCCCTCTCTCATTTTTCTCCAACTCATATTTATTCCTCTCCTTCCTTTCTCCTCCCCTTCACCCCCCGCTCCCCTCCCGTTCCCCTTCGCTTTCCTCTCTTCCTTCCCTTTTTCCGTGTTTCTTTTTCTCCCTCCTTCTCCTGATTTGGCTTTTCTCCTTTTTTTTCGTTTATTCCGTTTATCTATCTTTCTATTCTTTTTTCTTTCTTGACTCTCCTTCATTTTTTTCGCTTTTGTCACATTCTTTATACTCTCTTTCTCTTTCCTCACCTTCACTCCTTCTCTCCCCTTCACCTTTCCTTTCTTCTACGATTTTTTCCTTCTGGCCCTTCTCATTCTTTCTATTTCATTCTGCTACTCTTTCTTTGTTGTTTTTTTGTTTTCTCCCACGATTCATCTCTCCCTTTCCCTATTTTCATTCTCCTTTTCACTTATCCTGCCATGAGTTCCACTATCCCATTTACCCCTTGCTTTTCTTTCTTGCTTTCTCTCCCTTCTCCTTCCTCCCTCGTTCCAATCCTCTCTCCCTCCTCATCT
>NC_091566.1:33242042-33244542 GCF_042767895.1 Penaeus vannamei | reverse complement strand
CCATCCTCTCACCACCTCCACCTCCCTTTTCAACTCCACCTCCCCTTACTCCTCCACCTTCTCTTCCTCCTGCCCCTCCTCCTCCACCTCCTCTTTCTCCACCTTCTCTTTCTCCTGCCCCTCCTCCTCCACCTCCTCTTTCTCCTCCTCCTCCTCCTCCTCCTCCACCTCCCCCTCCCCTCCCTCCCCCTCCGGCAAAACGGCAGCGTGGCACAACAGGGTCGGTTCCCTGAGGGCAGACGAAGGGGGGGAGGGGGGGGGGGACTCGCAGATGGACCTGGAGTTGGAGTTGCGTTGCGCCTTCGAGGAGAAACAGGAGGGGACACTGAAAGGGAACTGATAAAGGCAGGGAAGAGAGATAGATGGAGATAAAAGGGGTGCAAGATAGATAGATAGACATAGACATAAATAGAAAGAGAGAAGGAGCGGGAGAGTGAGAGAGAGAGAGAGAGAGATAGAGAGAGAGAGAGAGAGAGAGAGAGAGAGAGGGGGAGGGACAGAGACAGAGAAAGAGAAAGAGTGAGAAAGATGGAGAGATGAGGGGGGGATGGAAAATAGATAGATAGGTATACAGAAAAATAGTTAAATAGGTAGATATATAAATAGAGAGAGAGAGAAGAAAGAGCAAGAGAGAGAGAGATGGAGAGACAGGAAGGCAAGACAGATAGATGACTATATATATATATATATATATATATATATATATATATATATATATATATATATATATATATATATATATATATATATATATATATATATATATATATATATATATATATATATATATATATATATATATATATATATATATATATATACATATATTTATATATATATATATATAAATATATATATATATATATATATATATATATATATATATATATATACATATATATATATATATATATATATATATATATATATATATATATATATATATATATATATATATATATATTCAAAACAGACATACAGAAGCCATAGACAGACAGACACAACAGAGACAGATACCCAACAGAAAAAAGCAGAGACACGTAACCAAAACATACACGCATACACAACAGACAGACAAGACAGACAACCGAAACAGACACAAACACACCACAAACAGCCACAACAGATACACACACAAACAACAGACACACAGACACAACAGACACAACAGACACAACAGACAAACAGACACAACAGACACAACAGACCCAACAGACACAACAGACAAACAGACACAACAGACAAACAGACACAACAGACAAACAGACACACCAGACAGACAAATGCACACTGGCAAAATTGCATGCCGGACAATTCGCAAAAACGAAATGCAGGGCAATCTCTATAATTGATTCTGTGCAATGGCTGTTCCTCCCATCTACTCATTCAATCAGGGGAGAACACCGGTATGTCGATAGATAGAAGAGTAGATAAATAAATAGATAAGTAGATAGAAGGGTAGATAAGTAAATAGATAAGTAGATAGAAGAGTAGATAAGTAAATAGATAAGTAGATAGAAGAGTAGATAAGTAAATAGATAAGTAGATAGAAGCGTAAATAAGTAAATAGATAAGTAGATAGAAGCGTAGATAAGTAAATAGATAAGTAGATAGAAGAGTAGATAAGTAAATATATGAGTAGATAGAAGAGTAGATAAGTAAATAGATAAGTAGATAGAAGAGTAGATAAGTAAATAGATAAGTAGATAGAAGAGTAGATAAGTAAATAGATAAGTAGATAGAAGAGTAGATAAGTAAATAGATAAGTAGATAGAAGAGTAGATAAGTAGATAGAAGAGTAGATAAGTAAATAGATAAGTAGATAGAAGAGTAGATAAGTAAATAGATAAGTAGATAGAAGAGTAGATAAGTAAATAGATAAGTAGATAGAAGAGTAGATAAGTAGATAGAAGAGTAGATAAGTAAATAGATAAGTAGATAGAAGCGTAGATAAGTAAATAGATGAGTAGATAGAAGAGTAGATAAGTAAATAGATAAGTAGATAGAAGAGTAGATAAGTAAATAGATAAGTAGATAGAAAAGTAGATAAGTGAATAGATAAGTAGATAGAAGAGTAGATAGTGAGTTGATAGATAAGAAGATTGATGAATAGAGAGGTGGATAGATAAATACATAGGTATAAATAGATAAGTAGATAGAAGAGTAGATAGTGAATTGATAGATAAGAAGATTGATGAATAGATAGGCGGATAGATAAATATATAGGTAGATACATGAGTTGATAGGTAGAGAGATGGATAGATAGATTGATAAACAGATAGGTGGATAAGTGAATAGATAGGTAGATAGACAAGCATACAGGTAAATAGATAAGTAGATAAGTAGATGGACAAGTAAATAGATAATCAAATATATAGGTAGATAAATTGATAGATAAATAGATAGACAAGTTGATAAATAAATAAAGTAGATCAGCAAACAGATAAGGAAATAGATAAATATAGAGATAGATAAATAGATAGATAGCGAGAAAGAGGAT
>NC_091566.1:33222042-33224542 GCF_042767895.1 Penaeus vannamei | reverse complement strand
ACAACGTTTCATCCATCGAAAGACACACGCACATCAACTTTCGAGGAACACCGCTACCACACTTTGTCAAGAACACCTGTGCGGGGGTGCAGGCGCGCTCCAGAGGATAATGACCTCGTAGGGCGTGTTACTGAGCACTAGAACGAGGTCACGATGGGTCAGAGTTCTTCTCGTTCCTCTCCTTCTGTTTTTGCCTCGAAGGAGGGTCAAGTTTATCACAAGATGCAGTGAGAATAAAAACACAGACTCACTCTTTGGCTTTTCGAGTGTTGTTTTTCCCCAGCGGTTCGAGGCGACGCGTGCGGTCTCGGGCTGGCGTGGCCCCGTGAGGTAGAGACGGAGACCGGCTGGCCTCGGCGAGCGAGCGAGCGAGCGAGTGAGGTAGGGCGCAGAACAGGCGGGCTCCACACACCAGCCGCGGTGCCACGCGTGTGAGGCACTCCGCGGTGCCAACACCCAACCTGACTGTGGCTCTCTCGCTCCGGCCGGGATTGCGAGAAGTCGCCAGCCAGAGCAACGAGCGCCGTTCGCCTCCGCGCGCCGTCCGATATTAGCGGGTTTTACCGTTCATTTCGCCGCCAGATATGAGCCGGACATCTAATCAGCGCATCAAACGCTCTTCCGGCTGCGCTCGGGACGGCCTGGCGAGGGAGCGGCGTGCGCGCGGCGGCGGCGGGGAGGGAAATGCGGGTCTTATTCGCACGATGCAGGTGATGATGCCTGCATAGGCCTGTGGGATTACGGAGATTTGTGTATGCATACGGGCGTGTAGGTTTGTTCGTGTTCATAGATAGACTGAGGAATATGTAGGGAGACTGAGACATACGTGGGGAGAGAGATAGAGAGATATAGGTAGATAAATAAATAGATAGATGAATAGACAAACAGGCATAGATGTGTATATACATGGATAGATATATGCAGATAGGCCTATAGTTGTTGATGTAGATCCATGATATAGGTCTAGATAGAAAAATATGTTTGCACATGTGTGTTTATATGTGTATATGTGTGTATGCAAACATGTACGTGTGTTTGTGTGTGCATGCAAACATGTACGTGTGTTTGTGTGTGCATGCAAACATGTACGTGTGTTTGTGTGTGTGTGTCCATTAATGTGTAGTATATGAGTGTATGTACACATATGTGTACTTGCAAGTGTGTGTATGCATGGGCATGTCTGTGTTTGTGAGTGTGTGTCTGGGCGTGAGCATGTGTGAATTTCCATGTGTGTGCATTCGTTCCTGTATTTTCTTGCAGCTTCAGCATGAATCATGAGGAAATTCCGTGGCACTCACTGGCGTTAAGGTGCGATTCCCACGGGAGGCGGATCAATAATTCTTTTAGCAATGATTACTGTAGGAGGACGGGGCGGCTGTACTTAGAGGTCATCCATAATTTTCATCAGTACCACGTCTACAAAGCGTAGACTTTTGAGCAAGCACTCCACCCTCTAAAAGATAGCGGACGAAAGTTTATGATAATTCAAGATCTTCTTATCTCTATGTGGTTCTTATTTTGTGATTTTGATAAAATTGTATGAATTCAAAGTAAATCACGTGTTGTTATATTGCTCTTTTACTGTAATAAAATCAAGAGTCTGATGACAAGACAGTATAAAGAGCTTGCGGATTATTTTTCCGTATGTTGTATTTTTCTTTTTATGACTACAGTTGGTTTGATGCAAATGAAAAGTGTTTAAAGTAATTTTGAAATATTTTCCCACGTTCAAATAAATCAAACATTAAAATTGCTGAAACCATCCTGGCATGAACTGATACGATGCTGCTGACCGAACTTCATCGCAGCGGAAATTTCAACCAACGACACTTCAGCTGGGTTGTCCAGCTGGGCGTCACCAAAGGCAGAGTCACAGTCCCGTAGAGTGACTAAACCTTCAGCCCAACAACACACGCAATATGAACAGTCGTATACGTTTTAGATAAATCAGGTTTACAGGTTCAATGTCACATTTTCTTGTTATACATCTAATACATTTTCTATATAGAGATGCGGATGTATTTTATGTTGTTGAATGTTGTTATATTATTGGTTTGATAATAATCTTGTATATTGTTTTATGCAGTGTAATATACAAGAAAGTAACACAGGGAATCCTATAATCATCAGACTCTGACCGTACGCATTGTAACTGTAATCTCATATTCATCTGTTCATCATAGTGTATGATTCAATTTCATTATTCATATCCATTTTCCTTATCATCTGATGTTTAAGAAAAAGAAAACGGCGGAAATGCTTCTACGGAAAAGCGGCCAGCCCGGCATGCAACACCGTCGTGGCGCGAAATTTAAACCAAAGAGACCGCCGATTCGCCTACTGTCGGATCGGCATTTTTCACGTTAGAAAAAAGTGTACGTCTGTCTTAACCCCCCCCCCCCCCGTCTGTCTGTACGCTCGTGGTAATGATGAAAATTATGGATAACCCCTTAACAGATATGACAAGAAAATGACGCTGGTGTGAAAGCTGATGGTAATG
>NC_091566.1:33202042-33217042 GCF_042767895.1 Penaeus vannamei | reverse complement strand
CATTGTATAGCATTTACTATATATTAATTATGATTTCGTTAAATTCATTAAACAACACTAATACATAGCAATGCCACATTCCCAACAACCTTAAGGTATAAACTTAGATAAAAAATAATAATACAGATATAGAAAACGAACGAGAAGTAAAACAAAAGACCCAGAAATCAGAAAATAAAAACTATTTGTACAAAAATACATGAAAAAATAAAACAACACACATTATAAAAGGTTAAGAGGGTGGAGAGATCCATACAGTATTTACAATGTCATATTTCGAGGGACACTGACTATTGAGATGATTGTCTCTTGCTGTTGGGGGAGAGCGTAGAAAGGGAAAGGGAAGGGGAAGGGAGCAATGAAGAGGAAGGGGCGTTTTGAAAGAAGGGGCTTTACCAAAAGAAAATGTGGGGAAGGGGAGGGGATGGTGTGGGGAGGAGCAGACATCCAGAATGGGAGGAAATGTCGTTCAATGTGACACAAACGTTTAACTTCAATTGTTTGTGTGCAAGGGAATAGGATGAGGATAAAGAGAAGTGTTTATTCCCTATAATTCGATGCTGTTATTGCTACCGTTAGCTTTTTATTATCATCATTATCCCTTCATCTCCGTTTGTTTCTCTTCCTCATTATGGTTATCATTTTCATAATCAAACTCATCACCGTATACAGAAAAAATATCGCAATCAGACTACCATCCATTTCATAAAAACCCAGTACACTTCTCATATTTCCTTCTTTCCTTCTCCTTCGTTATTCCACCTCACTTCATTCCCAATATTACATCTCGTAGGTTTTACAATCTCGTCTCCCTCTTCCACCGCCTTCATAACTGTAAGTTCCCGATTCAATAACATTTTTCTCTTGCTTTTTGTTTTCTTTCTGAAAGAGGGAAATTTTCGTCTGGCCTTCGATCTGATTTCAGTAAAGATATTTGAGCTGAAAGTGAAGAGGCGAAGAAAGTGGAAAAAAGAAGAGAAAATGGGAAAAGAGGGAGAAAAAAATGAAATGGGGGGAGAGAGAGAGAGAGAGAGAGAGAGAGAGAGAGAGAGAGAGAGAGAGAGAGAGAGAGAGAGAGAGAGAGAGAGAGAGAGAGAGAGAGAAAGAGAGAGAGAGAGAGAGAGAGAGAGAGAGAGAGAGAGAGAGAGAGAGAGAGAGAGAGAGAGAGAGAGAGAGAGAGAGAGAGAGAGAGAGAGAGAGAGAAAGATGAAAAATGAGATATCATTTTAATTTCTATTTTTTCACAAATTGTGTTATTGTTGTTCATATCATAACCATTATCATTCTTGTTATTATTTCACTTATCATTATGACTATCACTACCATTATAATTACAATCATCTTTATCATCTTTGTTGTTATTGTTGCTGTTATCCATATTATCATTACTATCATTATTGCTATCATCCTTATTATTATCATCAATATAATGGGTGTATCATCATTATTATTGTCATTGTGATCATAATTATCATTGATAATACTATCATCAACATTGTTCTTACCACTATCAACTCTACAATATATCATTACTATGATATTATTTAGTATTAATATAACTATTTTTATCATTAATATCACTATCACTACTATATTCATCATTATCATCTTCAGTATCATTATCATTATTATAACTAATGTTATTAATATCATTATCATTACTTTCATCATCATCATCTTTATCCTCAATGTCTTTATCATTAATAGTGTTGTTATCATTACTAATGTCATTATCAATACCATTATCATTATCACTTTTAGTATCAGTATTATCATAAGAATGAAAGTCATCATAACCATCCTTACTAATGTCAATGACTACCTTTATCAGTGCCATAAATCTAATTAAGATTACTGTCACTCTCTTCAAATTTTACACTTACTCATACTCCATCATAATGATTGGTACAATAATGATGATAATGGAATGAATACAACAATATACTATAATCCACAATAATGGCTATAAATAAATCGAATCATGTTCAGTATTCAATGAGACACCTTACATTTTCATCGCTTGAATGGGCTTTTCATACATCAATTCTTTATTCCAATCTGGTTCATTCTGCTTCGAAACAATGAATCAATTTAGGTCCTTTGTCGGTGAATTTGTTTTTTTTGTTGTTTTTTTGTTAAATGAATTGTGTTTATTTTTGTGGTAAAGCAAATAGGAATTTAGAAATTATAGATACGCTTAGCAAATAAGGACGTTAATGAAAATGATGATAAAAATGATACTAAATTCGATGCTATTGATAGCAATAATAACAGTACCATTATCAGCAGCAACAATGATAGTAAGGTTAACAATAACAACAAGTATGATAATGATAAAGATGATAATGATTATAATAAGGATAATGATATGGGCAATAATAGCAAAAATAATAATAACGATAATGATAATGATGATAATAATAATAATAATAATAACAATAATAATAATAATAATAATGATAATAGTAATAATAATAATAGTAATAATAATAATGATGATAATAATAATGATAATAATAATAATAATGATAATAATGATAATGATGATAATAATAAAAAATAATGATAATATTAATAATAATGGTAATAGTAATAATAATTATAATAATAGTGATAACAATAATAATAGTGATAATAATGATAATAACAAACGTAACAACAAGAATAACAATTATCATAATTTCTGATGATGCTAATGATAAGAATGATAATAGCAACAAATAATAACAAAAAAAACAACACTAATAATGTCTTTGATAATAATGATAAATACGATAGTGAATACTCGTATACATAATATGGCATGATATGGTGTCACGTCATATTCATATGAAAGATTATTGTAAATTCAAAAACGAAAAAACGGAAGACTCCTATGACCACAAACTCTAATATGTTCTCGAAAAGTAGCCCATTAAGTTATTGTGGTGTGTGAAGAACCAGTCGAGAATGCGAGAATCCGCGAGAACAAACCTTATAGCACTGTTATATAGAAGTTGACATAGATGTGTGAGATCCAGGTTTGTTAAGGAAGGAGAGTGAAATGGTTGTCAGATTCCAAGATTTTAGATTTGAAGTGAAGCGTTTATTGAAAATGAAAATAGCATTATAGGATTAGTGAAAGAAAACAGCATTCCATTCACTATTTCACCCTAATTCCTCCTAGAAATATGAATCCCTTTCTCCAAAATTAACTAATATCTTGGAAAATAAGCGAATAAATGAACAGATGTGTAAATAAATGATAACGAAAGAAAAAATGCATCTACTCACACAACCTGTATCTACAGCATGGACTTGCTTCAATCTTTTAAACAGCTTTACAGTTAGAGAACAAAGCCGGTTTCAGAATGAGAACGTGAATCTTTAGGAAAAAAGCTTTTGTTTAACCGTTCCGTTCCGGATATGGAGGTAGTTGATTATCTTACACAACTCCGAAGCGAAACAATGGGGGTGAAAGTCTACGGTTTTGTGAACCCACATTTCAAATACTCGGCCCCTGTCTTTGGTACCTTCATTATCTCAGTATCTTCCTTTTGTGTGTGTGTGTGTGTGTGTGTGTGTGTGTGTGTGTGTGTGTGTGTGTGTGTGTGTGTGTGTGTGTGTGTGTGTGTGTGTGTGTGTGTGTGTGTGTGTGTATTTCTTCTTCATCGTACATTGGGATGATTTTCGTGTTCATGCATGTAAAAAAAATGTATAAAGAATATATGTTCAATTTCTTCCCAAATAATATACAAATAATATCTTCTTAATCTAGACTAAGAAAATTATTTAGCCTCACGTTTGTAGATAGACAGGCAGACAACCTCCTTACCCTCCCATCAGGCAGACAGAACCATGGTCAGGCTAAAACTCGAACAATGGCCTCCACCTTCTTCCTCTCCACCCCCTCTCCCTCTAGTCCTCTCCATACCCCTCCCATCTCTCTCCCTTCCCCCTGTCCCCCTCCTTACCCCTATCATCCGTCTTTCCTCCACTTCCCCCTTTCCCTCTTCCCCTTGCCCACCCTCTACCTCTCCCATCCCTCTTCCCCACCCCCTCCTTCCCCTTGTCCCCATCCCAACTTCTACCATCCCTCTTCCTCCCCCTTCCTCCTTTACCTCTTCCCCCTGTCCCCATCCCTCTCTCTCCCTTCCCCCTTTTTCTCTTCCCCTGTCCTCATCCCAACCCTCCCATCCCCCCTTCCTCCTTTCCCTCTTCCCCCTTATCCCCCCTCTACCCCTCCTATCCCCCCCCCCCCGGCCTCAGCACGGAAGAATCTGAGAGAGTTCTTAAGGGTTCAACATTTTCTTCAGTAAGTTCATGAACTGTAATGGAGAGCGTAGAAACCCAGCGGCCCTCTCTTTTTCTTTTCCCTCTTGCAAAAATGTTTCGATGTTTTTCGCTCTATTTGCTTTGTGATTGTTCGGCAAAGAGGAATGGAAAGTGAAGAAAATATGATGAAAGAATTTTTCGAAAAAAAACGAGGTCTTTGGTAAGGTACGCAAGCAAATGCGGTGTAGTTATATAATTCAAAATAACATTTCAAAATACCTGAAGAGAAAGATACACGTTAACATTAGATCATTATCAAAAAGAAAAAAAAATCCCCAAAACACATCATTGTAAAAAGAAAGATACACGCTAACATTAGATCATTATAAAAAAAAATAATAATAATAATAAACACATCATTGCAACGATAGGCATAAATCAATCAAAGAAATCCAAAGAAATGTTACGTCACAAAAGAGACAATAAGATCGACCAACTATTAACACAAACCTCTTGGTCTCTCCACTTAGAACAAATGTGAAGGAACGCCGCAATGACTCAGCTACACCCGGGGTTGAATGGGGACTAAGTCGATATTTATTTTTACGCCCTTTTTCTGTTTCTCTCTTTTTCTTCTTCTTCTTTTGCTTTTATTTTTCTTTTCGGTTTCTTTCTTCTTCTTGGTTTCCTTCTTCGTATTATTATTCTCTTCTTCGTTTTCTTCTTCTTCTTCTTTTTCTCTTCTCTTCTCTTCTCTCTCTTCTCTTCTCTTCTCTTCTCTTCTCTTCTCTTCTCTTCTCTTCTCTTCTCTTCTCTTCTCTTCTCTTCTTCTTCTTCTTCTTCTTCTTGCTTTACTTCTTTATTTGTTTCATCTGCTTCTTCCCCGTATTCTTCAAGGCAGCAGCTTCAGGAATATGTTCTTCCATACGTACCCTGAGAGCCACGGGATCATATAGAGTTCATTAAGTTCTGAAGCATCTTGTAACGATTTGTCTGTTTGTGCGTCTGTACCAGGATCATGAAGATATCAATATTTATATATTTGCAAATATACAAACACGTACACATACGCACACACTAACTCGCACATATATACCGGCATGCTAAAACGCACACACACTCATGCGCACAGACTAACACACGTACACGCACACATATGCGCTCATTAACACACACACACACACATGTCTGCACACTAACACACTCACACATACAAATACATACACACATAAACATGATGATAATGACAGTGTTAGTGATAATAATCAGGATGATAATGATAATAATAATAAAGATGATGATAACAAGAATGTGATAATAGGGTTGATAATGACAATAATATTATGAATAGGAATATTAATGGGAATAAAGATAATGACGATTTTGATTATTATTTGATGATAATAATAATGATGATGATAAGAATTATGATAATGATATTGATAATAAGAATAACCTAACCTTACATAACCTAACAATAATGCGAATAATAATAAAAATAATAATAATGATAATAACAATAACAATTGCAATAATAGAAATAATAAAAATTATAAGATGATAATGATAATAATAATAATGATAATGGTAACAATGATTATAATAATGATAATAAGAATAGTAATGACAATAATAATAATGATTATGATGATGATGGTGATGGTGATGGTGATAGTGATAGTGATAGTGATGGTGATAGTGATAGTGATAGTGATAGTGATAGTGATGGTGATGGTGATGATGATGATGATGATGATGATGATGATGATGATGATGATGATGATGATAATAATAATAATCATAACAACAACAATAATAATGACAATGATAGCAATAACAATAACAATAACTAATAATAATAATAAAACTGACATTCATAATAATAATGATACTAAAATAATAAGAATATGGATAAGATTATTATGATAATGATGAGAATAATGTTGATGATGATGATGATGATGATAATAATGATATTAACAAAGATAATAATAATAAGTATCATTACAATAATAGTAATAATAATGATACTAATAATACATATTGATGATGACAATGATAACAATTATTGTCATAAAGAAGATGATATTAAAAATGATAACAGTAAAAATAACATTTATAATAATGATGATGATCATTGTAACATCAATGGAAGGAATACTACTAATAATAGCAATTTTGACAATGCTACTACTGCTGCTGCTGTTGAAAATGTCAATAACAACGGTAATGGTGATAGTTATAATAATCTTGATAATGCCAATAGTAATAATAATAATAATAATAATAATAATAATGATAATAATAATAATAATAATAATAATAATAATAATAATAATAATGATAATAATAATAATAATAATAATAATAATAATAATAATGATAAGAACATGATAATGATAATCATGATAATAGTATCACTACTAATGATGTAATTATAATAACCATGTGATAAATGTTGATGATAATAACAACGATGATAATAATGATAACAACAACTATAACAACAACGATGACAAAGGTAAAGATGATAACAACAACAATTATAGTAATAACAAGAATCATAATTATAACATTAATATAGTAATTATAACACTGATATAGAAATTCATTGCCATCAATATTAAACAAATAATAACAACAACAGTAATAACAGAGACAGAAAACAACAACAACAGAAAAATAAACAAGAATGAAAAACCGGGATAGCAGCAAAGGGTTAAAGAAATCCGGCCTCGAAGAAAGGGGGACTTATTTACCAACAGAAGCAACAAAGACCGAAGGACTTGGCCGACACAAAGGAACCTTCCGAGTAGGGGTGGAAAGATCTCCGTTTTAGCGCTGGAATGCTTGTGATGCTAGTGCGAAGAGCGCCATCTCGCGAGTGAAAGAGGCATTTCCGCGCCTGTAAAAGAAGGCGGATTTGTGCGTGTGTGTGTTTTACGGTATTTTGAAATATTACATGTTGCATCTTTTTATTTTTTTTATTTTTTTCGTATATTTGTTGTTTTACCTTTGACATATCAACATGCTGTTTGTTTTGATTTTCTTATTGCTTTGCTAAAACGTATAATTTAAATGGGTTAACTGGATGATGAATATGTAATTAGTGATTCATACTTTGAATAACAGCTATAGCTTTATATCTTCACTTGTTCTTTCAAATATCGCCTACTTACATTACTACTAAATGTAAAATCTTAAGCGTGATAGCGATGGGAATAGATCATGTAATTATGACAGTGTTAAAATTGAGGACTGCTGTGATAACACTAATACTAAAAAAAAAAGAAAATAAATATCTTCTCTTGAATACAAAATTCAAATCTCTCCGCTACAAGATCCCCTACGATAGAAAACCATATCTTAGTTGTTTTTTTCTCCTAATAATAACGTCCATTTAGGGTTTAGTGTTCTAAGATGCCAAGAGATGGCGTGCGGTGACGTCAAACCCTGAAGAATCTGACTTTCCCTTCCAGTTCTTTCCGACAGGTCTGTTGGGAACGGTAGGGGGTGGGCGTCGTCCGAGGCTAGCGCTGAGAGGGGCGTCCGAGGCTAGGAATGTTCGCGAATGTTCATAGATGTGAAGGGAGGTGAGGGGGGAGTAGACTACGAATGTTCGCGAATGTTCATAGATGTGTAGGGAGGTGAGAGGGGAGTAGACTACGAATGTTCGCGAATGTTAGCGGATGTGCTGAGCTCGACAGGGGAGTCGGGGGAGGGGGGGAGGCTGTATTTGATACGTGTTGTCCACAGTTTGTTTTGAGTACGTAAGAACAAGTTTGATATGTGGAGGGTTTTTCTTTCTCGCCTTTCATTTATTCTTCTTTTTTTTTAACTTGTTTGTTATCTCGCCTTTCATTTCTTTTTTTTATCCACTTTGTTACAATTTGTCGATCGTTTTTCTTAATAATTATGACCTATGTCAATGCTTTAAATGCTTTGATAATGTCCTTTATCATTTTTTTTCAAATTTTTAAGAATAACATTCATTTTTTTTCAATTTTTTAAGAATAATATTCATTTTCTTTTTAATGTTTTGATAATCATATTCATCTTTTATCTCTTCATAATTATATTCATCCTTTTTAAGATATTCTAATGATCACGTTTACTTTTTTATCCTTTAGAAATTATATTTATCATAATATTTCCTCCCATACCACATTAATTACTTACTCTTCATCGTATTTTTGTTTGTTTGTTTGTTTTTTGTTTTGTTTTTTAAACATCGAAACTCAAAGATTAATTACCTAGTTTCTGTCTCGAGTTTTTTCACTCTCTCTCTTTTCTCTTCGTTTACTGCCGTTTCCCCTTGCTCCTTCTTTCTACCTTTGCGTTCCTGTCATCGTCACCTCAAGACATTATTCAATATTTCCATTTTTGGAAATCTTGTTCCTTCGTCTAACTCTTTATTCTTCCCTTCCCCTTCTATTCCTTCCTATTCCCTTCTTTCTTCTTTATTTGTTTCTTATTTCTGTCTATTTTTGTGTCGATCTTTCTGTCTGTCTGTGTGTCTGTCTGTCTATTTGTCTCTTTCTGTCGCTCTTTCCCTGCCTGTTTCTCTCTATATATCTCTCTCTCTCTCTCTCTCTCTCTCTCTCTCTCTCTCTCTCTCTCTCTCTCTCTCTCTCTCTCTCTCTCTCTCTCTCTCTCTCTCTCACTCTCTCCCCTCTCCCCTCCCCCCCCCCTCTCTCTCTCTCTCTCTCTCTCTCTCTCTCTCTCTCTCTCTCTCTCTCTCTCTCTCTCTCCCTCCTCCCTCCCTCCCCCTCCCTCCCTCCCTCCCTCCCTCCCTCTCTCTCTCTCTCTCTCTCTCTCTCTCTCTCTCTCTCTCTCTCTCTCTCTCTCTCCCCCTCCTTATTCCCATACCATTTCGCCCACACTTCTACGATTAATTCAGGCCACAGCGTTGTCTGGTAATTGTATTGTTCATTAGTAAAGTACGTGCTGTCTTGCGTGTACTGTGTGTGCGTTTGTTTGTGTGTGTGTGTGTGTGTGTGGTTGTGTGTGTGTGTGTGGTTGTTTGTGTATTTGTGTGTGTGTGTGTTGTGTGTGTGTGTGTGTGTGGTTGTTGTGTGTGTGTGTGGTTGTGTGTGTGTGTGGTTGTTTGTGTGTGTGTGTGTGTGGTTGTTTGTGTATTTGTGTGTGTGCGTGTGTGTTGTGTGTGTGTGTGTGTGTGGTTATGTGTGTGCGTGTGTGTGTGTGTGCATATGTGTCTGTTTCTGAGTCCTTTTAAGGGTACGTACGTAATTATGTACGAGAGGCAGAGACAGACAGACAGTGTAGTAATTTCCGATATCAAACGCAAGGATTACTTCCCCGGTTTTTAATCTGACAGAACCCCATATCATACGTGGCTTCGAATGTCGGTTCATGATTAATGAGGAAGAATAATCCCCAAAATATTTCGTGAACGTATGGCTCTCTCTTCCTCTCTGTTGGTATCTGAAATTCGTCTGTACTAGCTCTCTGAATAACGATTACTTTATAGTCTTAAAATTCACTCATCCAGTCTACTAACTCTCTGTATAGTTAGTTTTCTGGATATCTTTACAGTCTTAAAACTCATTCATACATTCTACTCTCGGTATAACTAACTTTCTGGATAATTTTAGTCTTAAAACAATGAGTTTTATGAACGTGACGTTATTCACATTCTCAAAACTCACTCATGCTCTAGATGTCTGGATAAATTCATATTCTTAAAATCTCACTAAGCTTAGTTGTTCAATATTCAAATTCTCTTTTCCCTTCTTCCAAATTTTACCCTCAGATCTTCCCTTCCCGAGAAGCAAATATTTTTTCTTACTTTCCCTCCTTCTCCCTCATTCTTTCTTTCTCTCTCTCTCTCTCTCCCGCAACCCCCCCCCCCCCGCCTTTCCCTCCCTCTCTCTCTCTCTCTCTCTCTCTCTCTCTCTCTCTCTCTCTCTCTCTCTCTCTCTCTCTCTCTCTCTCTCTCTCTCTCTCTCTCCTGCCTCTCCCTATCTCTCTCTCTAAAAAAAAAAAAAAAAAAAAAAAAATCTACCACTCGCCAAGAGTTCCTAAAAGGCAAGCCTACTCCTTGCATACGAAGGATCTACTTTATGTCTACGTGCCTCCGAGTCTCCTGTTTCACAACCGTTTTTTTTTTTTATTTTATTCCAAGTTCGAAATAAAACGCAGTGTGGTTTCCTCTCCGTCTCCTCTCTGTGTGAAGACTCGGGGGTTTCTCTCAGTCTTTATCGCTCCTGTTTGTTCGTGGCTTTTTGAGTTGAATTTCATCCGGGGGGGTTCTTTGTGCGTGTGTTGCGAGGGTTTACTCGGTCTTTCTCTCTGTCTGTCTGTTTGTTTGTCTGTCTGTCTGTCTGTCTGTCTGTCTGTCTGTCTCTGTCTCTCACTCTCTCTCTCACCCTCTTTCTCTCTCTCTCTCTCTCTCACTCTCTCTCTCTCTCTCTCTCTCTCTCTCTCTCTCTCTCTCTCTCTCTTTACACACACTCACATTCACACACTCACATTCACACACATACACACACACACATATCTATGTTTATATATATATATATATATATATATATATATATATATATATATGTATATATATGTATACATGCATATATACGTATATAGATAGATAGATAGATAGAGACGGTAATCGTAAATATATATTTATATTTTTTTTTTTTTTTTTTTTTTTGTTATCACGTACCTTTATGATTTTCACCACATTTATATGCATTGGTGTATTGTACTACTATCAATATGTTCATCGTTGTGATAATTTTTACATCCATAGTTATCTACAAGCGCACATATATCTAATAATCTAAGTCCGTCGCGTTTCAACCATCTGATATCATCCTTTGGCCTTGAGCAATATAATGAGAGCTCGTTATTCTGTTTACCTTCAGTAATTTCTGGCATTGGATTCCGTGTGGAACTACAATTTCCGAGACAAACTACTAACAACATCCATAATTTCCTCGTCATGTAGTTGCGAAAGCTAACTACAATTATAACTATTGTCTGCCAACAACTGCTGCATCCCTTAACAATTATCGAAGTTATCAGCAACAACCTCTGATTCGAACAAGTCATCAGGTTTGGCCAAATCCGTCCTTGGTTCGTCTCTCTTTTCTCCTCTCTCTCTCTCTCTCTCTCTCTCTCTCTCTCTCTCTATCTATCTATCTATCTATCTATCTATCTATCTATCTATCTCTCTCTCTGTCTCTCTCTCTCTCTCTCTCTCTGTCTCTGTCTCTCTGTCTCTCTCTCTCTGTCTCTCTCTCTCTCTGTCTCTCTCTCTCTCTGTCTCTCTGTCTCTCTGACTGTCTCTCTGTTTTCTCTCTCTCTCTCTCTCTCTCTCTCTCTCTCTCTCTCTCTCTCTCTCTCTCTCTCTCTCTCTCTCTCTCTCTCTCTCTCTCTCTCTGACTGTCTCTCTCTCTCTCTCTCTCTCTCTCTCTCTCTCTCTCTCTTCTCTCTCTCTCTTTCTCACACACATACACATCTTTCCCCTTTTCTCTAAAGTCTTTCATTTTTCCTTGTTCTCCTTTCTTGTTTTGACCTTCGATCTTGTCTTCCGCCAGTTCTTTCTTCCTTTCTTCCTTTGCCCTTTGCTCACTTCTTTTTTTCCTTTGTTTATCCCCACTTTCCCCTTATTTCTGTTTTCTGCTTTGCCTTATCCCCAATTTTTGCTACTCCTCTCTTCGCTCTTCACCCATTTACTTCTTTATCTTTCCCTCCCATCTCTCCTCTATCCATCCCCTTCCATTCTCTCCTCTATCCTCTCCCCCTTTTTCCATTCTCCCCTCTATCCATCCCCCATCTACCATTCTTTCCTCTATCCCTCTAAATACCTTCAGAATTGCCCCTTCTCCCTCCATCTCTCCTCCCCCTCTTTCCCTTCCACGTCTACTCCCTCCCCTCTTCCTTCCCATTCCTCCTCTAGTCCCTACTTCCGATGTCTTTTGCAATTCCTGTCTCGTACCCGCACTTTCCCCCCTACCCCCACCATCCCCCCCTCCCCCCCACCCCCCCATCATTCTCCTCCCCCCACTTTCCATCTTCGCAAAAAAAAAAAAAAAAAAAAAAAAAATAGACATAAAAAAAAACATAAATAAATCAAGGGACAAGATTGCAACACAGACTCAAGTACTCTTGAGAAACACCATAAGCGATCTGGTTCTCGAATCTCTCTTTCCTCTCTCTCTCTCTTTTTTCTGTAAATAAAGTACCCCTTTCCCCTCCTCCTTCTGGTCAGGGATTTTGGTAAAGAGGGGAGGAGGGGAGATGGGTAAAGGGGAAGAGGTGGAGGGGTGAAGGGAGGGGAGTTAGGGAAGGGAGGACGGATGCGAGAGAGGAGGGAATAGAGGAAAGGAGGAGGGTAGAGAGGAGAAGTAAAGGGGGGAGAAGAAAAGAGAGAGTGAGGTAAGTGAGGGAGGAGGAGAGAAAGAGGTGATGCAAGGGATGGGGGGAGGAGGAGAGAGAGACGAGAGGCATGAGAAGGAGGAGAGATTAAAGAGGAAGTGAAAGGGAGGGAGGAGGGAAAGGCCAAAGGAGGTAAGGGAGGGAGGAAGGAAGAAAAAGGAGGTGTAAGGGAGGTAGGAGAAGGAGGAAGGAAGAAGTAGGAGAAGTAAGGGAGGGAGAAGGGGAGAAAAAGGAAGGAAGGAGGGAAGAGACAAGACAAGAAAGAGATGGAAGAAGACGGTAAGAAAAAAAAAAAAAAAAGTAGGAAGTGAAATAAAAGAAAGGAGGGAAAAAATATTGAGGCAGAAAAGAAACATAGGACAGAGACAAGTGAAGTAGAATAAAAAAAAACGTATAAAGTATATTAGACCAAAAAAAAACGGAAGAAATGGAAAAGGTAGGGGTAGGAGATGGAGAGAGGGAGAGAAAGGAAAAAAGATGGGAATGTCATATTGGCCATAGCAATCAGATATGTCAGAATTTGTCAGATTGGAGTGGGCAACCCCCGGCAGCTCCCCAGCAGCGCAGACTGTCACATCTTGATCACTCACATCGGACAAGACGTTTCTGTCGGGGAAGGAAAAGGCTTTTGGGCGGTCTCATCAACATATGTTTTTCTACAGGGCTATTGCCTACATCAATTTCTGTTTTTCTCTCTCTCTTTCTCTCCTCTCTTTGTGTCTCTGTGCATACATATATGTGAATATATGTATGTGTGCATAGATACATGTATGTATGTACACACACACACATACACACGCATGCATATATATATAGGTGTGTGTGTGTGTGTGCGTGTGTTTGTGTGTGTGTGTGTGTGTGTGTGTGTGTGTGTGTGTGTGTGTGTGTGTGTGTGTGTGTGTGTATGTGTGTGTGTGCGGATGTGTGTGTGTATAGCGTAAAAACAGTAAAAACAGTGTGAGAGAGAGAGAGAGAGAGAGAGAGAGAGAGAAAGAGAGAAAGAGAAAGAGAGAGAGAGAGAGAGAGAGAGAGAGAGAGAAGACGGGAGGACGACAGACAAACAGACAGACAGGCACATACACACAGAAAGAGAGAGGGAGAGACTGAAAAAACATCAGACCATATAAACAAAGACCGAGACGAAATGAGATTCGCACTCAATCGAAAGAGGCAGACAGACAGAAAGACAGACAAAGAGAGAGAGAGAGAGACAGAGAAAGACAGAGAGAGACAAAGAGAGACAGAGAGAGAGAAAGAGAGAAAGAAAAAGAGAGCGAGAGAGAGAGAGAAAGAGAGAAAGAAAGAGAGAGAGAGAACGAGAGAAAGAGAGCGAGCGAGAAAGAGAGAAAGAGAGCGAGCGAGAGAGCGAGCGAGAGAACGAGAGAAAGAGAGCGAGCGAGAGAAAGAGAGCGAGCGAGAGAACGAGAGAAAGAGAGCGAGCGAGAGAACGAGAGAAAGAGAGCGAGAGAGAAAGAGAAAGATAGAGAGAGAGAGAAAGAGAGAGACAGAGAGAGAGAGAGAGAAAGAGAGAGCGAGCGAGCGAGCGAGAGAGAGAGAGAGAGAGAGAGAGAGAGAGAGAGACAGACAGACAGACAGACAGACAGAGCGAGAGAGAGAGAGAGAGAGAGAGAGACAGAGCGAGAGAGAGAGACAGACAGACAGACAGACAGACAGAGCGAGAGAGAGAGAGAGAGAGAGAGAGAGAGAGAGAGAGAGAGAGACAGACAGACAGAGCGAGAGAGAGAGAGAGAGAGAGTCTGGGCAGCCAGACAGAAAACGGAGACAAGATTTGGCTCTACGAAGATAATCGAACCTAATGGCGGGCTGACTCATTCTTCCCTAATTTGATATCAATTTTCCCTCTCCTACGATTCTTTCTTTTATTCTTCTTTCTTTTTTGGTGTTACTCATGGTTATTTTCGTCTTCTTCTTCTCTTTCTTTTCGTCTTGTGGGTGTTACTCTTGGTTATTTTTTTTCTCTTTCTCTGTCTTTGTTTTCTTTTTTCTTTTATTTCTCCTTCTTATTCCCTCTTCTTCTCCTCTTCCTGCTTATTCAGATTTTTCTTGTAATTCTCCATTTTTTTCGTTGCCCTCTTCTTCTTCTTCTTCTTCTTATCTTCTTTTTCTTCTTCATCCGTGTCTATGTGAGTCATCTTATCATTTTCTTCTCTGTCTGATCTTTCTTTTCCATGACGATTCTACATGTTCAGTTCCCTAATGATATTACACACATTTACACGCACATATAGGCACAAACACACTCACACATACACAATCATAAACATACACACATAGACACACACACAAACAAACACACAGACACACAGACACACACATACACAC
>NC_091566.1:33172042-33174542 GCF_042767895.1 Penaeus vannamei | reverse complement strand
GTCGCTGTGATTTCAGGAATACCTACATCGGCAACAGTCACTCCAGGGGCGAGCATGTGTACGGGGAATTGCATGACCTATGTCTTCAAGGGGCTGTTCACGTCCTGGTTTAGTGTGGAAGGGCTATTTTCCCATTCGCTGTCAAGGATGGGGAGGACAAGAAAGTGCTCATTTTGCTTGTCTGACATCCATGAAACTACGAAAGCATTCAGGTGACGAAGAACACGGAGACTGATGTTAAAGGAATCCACTTGACCCGAGGCACACACACACACACACACACACACATACATGTATCTATACACACATACATATATTCACACATAAATATTTATGTGTGTATGAATATATATATATAGATAGATAGATAGATAGATAGATAGATGATAGATAGATATAACATTATATATATATACATATATATATATATATATATATATATATATATATATATATATATATATATATATATATATATATAAGTATATATGTGTGTGAATGTCAAGCCAAGGTGATCAAACGGAAAAGCCCCATGCAGGAATCACCTCCCAGAAAAGTAAATAAAAGCGAACTCTAGTTGTAGGCCTGTCGCCCAATTTCTAGATTTTGATCAAACAGAAAAAAAAATCAATCAGAAAACTATAAAAAAAACGAGAAATCAGTGTAAAAGAGAGCCTAAAGAGGAGCCGAGAGAGGGGGGTCTTGCGGGCAGGACGACGTAAGCGATCAGGGTCTTTTCTGCAGCTATGGCCTGTGGCTAGTTAAAGGTGCTGCGTGATTGCATTATTTTCACAGTATGTCGTTATACCCAACCAACCAGGTTTAGGGTTCCACTGCCCTTCCACGTGACATTTAGCGTTGAGGATGCACCAGAGAACCGGGTGGGGGGGGAGGAAGGAGAACCACTTGGTATAAAGTGTATGAATTATTGGGCGATATTTAACTGGCCCTTTCCTGGCCCTGGTATGTCCTAATTTAGGTATAGTATTAATTTAGACTGATTTCATGTAATGTTACTTAAATAATCATCTCACAAGATTGAAAAAATATATATATATATATATCTGAAATACATTTTTTTTTTTGGGGGGGGGGGTAGGTTTAAAAACATTTTGTATCCGTCAGTACATATGTGTGTCTACGTCTCTGATTGCGGGCCAGCGTCTCCACGTATGGACTAATTTACTGCGTGTGTGTTTTTTTTTTTTTTTTTTGTGAGTGTATGTGTTCCCGTGTGCGTTTGAAAGAGAGAGAGAGAGAGAGAGAGAGTGCGAGCTGTAAAGGAGTAATTCCGATCACGTATCAATCATTTGCACTACACTCTTCTCCATCCTCTCTCACCAATTACGACAGCAACACGCCACCTGCTCCATCTAGGAACTATCCCGTGAGCAGCTGTTTTGAAATCGTTAAAATCTTTTTTTCTCTCTCTTTTTTTTCTTGATATATGAGGTTAAGAGTTGGGTGTCGTTATCAACATATTCTCACTTTGTGTGTTCGTTCGTTCGTCCGCATGTCCTCCTTAGCCCTACATACCATTGCCATTGCGTGTGCGATTGCTCGACCCGACGGAAGTAGAGACACCGACAGAAAACAAGGAATAAGAGGAAGAAAACAAGGAATACGAGGAAGATAGTCTACAAAAGACCGGAGATAAGAAGATATTTAGAAGAAAAGGGGGAAAGAGAACAAAGAAAGAGAGAGAGAACCGGATAAGAAAATATTTAGAAGGACAGGGGGAAAGAGAACAAAGAAAGAGAGAGAGAAAGAGATCAGCGGAAAAGACAAGGAGGGAAGAACCTAAATAAGATAAGTATATCCAAAGTAAAATAGAGAAAGACACTCCAAGAAGTGAGCGAGAGAGAGAGAGAGATAGAGGAGAAGAAACTAAACAAAAGTACAAAAGATAAGAAACAAAGAAAGCCAAAGAAAAGGGAAAAAGAAGATAAGAAAGAAGGAAATAAGAAACAAAGAGAGAAAATAGCAATGATGCCGATATTCCGACACAGAACAGTGAAACTCCTCGTCTTCGTCGCTATAATGACATCCTTATTCTTAGCTTGTCTTCATGCAAGATATTCTCGCAGAATGAAAAAAGGTTTGTCATTAAGTACATACATTCCAGCATCCGATTGATCAAAGTGCTTGTTAATTTACATAATTACTGGTCTATTTAGCCATTTACTTATATGCATATTCATTCACTTGTTTATTATCTTATTTAATTATCGACTGGTTCCTTTATTTATTCATATACTTGTTTATTTATTCGTTGATCTGCTTATATCTACATTTATCCTTTCATTCGTTTACTGTTTTTATTTATTTAATTATTTTTCTTGATTTTTTTTTTTTTTTTTAATTCTTTTCCTTTTACACAGAATAAGTTAATTGGTGATTCCTGAAAATTGGAAGGTCATTTTTAATTGCCAGTTCAGTGAGCTCTCTGATTAATTGTATATCTGTTCGGGCAGAGTGATTGTAGCTACTGTATTATTTA
>NC_091566.1:33157042-33162042 GCF_042767895.1 Penaeus vannamei | reverse complement strand
ATGTTTTGTCATCACTTATTTGAAGAAAACGCAAGATCAAATGGCTCACTTACTTTCCAAAAATATTCATAAATACACTCATTGGTTATTTATATTCGACCAATCACACCTTTTGTTATTTACTACCAATGCTTTTAGCCTCATTCATAAGATACTATGTACGCTATGTTTACTTCGATTAGTTGCCAGATGTAGAAAAGTTGGACCCTGCAAGTATACAGAACTATATTTCCGCGACTGTATACACACATAAACATAAGTATACATATGTCGTAAGACAACGGAAAAAGGAGATATGAAAACATGGATCGCCGTGCGTCGCTGAGGACGTATTTCGGGAGAGGCGACGGCCAGCAGGAGACAGAACATCTAGCGGTCCCGTGACATCAAATAGTCAGACTTCCTGATAACTTCGGTAAGGAGAGTGCTATTCTAGGTTTGGGCAAATACTGGGCGGATTTGTTTAGGTATTAGGAAGTTGAATATGCCGTGTTCCATTAAATAGTTGTTAAGGGAACAACTAGGTGGGATAGTCGCAACGGGTATCGTTATGTCTACTTTCGGTGTTAATTTAATCTTTCATTCTAATCTGTTTGCATTTTTTATATCAAAGTATAGAAAAAATGTAATAACATAGTAAAATTAATTTGTTTTCAAGTTGACCTTCAGAGTTAGTTTGGCATACTAATAATTGCTGGGTCACTTAAGCACATTAGCTACAAGGTATTTAGTTTTGCCTATTGAAAGACCGGGTGGTGGCAGTGGTATCAAATAACCATTACAGTTGTAATTTACAGATAAATTTACATCTTGCTTCCGACAGTGGTGGCGGCAGTGGTGATGTTTTCCATTTTTCTACGTTACTTTGCGTTACTGTTATGTGTATTTTATAATTTTTTTTTTTTTTAACTAATTTATTTTATTATTATTATTATTTATTTTTTTTTTGCAGCCATGGGTTTCCCGAGATGCAGTTTCTTAGTTTTCTATATTATATTGCTTTTGTAGTTTTTTTTATATATGTCTGTTTCGATTTGGATAATCTTTTGCTTTATAATACAGTACATTTGTATATGACATTGACATCGAGTGTATATTTTCTCGTCATCTTTAGTTTTACGAGCCTGTTGCTATATTGCAATATTTCTTAATATATCCTAGTAACCCCCCCTCCCCACCCTCTGAGCCACAGAGCGTGGTTCGAAGGGTTGTTTACTATCTGGCATTGCTGACCTTTGACCGCATAGATGCAACCTCATCAGCTGCACAAGACCTTGGGTGAGAGTTCAGGTGAGTGCACGGGCTTGGGTGACGGATAGGGTAATGGGTGACGGGGATCTGGGTGACGAAAGCGGCGTGACTGGTGACGTCATAGTGGACTGCCTGGATTGAGTCATGGGGTTCCATGGGAAGGTGCAGCTGGGTAGGGCATCACTGTGACGTCACGGGCGGGGTTCGGGCGCGCGGGGTATACCACTTAGGGGTGTGTAGTGTTGTCATTTGTACCGATGGATTTTTGTTTTCTTGTTTTACTTTTCTCGTTTCGTTTTTGTAGTGATTTGATCATGGATGAGGGTCTGCTGCGGGACGTTTTGAAAAAAGCGGCCGAGGATTTGATCGTGTTTGTTTGTTTCCTATGGGACGCTCTGGAACAGGGAGGATGTTCTCGTTTGAGGGGCGGGTGTCATCTGCTGTGGACGATATTATCGCGACAGCAGGTAAGGAAGGCATAGTTCAGGTGAGTGATTTATCAAGATGTTTGAAAATCTTATTAGTGTACTCATGCAGAGCTCGGGTGCTGAGACTGTTAGGTTTAGTGCATAGATTTTATGAGATAGTGGTCTTCAGAGTCTAGAGGGCGCAGAAAAGAGCGGACTCGGCTCCTTCTAGGACACCTGCCGACCCTAAAGTCACAGGTAACCTGCAGGTATCAGACTGGGCAAAACTCTCCTCATCGGCATCTAGTAAGGTCGAGGTATCTGGTTAGATGAGACTCAATGATTAGGTATGTTAGAGTCTGAGGTTTTGCCTGAAGGTACTTACTTGTAGGACTGACTTATCCACTATGGCCGAGGCGGGGGGGAGGGGTGTTTGCGGGGTTATTTGATGATAGATGATGTCATGATTAAACTACCCTTTTTGGAGGATTGCAACACCATAGAAAAGGAGGCTTCCCAAAATTTAGAATGGTGGTTGTCTATGGTAGCAGACTTGAGCAACAGCTGGGGCAACCGTTGTGTACCTGGAAGTTCTGGAAAGCTGCAAACACCAAGGATATCTGGAGTGGAGTGGAATGATAGGGTGCCGGTTACAGTTTTTTTTTAATTGTCTGCACCAAGTTGTTTGGGAGTTGGTAGGCCTCGACAAGGAGTTTGAGCCTAACACTATGGGGACATACAGCTTGTTGGCAAAGGATTTGCTTGTTTTCTTTGTCCAGAAACAGACATCACGTGATATTGTTTCATTGACCATGCTTCTAGAGCTCTATAACTCATGGGTGTCTGACAACCCTGAGTTGGAGGCTTCAGCCAGGGTAAAGGCAAAGGCCGCATCGCCTAGGGTGCTAGAGCAAGGTCCAATGAAAGGAGAAGTGAAGGCAGGAAAACAGTCAAAATGGCTGTTAGCCCCTTAGCCTCCCCAAAGTAAACAGTAAGGACATCCAACTGCGGGAAGGGGTGAGGTGCGAAAGGCTACCGGCGATCCTACTTGCTCGGTAGATAATAAGAGTAAATTAGAGTGGAGTTCTAAGGTAAAAGAGGCTTTTGAGCTATTGAAGGGAGCTTTAAATGAAGATATATTACTGAACTTCTCGGATATTAATCAAAACTTATTAGTACACGCGGATGCTAACAAGTTCCCATTGGAGGGGTTCGTCAGCAAAGGGACGATGCAGGGGTATTACGGCGTTTATATTTTAGTCGGGCACTGAAAGGACCAGAATTGAATTTTAGCACAATTGAGAATGAGGCATTAGCCATCGTCTTCGATCAGACCGGGTGGCTAGGTGGCGGATGGCCATAGCGGATTTTGATATCCAGGAAGGGATAACATTTTAGCTGATGCACTACATTATATTGATAATCTAGCAGTAGGGGCTGTTACTAGGAGCAGACAGCATGCCAGAGGGGCAGTAAAACAACCAGCTGATACAGGATCTTGCTAGTTCGCAGGGAGTGGGGGTCCCATAAGTTATTAAGGTATGGTCTGTCAGTGACTTAAGGAAGGCTCAGGCAGTGGATTCATTTTGGGGCGTGGTGAAAGCTCACTTGGTGGAGGGGATGGCCTTGCCTGTGGGGTTCTGTAGGCGTCTTCCAGGAAACATAGACAGGTATCAAATCCGGCTAATTGGGCTGTTGTATAATGTCCATACAAACGTGTATGGGGTTAAGATTTTTAGGGTAATGGTCTCAGAAGAATTTCAATCCGAATAGGAGGAATGTTTCCAATGGCCATCTTAGCATACAACACTGCATCGGATAATTAGGGATTCTCTGTTTTTTTGCTTTGAAACACCGCGACTCAAAATGGCCATATTTGCTATTTACAGAGGAGATGGCCTCCCTGGTATGATTTAGAGGATTATCCACAGAAATTTCGAGTGATAGGAAGTAAGGTTTTCAAGTGCTGCCAGTATCACTTCGAGAAGATAAAAAGAAGGCCGCGAGGTAGACCTCGGGCTAAACATAATCCCAAAGCAGAGGGCGACAGATGATACCAAAGCCTGAGCTAAGTATAAGGTACAGCCATTATTTACAGGGTCTTATCGGGTGATAGAGTTGGTATATAAGTTACAGAGGCTGTCAGACTGGAAAGAATATAAAATTCATGTTGAAAGGCTAAAGTTTAGAAACATCCCTTTGCCCTGAACAAGTGGGAAATGTAAACAAGGCATATCCAATTCATGATCCTATCAACTCTGAGAATCGGGAGAAAACTCAGGTAAATAGTAAATAGTGGGCGGAAGTGTGGATTCTCTTATTTTTCCGTGATGTGCTTATGTTGGGCTGTTTTTCAGATCATTTTGGGAGTGGGGGCCCAGATGGAGTCAGAGGATTCTTTGGCCAGCACCAGGCTGGTTTTCAGTCTGAAGTGACAGGTCCTCTACACTTCGATGGTGCAGATCGTACCTATACAAGAAGAGAATTAGATGTCTGCGACGAAGTGATGACTAAGTACTTTGTGGCCATTGTAGTAAGGCAGGGATCTACAGCATAACCTTATCCCATCGAGATCTCCGTTTCCTGTACAGGAGCATCCGAGGCAAGGGCCATGGAACCCAGGGAGTCATTGGAAGGCAGTCCTTCACCTGGTGTTAGGATGTCAGGTTACCTCACAGGACTTTTCCATTTCCCCGATATCGCCCTTGGAGCATCAGCCGGTGTTTACCGTGTTACCGAAGCTTAGCAGGGAGGATATGCAAGAAGTGGATCCAGACCTGCGAGAGGAAATATTGCTCTAGGACGTGCAAGGGGATGCCGAGCCTGAGACGGCCTTAGTGGAGGCATCCACCTTCAGAGAGCAAGCTTGGACCAGAGCTCTGCTACGAGCAAGTTTGGAGCGAGATCATCTGGAATGTTCTACTGTGAAATCTTGGACCCTCATCATCGTTATGTGGGGGATAGCAATGGCTGGTGCTTCTTCAAGTCGACGCCAGAGCTCGGAGGAGGACAAGTCTGAGGAAGAAGACCAGGGATGCGTTGCGATCAAATTGTCATCACGACATCCAGTACAAGTTTCGTGGCACGCTATCAACTTTTGGGGGGGTATTTATGTGTGATAGTATAGGTTTGAATACCCTAAAACCCAAAAGTTCAGTGGCTTTCGAAATATGTGTGGGAAGAACCTTACCAATATATGCCTGATATGCAGCCTGAAATCATCTACCAACAATGTCTCGGATCGAAAGATAGACACTATAACAAACTTTTCCCCTACCGCTGTTTTCACCAGGCGAGGAACTTTAACAAAAGTAGCTACATTTTGCTGTAATGAAAATCCTA
>NC_091566.1:33102042-33124542 GCF_042767895.1 Penaeus vannamei | reverse complement strand
GAAGAGATGGGGAGAGATGGGGAGGGAGGGAGCGAAGAAGAGAGGGGGGGAGGAGTAGAGAAAGAGAGGGAATTGGGGAGATGTGGAGGTAGAGAAGAGATAGAGAGCGAAGTAGAAAGGAGGATGGAGAGAGGGAGAGAATGAGAAGAGATAGAGAGGGGGGAGTAAGAAAGAGGGGAACTAGGAGATGTGGAGGAGAGAGAGAATAGAGATAGAGAGGGGGAGGAGCAGAGAAAGAGTTAATAGGGGAGAGCTTTGGAGGAAGTGAGTGAGAGGAGAGAGGAGATAGAGGGAAAGAGAAGAGAGAGAGGTGTAGAGAAAGAGAGGGAATAGGGAAGAGCTGGGGAAGAAGAGAGTGAGAGGAGGGAGCAAAGAGAAGAGAAGTAGGAGGAAGAGTGAGACAGAGGAGGAGATACGGTGGAAAAGAGAAAGAGAAGGAATAGGGGGGAGATGATGAGGAAGAGAGAGAGGAGGAGAGAGCGAAGAGAAGAGAGAGGGGAGGGGAGAGAGAGGGGGAGGAGGGGAAGTGAGACAGAAGAAGAGAGAGGTTGGAATAAAGAAAGAGAGGAAATAGAGGAGAGATGGGGAGGAAGAGAGAGAGGAGGAGAGAGCCCAGAAAGGAGAGAGGGGGGAGGAGGGGGAGTGAGACAGAAGAAGAAAGAGGGGGGAATATAGAAAGAGAGAGAATAGAGGAGATATGGGGAGGAAGAGAGTGAGAGGAGAGATCGTAGAGATGAGAGAGAGGCGGAGAGAGGGACAAGAAGAGATGGAGGGTGGGAGAGCGAGGATGAGAGAGGGACAAAGAGAGAGAGAGGAGGAGAGAAGGAGAAGAGAAGGAGAAGAGAAAATTGATGAAAGGGAAGGCGAAAATTGGGGAGAGAAGGAATGATAGGGAGGGAATATTTAAAAATTGAAAAACAGAGACAGAGACACAGAGAAAGAGGGAAAGGGACGAAAGAGAAGGGGCTAAACAGACAGACAGACAGAGGAAGACAGAAAGAGAGGGGGCAGCCAGACACAGACAGGCAGACAGACGAACAAAGAGACACACAGAGACAGACAGATGCAATCTTTAATCCTATTTTCCTTTTTCCTATATTTTTCATTCTTTCTTCACTACCCTTAACCCTATTCTTATCATTATCATCGTTTTCACCCTCCTCTCTTTATTCCTTTACTTCTTTTCTTCCCAGAATCAACCTTTTTATCCTCGTCTTTATTCCCCTCACCCCTGTTCTCCCGTCCTTCCTATACTCCTTTATTTATCATCCTCTCCCCTATTCTTCCTCATCATCACCCTTCTCATTTCCTCTTTTTATCACCCTTACCTATTTTCTTCCCCATCACCATCCTTCCCATCCCCCTTTCTTTATCACCCTCACACCTATGCACCTCCACATCCCTCCTATCCTCCTTTTCTTTATCACCTTTACCCCCATACTTCCCCATCCTTCTCATCCTCCTTCCTTTATACCTCCTCCACTCCCTATTCTCCCCATCCTCCATATACTCCTTTATTTATCCCCCTCACCTCCATCCTTCCCATCCTCCTTTCTTTACCCCCTCAATCCCATCCTTCCCCTATACTTCCCCATCCCTTCCCATCCTCCTTTCTTTACCCCCATCACCCCAATCCTCCCCCACCCATCCCATCCTCCTTTCTTTACCCCCCTCACCCCCATCCTTCCCCTACCCCTCACCCCCATCCTCCTTTCTTTACCCCCCTCACCCCCATCCTTCCCCTATACTTCCCCAACCTTCCCATCCTCCTTTCTCTACCCCCCTCAGCCCCATCCTTCCCCTATACTTCCCCACCCTTCCCATCCCCCTTTCTTTATCATCCTTACCCCCCTTACCCCTATCCTTCCACCCCTCACCCCCATCCTTCCCCATCCTTCCCCCTCATTCCCCATCATCCCCCTAGCCTTACCAACAGTCAGGTGGTCCCCGGGATAGATCTTCACCGGCTCACTCAAAATCCTCGCCTGCTGGAAGTTGGCGTCGAAGTTCTTGTCCTCTCCGAGTGGTGGGAGTTCGCGGCCGTTTCGGAAGTGTCTCAGTTTGATGCTTCGAGCTGTTGGGGAAGGGGAGGGATGGAGAGGGGAGGGAGGGATGGGGAGGGGAGGGATGGGGAGGGGAGGGATGGGGGGAGAGAGGGTGGGGGAGGGAGGGATGAGGGGGAGAGGGGAGGGATGGGGGGAATGGGGAGGGGAGGGATGGGGGAAGGGGAGGGTGGGATGGGGGAAGGGGAGGTGGGGGAAAAGGGGGGCGGGATGGGGGGAGAGGGGAGGGGAGGTATGGGGGGAATGGGGATGGGGAAAAGGGGGCGGGGGATGGGATGGGGGGGAGAGAGAAATAGGAAGGGAGTGGTTAGAATTGAGGGGTAACTGTGATGAAAGAGGTGATGAGGATGGTGGTGATGGCCTCAAAGTGATAGAAGACCGAAGGTAATTCTTTGAAAATGATGGAACGAGTGGTGATGGTGTTAATAGTGACGAGCCGATGGGAGGCCCAAGGGAATTCCAGAAAGATGATGGTGATTGTGATGATAATGGTGCCAAATAACGATGCTAGCTGATGTGCCACTGATTTTTATCTTTAATACCAATCATCACAATCATCATTTTCCCCAAATTACAATAATAACAACTATTATAACGATAAGGAAGATGAAATATGACAAGACCAAAAAAAAAAAAGAATCAGAACGAAAACAAGAAAAAAAACCTTCCTATCACCTGTGTAATGGCCATGAAGGAAAATCATGAAAACATTAACTCCATCTTCGGGAATGTTGCCCCGAGTGCAGTCGGACGAACAGTGACCTGCCGTGACCCAGTCTGACCTTCTGGGCGGTACCGTGAGGGAGAAGACGATGGAGTGACCCACGGCGAGGTTCCCGGCGTCCTTTTCCCTGTGGTTGGACAAGGTCGTGAGGTCAGAGAGGAGGTCAAGTAGGGTATGAGGTCAGAGAGGAGGTCAAGTAGGGTATGAGGTCAGAGAGGAGGTCAAGTAGGGTATGAGGTCAGAGAGGAGGTCAAGTAGGGTATGAGGTCAGAGAGGAGGTCAAGTAGGGTATGAGGTCAGAGAGGAGGTCAAGTAGGGTATGAGGTCAGAGAGGAGGTCAAGTAGGGTATGAGGTCAGAGAGGAGGTCAAGTAGGGTATGAGGTCAGAGAGGAGGTCAAGTAGGGTATGAGGTCAGAGAGGAGGTCAAGTAGGGTATGAGGTCAGAGAGGAGGTCAAGTAGGGTATGAAGTCAGAGAGGAGGTCAAGTAGGGTATGAGGTCAGAGAGGAGGTCAAGTAGGGTATGAGGTCAGAGAGGAGGTCAAGTAGGGTATGAGGTCAGAGAGGAGGTCAAGTAAGGTATGAGGTCAGAGAGGAGGGCTAGTAGGGTATGAGGTCAGAGAGGAGGTCAAGTAGGGTATGAAGTCAGAGAGGAGGTCAAGTAGGGTATGAAGTCAGAGAGGAGGTCAAGTAGGGTATGAGGTCAGAGAGGAGGTCAAGTAGGGTATGAGGTCAGAGAGGAGGTCAAGTAGGGTATGAGGTTAGAGAGGAGGTCAAGTAGGGTATGAGGTCAGAGAGGAGGGTCAAGCAGTGTATGAGGTCAGAGAGGAGGTCAAGTAGGGTATGAGGTCAGAGAGGAGGTCAAGTAGGGTATGAGGTTAGAGAGGAGGTCAAGTAGGGTATGAGGTCAGAGAGGAGGTCAAGCAGTGTATGAGGTCAGAGAGGAGGTCAAGTAGGGTATGAGGTCAGAGAGGAGGTCAAGTAGAGTATGAAATCAGAGAGGAGGTCAAGTAGGGTATGAGGTCAGAGAGGAGGTCAAGTAGGGTATGAGGTCAGAGAGGAGGTCAAGTAGGGTATGAGGTCAGAGAGGAGGTCAAGTAGGGTATGAGGTCAGAGAGGAGGTCAAGTAGGGTATGAGGTCAGAGAGGAGGTCAAGTAGGGTATGAGGTCAGAGAGGAGGTCAAGTAAGGTATGAGGTCAGAGAGGAGGGCTAGTAGGGTATGAGGTCAGAGAGGAGGTCAAGTAGGGTATGAGGTCAGAGAGGAGGTCAAGTAGGGTATGAGGTTAGAGAGGAGGTCAAGCAGTGTATGAGGTCAGAGAGGAGGTCAAGTAGGGGATGAGGTCAGAGAGGAGGCCAAGTAGGGTATGAGGTCAGAGGGGAGGTCAAGTAGGGGATGAGGTCAGAGACGAGGTCAGGCAGGGTATGAGGTCAGAGAGGAGGTCAAGCAGTGTATGAGGTCAGAGAGGAGGTCAAGTAGGGTATGAGGTCAGAGAGGAGGTCAAGTAGGGTATGAAGGTCAGAGAGGAGGTCCAAGTAGGGTATGAGGTCAGGAGAGGAGGTCAAGTAGGGTATGAGGTCAGAGAGGAGGTCAAGTAGGGTATGAGGTCAGAGAGGAGGTCAAGTAGGGTATGAGGTCAGAGAGGAGGTCAAGTAGGGTATGAGGTTAGAGAGGAGGTCAAGTAGGGTATGAGGTCAGAGAGGAGGTCAAGCAGTGTATGAGGTCAGAGAGGAGGTCAAGTAGGGTATGAGGTCAGAGAGGAGGTCAAGTAGGGTATGAGGTTAGAGAGGAGGTCAAGTAGGGTATGAGGTCAGAGAGGAGGTCAAGCAGTGTATGAGGTCAGAGAGGAGGTCAAGTAGGGTATGAGGTCAGAGAGGAGGTCAAGTAGTGTATGAGGTCAGAGAGGAGGTCAAGTAGGGTATGAGGTCAGAGAGGAGGTCAAGTAGGGTATGACGTCAGAGAGGAGGTCAAGTAGGGTATGAGGTCAGAGAGGAGGTCAAGTAGGGTATGAGGTCAGAGAGGAGGTCAAGTAGGGTATGAAGTCAGAGAGGAGGTCAAGTAGGGTATGAGGTCAGAGAGGAGGTCAAGTAGGGTATGAGGTCAGAGAGGAGGTCAAGTAGGGTATGAGGTCAGAGAGGAGGTCAAGTAGGGTATGAGGTCAGAGAGGAGGTCAAGCAGTGTATGAGGTCAGAGAGGAGGTCAAGTAGGGTATGAGGTCAGAGAGGAGGTCAAGTAGGGTATGAGGTCAGAGAGGAGGTCAAGTAGGGTATGAGGTCAGAGAGGAGGTCAAGTAGGGTATGAGGTCAGAGAGGAGGTCAAGTAGGGTATGAGGTCAGAGAGGAGGTCAAGTAGGGTTTGAGGTCAGAGAGGAGGTCAAGTAGGGTTCGAGGTCAGAGAGGAGGTCAAGTAGGGTATGAGGTCAAAGAGGAGGTCAAGTAGGGTATGAGGTCAGAGAGGAGGTCAAGTAGGGTATGAGGTCAGAGAGGAGGTCAAGTAGGGTATGAGGTCAGGGAGAAGGTCAAGTAGGGTATGACGTCAGAGAGGAGGTCAAGTAGGGTATGAGGTCAGAGAGGAGGTCAAGTAGGGTATGAGGTCAGGTAAGGGTGAGAGGGACGTGTCTAGTGGAATTTTAAGCTATTTTATAGGTGTTTATACTCTCTCTCTCTCTCTCTCTCTCTCTCTCTCTCTCTCTCTCTCTCTCTCTCTCTCTCTCTCTCTCTCTCTCTCTCTCTCTCTCTCTCTCTCTCCCCCTCCTCTCTCTCTCTTTATATCTATCTGTCTATGCATCTACCTATATGAATATATATATATATATATATATATATATATATATATATATATATATATATATATATATATATGTGTGTATGTGTGTGTGTGTGTGTGTGTGTGTGTGTGTGTGTGTGTGTGTGTGTGTGTGTGTGTGTGTGTGTGTGTGTGTGTGTGTGTATGCGTGTGTGTGTGTGTGCGTCTATCTATCTATATATCTCGCTCTATCTATCAATATATCTACCTTTATAGTTTTTTTTTTTTTAATAAATGTCATCATATCTCTCTCATTCTAAGAAAAACACATTACAGTATCAGTATATATATATATATATATATATATATATATATATATATATATATATATATATATATATATATATATATATATATATATATATATATATATATATATATATATATAAAACACTTGGAAGTAATAACCTTTATCTACACTGATATTAACAACATCCTTACGTCAGTGTTATCATTCTGAAAAAAATGATAACTGCAGAATAAAAATGATAGAACGTTCTCACCAAAGTACCTTATTTTGGAGAAAAAAATATTTTCATAATAGAAAAAAATACACCAACTTGTCCTATTTGTAACATTTGTAAATAAGCAGGTGAATAAATGAATATATGAATTAGTGAATAAATAAGTGAATAGATACATGAATAAATGGGAGAGTAGATAGATAAATAAACAAATTATTAAATAGATCAGCAAATGTATACGGGGTTAAACAGAAATAAAAAATGTCATTAAACAAACAAACACACAAATAGGCAAACGAATGCATACATACATAAACAAACAAACAAACTAAGAATCACATGAATTGCCAAACGAATAGGTACATAAACAAACAAAAAAAAACACAAACAAACGAATAAGTACATAAACAAACTAACTAACTAACAAACACATGTATAGTCAAACGAATAAGTACATAAAAAAAAACACACACACACACAAACAAACGAATACACAAACAAAAAAGTACACAAACAAGCAAATAGCCAAACGAATAAGTACATAAACAAACAAGCAAACTAACGAACAGTCAAACGAATAAATCCATAAACAAACAGACAAACAAGCAAACAAACAAACAAACAAACAAACGATTAAATCCATCAACAAACAAAAAAACGAAAAGTATACAACCCTGCCAGCAAGCAAGCAAGGGGTACCGTCCTCACCTTATCTTATTACGTCCTCACCTTATCTTATCAGTATAGTAGATCTTCATCCCCCATTCCACCGTGATGTCTCTCGCATACCGCGCGTTGTCGTAGTGGGTCTGGAAGAGCAGGTAGGTCGACCCCCCGTGATCCTCTCCAAGGGGAAAACCCACGTTGTCAGGTAGCATTTCCCCCTGGAACAAGGTGGGGAAAAGTTAGTGGTTTTGAAGTTATTTATTAAAGTACTTATTTTTCTTCATTTTGAGGGGAAGTGGGGGGAGGAAGGATGTGGAGGGGAGGGGGCCAAGGTGGGGGGAAAGTTAGGGGTTTTGAAGTTACTTATTTTCTCCATTTTGAGGGGAAGGATGGGGAGGGGAGGGGGCCAAGGTGGGGGAGAGTTAGGGGTTTTGAAGTTATTTATTAAAGTACTTATTTTTCTTCATTTTGAGGGGAAGTGGGGAGAGGAAGGATGTGGCGGGGAGGGGGCCAAGGTGGGGAAAAGTTAGCGGTTTTGAAGTTATTTATTTTCTTCATTGTGAGGGGATGTAGGGAGAGGAAGGATGGGGAGGGGAGGGGGCCAAGGTGGGGGAAGTTAGTGGTTTTGAAGTTATTTATTTTCTTCATTGTGAGGGGAAGTAGGGAGAGGAAGGATGGGGAGGGGAGGGGGCCAAGGTGGAGGAGAGTTAGGGGTTTTGAAGTTATTTATTAAAGTACTTATTTTTCTTCATTTTGAGGGGAAGTGGGGGGGGGAAGGATGGGGGGGGGGGGGGGCGAAGGTGGGGGAAGTTAGTGGTTTTGAAGTTACTTATTTTCTTCATTGTGAGGGGAAGTGGGGGGGAGGAAGGATGGGGAGGGGAGGGGGCCAAGGTGGTGGAGAGTTAGGGGTTTTGAAGTTATTAAAGTTACTTTTGGATGAATTGATAGATAGATGGATAAATAGATAAATAAAATCAAATTAATAAACAGACAGAAAAAAACATAAACTCACATAAAGACGTGAACACCTGTTGGGAAATTAATAGGTAAAATATTCAGGTTGACAGGCGCAAATAGTTGGAAAAATACATGTATATATCAGAAACTATGACTAATCATCAACAAACACCTCAAATATACATAGATATTTGGCTTCTACGTAAATAGATAGATTGACAGGAAGACAAGCTAACTGACTGACTGACTATTTGACAGAATGACTGGCTGGCTGAGTGACTTATTGACTGACTGGCTAACTGACTAACTGACTGACTAACTGACTGACTGACTAACTGACCGACTGACTGACTAACTGACCGACTGATTGACTGACTGACTAACTGACTGACAGACTAACTGACTAACTAACTGACAGACTAACTGACTAACTAACTGACAGACTAACTGACTAACTAACTGACAGACTAACTGACTAACTAATTGGCTGACTAACTGACTGACTGACTAACTGACTGACTAACTGACTGACTGACTGACTAACTAATTGACTGACTGACTGACTAAGTGACTGACCGACTGACTAACTAACAGACTGACTAACTGACTGACCGACTGACTAACTAACTGACTGACTGACTGACTAACTAACTGACAGACTGACTCACTGACTAACTGACAGACTGACTCACTGACTAACTGACAGATTAACTGACTCACAGACTGACTGAATAACTGATAGACTGACTAACTGACTGACTAATTGACTAAGTAACTGACTGACTGACTAACTGACTAATTGACTGACAGACTGACTGACTAATTGATTGACAGATTGACTAACTGACTGACTAACTGACTGATTAAGTAACTGACTGTCTGTTTGACCGAAAAGGTAAAGAATCAAAAAGAGATCGTAAACTGAAAAGGAAAATAAAAGGAAAGGTAAAATCAAATGGACATATGCCAAACGCCACAGGTGTGGAGATACGTGTCACTGTTAGCACAGTTGTTAGTAATATAACTTTACTCTCCCTCTGTCCCTTCTCTCTCTCTCTCGTTTCTCTCTTTCTCTCGTCTCTCGTCTCTCGTCTCTCGTCTCTCGTCTCTCGTCTCTCGTCTCTCTCCTCTCTCTCTCTCTCTCTCTCTCTCTCTCTCTCTCTCTCTCTCTCTCTCTCCTCTCTCTCTCATCTCTCTCTCTCTCTCTCTCTCTCTCTCTCTCTCTCTCTCTCCCACACACGCACACACACATACACACCCTCTCCCTGTATCTCACTCTCTCACACGCCTGTTAAAACACATGATCCGCCACTGAAACCAACAGCAAACAATACAAAGCACTAACAACACTTATAAAGACTAACAAAACGCTAACAAAACGCAAACGAAACACTAAAAAAACACTAACAAAACGCTAACAAAACGCAAACGAAACACTAAAAAAACACTAACAAAACGCTAACAAAACACTAACAAAACGCTAACAAGAGGTTAACAAAACACTAACAATACTCTAACAAACGCTAACAAAACACAAACAAAAAAAACTAACAAAACACTAACCTCACATCCGATGGCCCAGTTAATGAGGAACTTTTCGCAGTAGTTGAAATCAGGAGGCATGTTGGGCGTGTAGCACTCATAGCCCTCATGACCGACATATCTCTCTGAGGAGGAGAAACGTGGGTCATCTGTCACTGTTTAATGCATGAGTATGTATGGTTTTATTCTAAATATTTATCCTTGAATGTTGAGTGTGAGAGAAATAGCTTATGACAGTGCGTATGTACGTGGCAGGTTTTCGAAAAAAAAAAAAAATGTATGTGATAAAGTATCGAAAAGAATTCATGATGACAGTAATTATGGGACTGGTTGTTGAGAAATAGATATGATGTTTTTTTTATTCGTTTTACATAAGTGAAAATTTGTATTTCATCTGAACATATAACTGTGTTATACATGGAATTTATATATCTTTACTTAATTGATCAAAATGTTAATGTGCTTTCATAAAACCTGCACTGAATCTAAAGAGAGAGAAAGAGAGAGAGAGAGAGAGAGAGAGAGAGAGAGAGAGAGAGAGAGAGAGAGAGAGAGAGAGAGAGAGAGAGAGAGAGAGAGAGGGAGAGGGAGAGAGAGAGAGAGAGAGAGAGAGAGAGAGAGAGAGAGAGAGAGAGAGAGAGAGAGAGAGACAGAGAGAGAGATAGAGAGAGAGAGAGAGAGAGAGAGAGAGACAGACAGAGGAGAGAGAGAGAGAGAGAGAGAGAGAGAGAGAGAGAGAGAGAGAGAGAGAGAGAGAGAGAGAGAGAGAGAGAGAGAGAGAATGGAGACATGTATCTGTCTGGAATAACCAATACTTATATCTGGCAATATTAGGGCATATGAGGATTCCCTCTCGATCATCTTCCTCCCTTACCCTTTCTCTCTCCCTTACCCTCTTTCCTACCTCTTTCCCCTCCTAACCCTCTCCCTCTCCATTCTTTTCACCCTCACCCACCCTCTTCTCCCTCTCTTCCTCCCTTCCCCTCTCCCTTACCCCCCACCCCTTTCCTCCTCCCCTCCCTTCTCCCACACCCCCCACCCTCTCCTCTTCCTCCTCCTCCTCCTTCCCTCCCCTCTCCCTCACCCACACCCTCTCCTCCTCCCCTCCCCTTTCCCTCACCCCCACACACACCCCACCCTCTCCCTTCTCCCTCACCCCCCACCCTCTCCTCCCTTCTCCCTCCACCCCCCACACCCTTTCCCCCACCCTCTCCTCCTCCCCTCCCCTGTCCCTCACCCCCCCACCATCTCCTCCTCCCATCCTCTCTCCCTCATCCCCCCACCCTCTCCTCTCTCCTTCACCCCTACCCTCTCCCCTCTCCCTCACCCCCACACCCCACACCCTTCCCCTCACCCTTAACCCCTTCCTTACCATAGACCTCATGTTGTCTTCGTCCGTCTGGCACATTGCACTCAAAACCTAGCGTGTGGTGGAGGTGAGCTCGTGAGTTTTCACCGTAGATCATGCTGAACTGTCGAGTGAGAGAAAGGAGATGTTAGAATAAGAATAAGAAAAAGAATAAGCATAGGAGGTAATGTTAATTAGTCATAGGAGGTAATGTGAGATTGTATTTCTTCTGGATGTGTGTTTCTTGGACTGTTGTTGTTGTTGTTGTTGTTATCTTTTGTATCATTACTTCTTATATCATTATCATTATTACTATTATTATCAATTTTATCATTACTACTATCATTATCAACTTTATCATAACTACTATCATTATGAACTTTATAATTACTACTACTATTGCCATCCTTATCAACATTATCATCATTATCATTATCATCATCTTCATCATCACCATTACCATCTTCCTCCTCGCCATCATCATCATCACCATCACCATCCCTACTTCATCCCCATCATCCCCAACACCACCATCACAACTGCTATCATCATCAATCCCCACCATTCTTATCCTCCTCCTCATCCTCATCACCCCCTCTCATCACCATCACTCACCCCAATATAATGGTGCTTCTTCCTCCACTTTGGCACCTTCTCGATGTGGCACCAGTAGAAGGTGTCAACTCCATTGGGCAGTGGCACTCTCTGGCTGATTTCCCACGTCTGTATATCAGGGGTCGGTTCCTTGTGGTGGAAGGGGAGGAGAACCAGGGCGAATCTGGGGGAGAAGGGGGGAGGGGGGTGTTTAATTAGTTTTGTTAATTATTGTTATATGGATCATGTGGTTGTTATGGTATTGGATGTGTGTGTGTGGTTAGAGAGTAGTATTGTATTATTATTATCATTACTATTATTTTCATTATAAGATTTATCGTTTTTGCCATTATCATTATTTTTGTTGTTAATTTCATTATCATTATCATTTTCATAATTATTACCTACGTTATCATTATTATCATCATTATGATGATCCTCATTGTTATGATCATTATTATTATCATTACTATCGTCATCATTATCATTATTGTTATTATTGTAGTTGCTGTTGTAGTTGTTGATACTATTGTTATCTTTATTATCACTTTTATCATTATCATTATCATCATTGTCATTATTATCTTTATAATAATGATGATTATCATTACTATTGCCATCATCATCATTATCCCTATCACTATATTCACTACTACTACTAATCATTATCATCATTCTTATGTTTATTAACATTATCAAGATATTATTATTACTATTATCATTATCTTTATTTCTAATATCATTATTTTTATTATCATTATTTTTAATATAATTATTTTTATCATCATTATTTTCATTGTTATTGTCATTATTTTCATCAATATCCTTACCATTATAATCATTATCATCATCATCGTTATTGATACTAATATCATTATCATCATAATATACCAATTACTATCATTACTATTATTATCATTAGTATGATCACCATTATTATCAATATTACAATTACTATTATTATCATCATAATCATTATTATTATTATCATCATTATTTTTTTACTATCATTATTATTAGTGTTTTGTTATTACCATTATTACTATTGTTATCATTATCATTATTATTATTATCATTATCATTATCATCATTATTATCATTACCATTATCATCGTTATTATCCTCATAATAATTATCATTATAGCTTTCATTGTTATCATTATTAATACAATTGTTATTATCATGTTTACCATTATCCTCATTATCCTTATCAATGTTGATGTTGTTGCCGTTTTCATTTCTTGTGTTAATGAATAACGTTGTCATTATCTATGTTGTCATTATGATTATGATTACTGTCATATCGACATCATTACCCTTATCATTTGCAGTAATATCACCATCATCACCATAAATATTACGAGACATCACTATGATAACCACAGCTAACCAGCCCCCACATATCATCATATATCACAACATAACATGCACATTATCATCATACACAATAGCCTCACCTGTTACCCCTCCGAGGTCCGTGATAATATATGTCACCATCTTCAGGTGGGTCGTCACTGTCATACGCGTATATAAAACGCACAGTCTCGTTCTGGAGAAGAAGAGAAAATGCATGATGTTAAGTTTCTTTATGAGAGTCAAAAGTTTCTATATATTTGTGGGTAATTCTGAGTAAGTCAGCTTCGGGAGAAATAGTGGAAATAGTAGAAGCGTTAATTCTGAAGAAGAAGAAGAAGAAGAAGAAAAAAAGAAAAATCCTAACAAGAGTCCGGCGCCGCTGCAAGATGCGCCGGAGTCAGTGTTGGCGAAACCCCGAAGGGAATTTCTGAACCTAAGCTTAACTGACCTAACCAATCCTAACCAACCCAACATAACCTAACCTGACCTAACCAACCCAACGTAACCTAACCTAATCAATCCAACATAACCTAACCAACCCAACACAACCTAACCTAACCAACCCAACATAACCTAACCTAACCAACCCAACATAACCTAACCTAACCAACCCAACATAACCTAAGCTAACTTAACCTAACCCAACCTAAACTAACCTAACCCAACCTAAACTAACCTAACCCAACATAATCTAACCTAACCTAACTTAACCAACCCAACATAACCTAACCTAACCAAGCCAACCCAACATAACCTAACCTAACCTAACCCAACCTAACCTAACCTAACCAACCTAACGTAACCTTACCTAACCTAACCTAACCAACCTAACGTAACCTAACCTAACTTAACCTAACCTAACTATGTATGTACACTAGTCAATAATTCTATTATATTTTCCTCGGTATATGTGGTGCGGCTGCCTTCATTAATATTGCCTATTTGTGTAGTAGAAAAGATTCCATCGATGCCATTTTCGTTAGGATCGGTCTAATGAAGGTATTCTGAATATTTACCAAGATATTCACTAAAATATAGATGAGCAACTGACCTATCCGGTTTGGTTTAGTTTACCCTAACATAGTTGACGTTTTCTATGAAAAATAGCAAAACGAGTGGGGCATAACTATTATATATTCACTATTTGACTCACAAATATCATGATTAACAGTTAAGACATAACATTTCCTACTTTTTTCTAAATTAAATCTTTTTAAAAACTCGACATTATTGAAAATGCAACCCCACACCTAATTTAAAGAATCTGAGCTTACTATGTGGCAGAACACATCATTCTATGTTAGTTTTCTGTTATACAATTTTCTGCGCAAATTAATAATAAGAGTTGTGGGGGGCTATAAAATCCACGATTTCCAGGAGCCGCGGTAACCTTCCGCCTCCAGCGCCGCGACAAAATGACAAAAAGTCGTTAAGAGCGACGGGAAATCGGACGGATTTGTAGCGGATGACGTATGCGAGGGAAATCAAATGAGCCAATTAGATTCGTGCGTGAACGTGACGTGGGCATAGACACTTAATAGAACCAATCATATATGGAATAGATCCTCACGTGACAATAGAAGCTGGGTCTAAGAGAAGGCGGTTGAAATTCAAATCAGTTCCATCATGGCTAGACAGTGTGTAGGTTGTGAGAAAAATTATTTCGATTTCACTGCGAAATATCAAGAAAATAACGAAGCAAACTTACTAAATCTACATCACGGTGTACTGCCAGTGGAAGTACAATGCCCGCAATCTAAGACCGTGTCATTACAGAAATGGCAGACACCAGTGGGTTTGTGGTGTATGGAAAAGGGTCCAAAAACAAAACAAAGAAAGCAGTGTAACTTTGCTTTGTGCGATCGCAATTCCCGCCAACAACGACCTGGAATACCCCGACGATCCCAGTGCCCCGCAGCCTGGCCCGTCTGGAGTTAAGGCTGAAGGTAAGATGAGGTTAAAACTGCTCCTGGGTCTGAGCCCTTCCTGCCGGAACATACGAGGTGAAGATTTTGCAGACAAGGCGGGGAGTAGGGAGGTGGCAGCCTCCCCCTGAAACGAGGTTTAAGGGGGCGGAGACCCCTATACAACCCGATGTGTTAATAAAACCATGCTTACCAGTATTCTACTGGTATTTCTCGAAATTCCCACTTATGTAAGCCTAACATACACTTCCCAGTTATCGAGACCGATATCGTAGTTATGCTTCGGTTGCTAAAGAAGCGAGTGCTAGATTAGTTCGAAACACGACGAAAGCTATTGGAAAATTATTATATTCACACAATAATGGGGTGGGGTTGCATTTCCAAATTTACCATAAACAGATACCATCCATTCTAAAACAGCATTATAAGAAAATTAATTGATAAACAATATTTAACTCTTTAACCTAAAGTTGAGCATCAAACCCGAATTTGAAATAAATGAACTTTACACATAATTTGTGCGAACCTGGTTCATTAAGAATAAGGAAAACAAGAGATAAATTCAAACACGTGATCCTTAAAAAAAATAAAACTCTTTTTGTGGTCGCTCATCAAAAAATCAGGTTTAACCTCGTTCCAACTTCTTTTCCTCTACTTATTATTCTAGGTCATCACCTGCTTCATCATCATCTCTTTCTTCTCTTGCTCCGCCTCTTCCTCCATCCTCCTCTATTCCATCAAAGCACACACACACACACGCGAGCACATACACACACGTACGAACACACACGCACACACGAGCACACACACACACACACGAACACACACACACACGAACACATACACACACACACACACACACACACACACACACACACACACACACTCACACACACACACACACACGAACACACACACACACACAGATACACACACACACATACACACACGAACGCACACGAACACACACACACATACGAACACGAACATACACGAACGCACACAAACACGCACACATACACACGTAAACAGACATATCTACACATCATTCCCCCTCCCTCCCCCCCTTACACACACACACACACGAACACCCCACAACCATCCCACACTTCCCCCCCTACACCCAAACAACCAAAACGAAGCCCCCACGCCCACACACTCCACACACGCCCACCTACCGTCAGACGAAAATCCTGCTCATCACAAGTGTTGATAGCTCTCTTGACAACGATGGTCGTGTGGGTGCCATTCTCACGCCCGCCCAGCAGCTCCCAGTCAGGGTGGTCGTCTAGAACAGGTACGCGGTTGCCGACACCATATCGGTCCTGTGGGTGGGGTAGGGGTGAGAAGGAGGGAGAGAGGGGGAAGCAGGGAGAAAGAGAGAGAGGGAGGGATAGAGAGTGAGAGGGAGGGATAGAGAATGAGAGGGAGGGATAGAGAGTGAGAGAGAGAGAGAGAGAGACGGGGGAACAGAGGAACAAAGAGAGGCGGGGAGAAGAGAGAGAGATAGAGATAGAAAGAGAGAGTATGGCATAGGTAGGCTAATTCTAAGTGATGTTCAGGTTATAATGAGGCTATGGTGAAGCGTGGAGCAGAGTAGTGTTGTGTCACTGTAGCCATATCCTCTGGTTTAAAAGTTTAGGGAATTATCGTGGTATATATTTTAAAAAAATACATGTATAAATCCGGGAGAAGAGTGAAAATACATTGAAGGGAAAACAGCTTACCATGACATCATAACCAGGTTTGAAATGTATAGTGTTGTGTGCGAAGAGTTGAAGATGCGAGAGTGGGGCTTCGTGGTATTACAGGGAATGTAGTCCGTCGTTATTTTCGGTTTTGATTGATTGGACTTGTTTGTCGTTTCTTTCTAGTCCAGTCTTTATCGTAATCACGACGACTATTGTTTATTCTATTGCACTTATCATTTACCACTGCTATTATTGTTTATTATCACTATATTTTTCACTTATTAATATTACTACCATCTATATCACTTTAATCACTATTCTAACCGTTATCATTTTCAGCATCATTGCCATTATAACCTTCATCATTATTTTGTAAGATCATTATCCTCATTCTCAGCATCCCACTACTACACCATTACGACCACGATCACGATCATTACCCTCATCACCACCGCCATAACCACGCCCTTCAGAAACCGGATACGGCAACTCACCTGTGCAAAGGCCTCACCATCTTTCACCCATGCAATGAGGATATCCGAGCCCCTCATTCCTCCTGACGACGAGAAGCCGAAGCCAAGCCAACCCAAGGTCCTGGCGTGGATTTCGAAGGTCACCTCCTGTGGATAATGGGGCGTGAGGTGATGGGGATTTAGGTCCTAGGAGTGGCGTGGGTTGGTTTGAGTATAGTCAGTGTGTGTGTGGGTCATCTTTTATTTATTATATACATATAATGTCGGCATGAATGTAGGCATATACAACCAAAGACGAATAAACGCAATGACACAGACACGCATACACATGCACATACAACCACCTTCCCCTTAACACACACACACACAAATCTCCCACAAACAGCCCCTCCCCCACCCTACGCCACTCAGAAACGCAATCCCCTACCCACCCGCTCTCTACCTATCCCCCTCCCCCACCCCTCCACCCCACGCACCTCCTTCTGCAGGTCCGGAGTCCAGAACACAGTCACGATGCCCTCAGAGTCCAAGATCGACTCGTGGCTGTGCTTCAGGTCCAGCAGCGGCCCCAGGTCCTGCTCCGCCCTCACCGTCTGCGTCAGGGTCAGGCCGGGGACTCGGTTGGCTCCGGCGACGCCCTCCGCGAGCGCAGGGGCCGTCGTCAGCAGCGCTACAGCGAGGAGGGCGCATGGCCACGGGCTGTCGCGGGGCTGAGCCATGCTTACCTGTGAAGGGAAGTTTGCATTCATATAGTTTAGCTATTTATGTCTCTCTTTCGCTCTGTCTTTTCTCTCTCTTACTCCCCCCTTCCTCTCTCTTCCGATCTCTCTCTCTCTCTCTCTCTCTCTCTCTCTCTCTCTCTCTCTCTCTCTCTCTCTCTCTCTCTCTCTCTCTCTCTCTCTCTCTCTCTCTCTCTCTCTCTCTCTCTCTCTTTCTGCTACACACACACAAATGTGCATATATGTATATGTATATGTGTGTGTATATATATATATATACATATATATATACATATATATAAACATATACATATATATATATATATATATATATATATATATATATATATATATATATATATACATATACATATATATATATAAATATATATATATATATATATATATATGTATATACATATATATATATATATATATATATATATATATATATATATATATATGTATATACATATATATATATATATATATATATATATATATGTAAGTATGTATATATATATATATATATATATATATATATGTATATATATATATATATATATATATATATATATATATATATATATATATATATATATATGTAAGTATGTATATATACATACAAATATATATATATACATATATATATACATATATATATATATATACATACATATATATATATATATATATATATATATATATATATATATATATATATATATATATATATATATATATATATATATATATATATATATATATATAAACATCTATGCTTAGGAGCACAGATGTATCTTGATATTTTGCTTTAATGAAAATTCTTGAGCACTTCATAGCAGTCTCCTTATAGGGAGCAAACCAGCTGGAGCCAGCGACCGAGACCTGCAGAGAACCACCGCCAGCCTTCTTACAAGCAGAAAGTGCGTCGTGTACCAAGCAGGAATCCGGTTCACACGAGACTCACCTCAAATACTCGCTCCAGAAGGATGAATAAAGATAGCCATCGGGTCACAGGACTCGCCGCTGCTTCTAAGGTATAGGAGAAAATTGCCTGTGTGTGTGTGTGCGTGTTTGGTTCGTGCATGTATGTGTGTGGTTGCGTTTTTCTCTTTCTTCTGTTTATGCTTTATTATACGTGCAACTAACAAAATGTTATTATGCTCCATGAAAGATAAAATTTACAAATAATTGTAGTCATTTGATTTGCTCTCTCTCTCTCTCTCTCTCTCTCTCTCTCTCTCTCTCTCTCTCTCTCTCTCTCTCTCTCTCTCTTTCTCTCTCTCTCTCTTTCTCTCTCTCTCTCTCTCTCTCTCTCTCTCTCTCTCTCTCTCTCTCTCTCTCTCTCTCTCTCTCTCTCTCTCTCTCTCTCTCTCTATCTCTCTCTCCATATGTATGTATGTGTGTGTGTGTGTATGTGAATGGAAAAAACACTCGACCGTGTTGATAATATGGTAGAAACATAATGTACATATATATATATATATATATATATATATATATATATATATATATATATATATATATATATATATATACATATATATATATGTATATATATATATATATATATATATACATATATATACATATATATATATATATATATATATATATATATATATATATATATATATATATACTAATGTATATTCTTAGGTAGATGTATATTTATTTATAGAATAAATGAATATATATCTACTATTGAAATAATATAGATATGTGTACCGAGTACATGTATATCCAGACTAATGACTTAAACTTATTTCTTTATCCTATATAAAGAAACCCAAAGATATTGGAAACTGGATTACCTATAAGAAATCACTTTTTTAACAACACATCCATAAAGAACAGTCCAGAGACACAATATGCAAGCTTGCGTACCTAAATACCCAGTGTAAGCAGCCAGCAGACACAAGTTGCAAGCTTGCGTACCTAAATACCCAGTGCAAGGAGGCACGCAGCATGGCGAGGCAGACTCCCAAGGACACAAAACCCGCACTGTGAACGGAACAGAAGGTGGACAACGCCGTGTTTGTCTGGCGGTCGTGCATTGCAAGCCTAACAGAGAGTAAAAATATGTTTCTAGTTCTTTTTAGTAGTAGGCCTACAGCATTTTGTACATAGATTGTGTCCTCATAACTGTATAAATGGTAGATAGGATCTCCCTAGTTACCTGGCAATAAGTGACTTTCCGGCCAGGTGTTGCCGTTTTTTTCTGACTGATTTGTGCCGTTAATAATAAAGTTCTAAAGTTTCTCCATGTTATTCACTTCTAACTTTGATCGTACCTCATACGGATGTGTTTATGAAAGTTCTGCTTGCCCTGTCGCGCCCGCGGATGGAAACAAAGACTGCCCAAAATGGAACCTAGTTTATCGAATCACAAGGCCAGTCAAGGCCTAGGGAGGGACTCTATACCTTGGAAACAATATCTGCCGGGTCTGTTGTTTATTCATTTGTGTGTAAAACTGAATTGAACATTTTCTTTTTCTGAGCAGGTAACTAATTTAATTTACTGTAACGCTTAAGCCATCTGCCGCCCTACTCCTCTGGGCTAATGTGATCTGTAAGTATCGATGTCAATTATGTGTAAATGTAATGATGTAAAAAATGAATCAAGATCACGCCAAAGCAACATTCTTTTTTCCTTTTTACCATTCATCACACCTCACATTCCCCCACAGATCACCACCACGCTACACCAAGCCAGAAGACACGCTCGACGCCGAGACTCACGAACGACGTCGAATTCCGCCCGGCCGCGCCCTTTCGCACGCCTCGCCCAGACGACCGCGCCGGCTGATCCTCGAGGCCCGAACTGAGACACGAGACTGGCAAGTGGCTGGCTCGGCGTCTGAAGGCACGTTCACTCCTCTTCTCGCCTCGCCCCGCCGTCTCCTTTGCTCCCACCAGCTTGGGGAGTTCTTCCACTGCCCGATCCACTGGCTTCCACTGGCAGGTCACCCCACTGGGGCTCAATTTCAACTCTGGCAGCAGTCGTTGTTGGCGTTTGTTGTCTCTGTAATGGAACAAATGTGTTAATCTTTTGGTTTCTTGTCTGGCTGGCTGGCGTTCCTTGAAATGAATATATGATAATAAATGAATAGTCATATCAGTAATAATGATAATAATATGAATGATAGCTATGATAATGGCGATTGATGATAATGATGGTGATGATGATAATGATAATGGTAACAAGGATGATGATAATGATAACAATGATGATGATGATGATAATGAAAATGAGCATGCGATTCAAAATAAGGATGATAATGATGATAAAGACTGTGATAATCACGATTAATGATGACGATTGTGATAATGATGATGATAATGGTAGTGATAATAATACGAATAAGATCAATATCCCTGATGATTATGATGATGATATTACTAGAAATAGTAGTCCCGATAGCAGCAGCAACACTAACAAGAACAATGATCAACAAAGCGAGAGCGAAAGGGACCTGTAGTTCCACCTACCAGGACACCGATTTCTCCTCCCCGCCACAAGCAACAGAGGCCCCAGTAACCGCCTCAGCAACAAGAAAATCGGTCTTGAATCTCACTCTATTCTAATGGGCGTTTGTCTGTCTGTCTGTCTCGCCTAATGGGATGACTCTCTGGCTCGGCTGTCGGGGAATTTCTTTTGTTATTGGGTTTACTATTGCTATCGTGACTATTTTTGATACTAATTACTGTACCTCTTATTAGTAATGCTACAGATATGAGGGGTTTTGCTGTGGGTATTGTCATTATCGTCATTCGTATTGTCATTAATAAGAGCAATAATATCGTTACCATTTATATCACCATTACTGTTAATGCTGCTGCTTCTACTACTACTCCAACTACTACTACTGCGGCTACTGCTGTTATTACTACTACTGCTGCTATTGCTATTACTACTACTACTACTGCTACTTCGACTACTACTACTACTACTACTACTGCTACTTCGACTACTACTACTACTGCTACTTCGACTACTACTACTACTGCTACTTTGACTACTACTACTACTGCTACTTCGACTACTACTACTACTGCTACTTCGACTATTACTACTACTATATCTAATGCTATATTAATACTACTTAGTATAGCAATAATGATTAGGCTGTCTTATGATATAATTTTCTTGTATGTTTAAGAGCGCTAAATTATACGTATTTTGCCCCCTTTTTTTGTTCATATCCATATATACGAGCCATACATACGATAAAGGAACACATGTGATGACTCTAGTTTAGGTAACAGCGATGAGTATTTGTTGCGGTAAAACAGGAATTTAATCCGGAGCGAGTGACTTTACTTATACAAGGGGTCCCGGGTCACGTGAGACATACACGTGAGGCTCCCTATCATCCCCTCCCACCGACCCTTTAGGCTTCTCCTTCCGCCACCCACCCACTATCCATTTCCTACCCTCTACCCACTTATGTATCCTCTCCTTCCCCTAACCACTCTTCAGTTCTCTCCCTCTTCCTCACTTATTAGCTCTCTCACTCTACCATCATCCGAAAACTATTTCCCTTCCCCCACCTACCAGCTCTCTTCCTCTCCCTTCACCCCATTCAGCAGCCCTCTCCCTCTCCCCACTCAGTAGCCCTTTCCACCCCCTTCACCTACCAACCCTTTCCTTCCCTCCTCCTTCCCCACACATACCCCAACTCCCAGCTAACGCACCTTACGTCTTCTCCACGATACTTTATCCGGTACTGTGGTATCCCTCCTCCTATTACAATGCCCCTTCTCCACCACAATGCACCCCTCTCCTTTCCCTTACTTCATAGATTATCCCTCCTTCCTCCCACAGCCCCCCCTCCCCCACCTCCTCTCTCGTAGCATAATACCACTACCACGATACCTTTACTCTTTAGTCAAAATACCCTTCCCCTCCTTCCCCTTACCTTCCCCTCCTACCAATAGCACCCGCACCACTCCCTCCTACCACAATATTCGCTACTCCTCCCATTAACTTAAAACATCCTCCTTTCCCCCCAACCCACCACACCCCACCTTTCCCTGCTACAAGCCAGTCTTCTTTCCTACGGCAAATATCCTTATCTATCTCCCAGTCCATGTTCCAGCGCCGGGTTTCTCCGCCCCCGCCCCCCGTACCACAATACCCTCGCCCCTCCCATGCCACAGTTTCTTCTC
>NC_091566.1:33084542-33087042 GCF_042767895.1 Penaeus vannamei | reverse complement strand
TTGTTTACCTGGCCCTGGTATAAGAGAAACTTTTATTTATTTATTATTATTTTTTTTATAAACAATAACTATACCTGCAAAGTTGATCTACATAACTTGACACGTTCCCTCTCTTTCTCTTAATCTCACAATTTCTGTATGCCTGAATCTCTCTCTCTCTCTCTCTCTCTCTCTCTCTCTCTCTCTCTCTCTCTCTCTCTCTCTCTCATTTTTCTCTTCTCTCCATCTTTCACGTCCTTCTCCCTTCCTCCCTCTCTCTTCTCCATCTTTCTTCTCCCAAGAAAGGGCTCTACAGGAACTCTACTCCTTTCGAAACATGTCATTCAGATAATTCATGAGACAAATTTTTAAGTTCTTTAAGTCGATCATCTTCATTCTGATAATGGCTTCCGAATGAACTTTCATGAAGCAACCACTATGACGCTAGTTTATTATAAATTCAAGAACGATTTCAATACAAAAAAGATGTTCAAATTCTTGAAAAAAAAGATGCAAAAATGCGCTACCTTTTTCACGGTCTGGAGAATATAGCATAACAATTCAAACTTGATATATATTTATATAAAAAAGCGAACTTGTTCTCATTAAACCTCTCGTTTTATTGTTCTAGACAAGTTGGCCGTTATGTGTAATAAGCACTGTTATATACCCCCTCCTCTTTTATACTAATCTGCTTGTTATTATTGTAGACTTTGTGTGCCAGAGGGTAGTTTAGATTGGTGCTTATTTTTTAAAACGTGGTTGTTTCTTGGGAATAAGGTGGGTTAGATGTTGTAAAAGTGTTAGTCTGCAGGATTATAAAAGTATGGGTACAATTGTAACAATAGGTGTATCGCGTTGCTTTCAATATCTGTTTGATACTGTCTTTGTCTTTGTCTGTCTGTCTATCTGTCTGTCTCTCTCTTTAACAACCAAGCACTCTCTCTCTCTCTCAATTGTCTCTGTCTCTTTCTCTCTCTCTAGCACACACACTCTCTCTAACTCTCTCTCTCTCTCACACACTATCTCTCTCTCTCTCTCTCTCTCTCACTCACTCACTCGCTCTCTAGCACAGTCTGTCGGCTTGTTTGTCTGTCGATCTCCTTCTCTCCTCCTTTTTCTCTCTCTTTATCCCTCCTTTCCTATGCATTGCTCACGGAGATGCTAATGTCCTTATGTGTCTCCTTAGCTTTATTCTTACAAAGTTGAAAAAATCATCTTTGTCGGAAGTTTGTTTATAAAAGTAATTACTGTATGTTGTGAATCTTGTGTTATGATTTTCCCGATATGAATGTGTCTGAGCATATATCATTGTTATTTCTACTACTGTTTCAATATCTACAACAACTACTGATACTGCTACAACTACTACTATCATCATCATTGTTATCATTACTTTCATCATTATCAAGAGCATCATCATCATTATTATCATTACTTTCATCATTATCAAAACCATCATTATTATTATCAATTATCATGTTCATCGTTGTTATTGGTGTTGTTACGTACTTGTAGTTTACCCCATCCCCGCTAGATGAATTTCAGTGACTTGTCTTATTTTTCTTTTGTTTTCATTATTCTTTTATCAAGACGATCTGGAATGACCCGCTGTGTGTCCGGTCACTATTGGTTCTTAGCGCAGATATTCTTATCATTATTGTCATAATATCCTCATTCTTATTTCTGTTATCATGATGAGTATCATTCTCGTTAGTACTGTTAAGAGGGTAATCATTCTCTTTCATGACATTTCTGCAGTTATCATTGCTATTTTCATGGTCATTAACATTATTATAACTATCACTAGTATGAGTATGAATATTATCGTTATCATTATAATTTTTGGCATCATTGTTACTATCATTATCATTCCTTATTATTATCATCATTATTATCCCTTTTTAGTATCATCATTATTATCATCAGTACTATTGTTATCGCAATTACTATCATTAGCATTATTGTTGTTGTTGTTGCTACTGTGACTATCATAAATATTACAATGCTTATTACCATTGTTAGTATCGTTATCATTATCAACATCATTCATATCATTATTGCTATTGTTATTATCAATATTATTACATTTTTCTTTTCCATTATTATCATTGTAATTTCAGTGATCACTATTGTCATTGTTATTATCATCATTATCACTGTCATTATCACTTTTATCAATATCAATATTGTTATTTTTATTATTATCATTTTAATTATCACCAGTATTATCATCATCATTACTGATCATCATTATCATTATCATTATTAATATCATTATTGGTATCATCATTATCATTATTACCTTTATCATTGCTATTATTGTCATCAGTATCAATGTCATTATCATTTTCATTGTCATTATCACAATTATTATTATCATTGTTATTATCATTATTATTATTGTTATTATTATTATTATTATTATTATTATTATTATTATTATAATTATTATTATTATTATTATTATTATTATTATTATTATTATTATTATTATTATTATTATTATTATTATTATTAT
>NC_091566.1:33057042-33064542 GCF_042767895.1 Penaeus vannamei | reverse complement strand
AGGCAATAACTTTTTTTTTTCCTCCATTAAAGATCATTTTAGTGATTTTATACTTACTAGCAGATGGATCATTTACCAGGAAAAGGAGTGAAAGAATAAACTCATCTATTCCTCCTTTCCTTTTTATGAATATTGTTTATCGTTTTAAGCGGTTGCCATGACGACATAGGATGTAAACAAACCGACACATCACATTGGGTTATGATGCATTTAACATGACTTGGTGGAGGGAAAGAAACATTATATTTCTTATATAATTTCCTCTTAATGACAGGAAATATTTTGAAAACTACTAATGTAAGACAGATGCTTGTCCCACTTACGATTCTGTTGAATATAAAGGCAGTTGTCATGCATGTGTTGGTTGTAAAGAAGGTGGAAGGGGGGGGGGAGAAGAAAGGGAGACGAAGATAGCAGGGGGGGGGGAGACGGAAAAGGAGAAGTAGGGAGAAGGAGGAAGATAAGAAGGGAGGAAGGTGTAGAGGGAGGGAGGTTGATCGCAGGAGAAGAGAAATTAGGGAAAGGGAGGAAGATGGCAAGGGAGGAGAAAGGAAAAGGAGAAAGGAAGATGGTAAGGGAGGAAGTAGGGAGAGAGAGGAAGATGGCAGGGGAGGAGAGAGGAAGGGTTTGGGGGGTATGAAAAGAAGCTGATGCACACCAATCTGTTTTGAAGGAAAACAGATGGATAAACGCATTGTTCTTTAAACATATATATTTTTCCTCATTCTTATAGGTAATATCTCTCATTCCACGATGAATATGCACATGTGAGAGAACAGAAGAGTACAAAACAGTAGAACATCACCTGAACACGCACAGTTACTTCTGAAGGATAAACTGACACTTTTTTGTTTGTTTGTTTTTTCTCTCTTTTCCTCCATTTCCTTGATTTCATCTATCTTTGGAGTATTCCGGCGTTTTAAACATCTGCTAACTATCTTTACAAGACTACAGACATACATTTTACAGTTATTCATCTGATTTCGACTGATTTCGGTACATTTTCGTTCACTGTTCGCTTCATTCTCAAGGCAAGTTCTGTGGCGTCATCATGCTGGGTATATTATGACGTAAGCATGACGTATCAGTGACGCATCCACGAGAAAGGACACACATACGTTCCCTTACTTTTAGTGTCTCTGTGCACTAGTTATACGCTGGTATGACCGTCTTCCTCTGTTTCCCTATTTCATTCTTTTATTTACAATGTGGCGTTTACGAAAAATCCACAGCTTTCTTTTAAACGCCAGAGAAAAATATGCACATACACACAAGGCGACTTCAAAGATGGCGTCCTTGAGCTCACAAACACTGTAATTTCGGATTGACCTTCATACACTGACACATCTTTTTTTTTCCTGTACACTGTAAGAATTATAGATGCACTATTTCATATACTATGCAAACGCGAAGATACAGATTATGTAGATTGTCATGAAAAGGAAATCAAGACAAAAAAACAAAAGAAGTACAATGTATATGACATGATGATTTTTTTTTTTTTTGGATTATGCTCAGAACATGCATTTAGAATCTATTATTTATTTATTTATTTATTTTGAAAGATTGTTACCTCATTCTGATAAGCGTTTTTTTTTATTGTCTTTTAGATCGTATTTCTATAGTTCTGGATATTATATTGTGCTCACCTTCTTGTTTTTGTTTATGTTTTACTGTCCTTCACTGTCCAATTGTAACATCATAAATTTGACACATCATAAGAATCTTAATATGATGAAGATTTTAACATGGTTGGATGTACATATTGGATTATAAATCATTTATTATATAAAACACAAAATGCAGTAAAAAAAAAAAAAAAAAAAATCTGATTGCAATTCGATTATTTTTAAGTAGATTTTTTCAGTTTCTAAGACTTGCTTATGGAACTTTTTCGGTTATATATTAAACAGAATCTCCCAATTCGAAGAACTTTTATATAAAATGGAATGATCCGGGACACGTGACGTGACTGTACAAAGAAAACGGGAAGAGGAGGGGAGTCTATGCTAACAGGATACATTTTCAAAGATATTTATAACAAAGAAACAAAATATGAACATCACTTACAGAACGTAAACTTCTGAAGATTCACTCATCTATTCAGGCTCCCGTTTTCCGCTTGGCTATGTGTGTGTGTGTGTGTGTGTGTGTGTGTGTGTGTGTGTGTGTGTGTGCGTGTGTGTGTGTGTGTGTGTATATGTGTGTGTGTGTGTGTGCATGTATGTGTGTATGTTTGTGTGTGTGTATGCTTGAGTGTATATGCATACATACATATATATATATATATATATATATATATATATATATATATATATATATATATATATATATATATATATATATATATATATATTTATATATATATATGCATAGATATATACATACATATATATATATATATATATATATATATATATATATATATATATATATATATATATATATATATATATATATATATATATATATATGTATATATATATATATATATATATATATATATATATATATATATATATATATATATATATATATATATATATATATATATGTATAATATATGTGCATGCAATATAGGCATGCGAACCTCTTCTGCTGCCAACAGAAACGCGACCCGTCCACGACCCACACCAGCCTCTCCTCCGAGTCCCTCTCTCCGCCGAAGGGCCCACCTGCCTGAGGGCGTGTCTGCGGGCATGGTTCTCTCGCCCGCGCAAGACGGCAACCGCTCCTGGGCGCGTGGCCCCCCCGGCTGTGGTTCATGGTCCAGAACCGTCGCTTCATTGCTGTGCGGAGGTGGGGTTTGGGGAGGAGGAAGAGGAGGGGGAGGGGGGGGGGCTTGTCACTGTGGGAGACGCACGGCTTCCTTCCTGTTGGGGAGAGGGGAGCAGGGGGGATTGGGAGGGTCAAACACGTGGAGGGGAAGGGGTGGTAGGGGAGGAATGGTCGCATTAGGGGGTGCAAGAGGGGGTGGAGGGAGGCGTCGCTCCTTCCCATTCACTCTCCTTCCCTTTCTTTTACCATTGTTCTTCGCCGTTTTCTGCTATTTACATCAATGTCTCTACCGCTGTCTTCCCAGTGATTACATAATGTGTCCTTTTGACCGAAATTCCAAATGTATACGAGATATCGATCGAGGTTCGCGCCGTCTTTGTTTCTCTTTCCCCCGAACTGCTTCCAACCAAACTCAAGAAAAAAAGGTATTGAAAAAAAAGTTTACAGTTACGGTCTCAGAAGGAAGCAGGAAGAGGCCCTTCAAGATATATGTTGCCGGACTTCTTCCTCTTGCTTCTTGCTGCGGTCTCGAACTCGCCGACGACCTCGAATAAAGAAACGGGGAAGGGACTACTACAGATGCTATGGATATAGATATATGTATGTATATGTATATACAACTCTATACAGAAGTGGACACGAAATATGATTTTTTTTTAATCTTCTTTCGCTGTTTTGATATATACTTTTTTTCTTTTTCTCAGCTGGGCATCCAGAGACCCCGATGCAAAAGGAAGGCGTTCAGTGCCAGTCGTCTGCTCGCCTGCTTGCAACAGACGAGCCGAGAGGAAGTAGAGAGGAAGACACGAGGGAATGATTTGCATGGAGGAGAAGGCAAGACGTGAAGGCGAATGGTACAGCTGGGTGTGTGTGCGAGTTTGGACCGGGAAAGAGGAGGACTGAGGTTGCGACGAGGCGAGCGACGTGACAGCGCCTGCGTCATCGCCACGCGCGCGCTCTCGCATGCTGTTAACGGTCGTCCTTGTTGCGAGCCTATTGCTCTGTTGCACAAGCACGGGGCGGCGGCGGCGGACTCCGGCGAGGTGCGCCTACGCCAAGCACTCCCCAGGGGGCGGGGCGACGTTAACAGCACGTGTCAGAAGTAGGCCTATCGAATCACGAGGGGAATTCACGTGCTCACACTTCGGGCCGGAAGTTCCATGGCAAAAACAACACCAGCACGTGTTCGGAGCAGTAAATATTTTCAATTCATATATATCTTTTTTATCATTATCTTTTAGCACGTGGCAGCAACAACACTAACATATGAGGATAGAAAGATAAGTAGTAGTAATAATGGTAGCAACACAGCAGCACATGGTAACGGAATCTATTTAAAAAATGCGGATTTGTCTCCCAGCTTCGGTTCGTGGTCGACCCGCGGTGGGTTTGCGTCAACACGACGATCACATATCACATTTTTTTCTCTCTTTTCTTATGTCCTATCTTTGTGTATCTCTTTATCTCTCTCTCACTCTACCTATCTCCATCTATCACGTATCTGCCTCTTTTTTCCGCTTCACAATTCTCTAATCATTTCTCTCTCTCTATCTTTATCTCCACATCTTCATCCATCTTTCTTCCCTTCACCCTCACGTCCGTCACACGCGCTGACGGGCGGCGGCGAGGGCGTGAAGCAACCACGCGGCGAGGAGACCGCTAACGAGGCTGGCGTTGAGGGCGTGTCCAGGGCGTGGGCGGGGCGGGGAGGAGGACGTGGGTGGAGTGTTGTGGAGGGGGTGGTTCTCGGAGATGCCGGAGCGGTGCCCTTGGCCTCGCCGGTCGGGCCTCGTCTTGTTCTCGGGGTCTGGAGGGGGGGGGGGAAGGGGCGGGGGGAGAAAAAGGGTGATTAAAAGAATAGAGATTTCTGTAATGAGGGTAATGGTGATAGTGTTAATAGTATTAGTAATGAGGACTTTATCGATAGTAGTAGTAATATTGACACTATTAATAATTGTAGTAATGTCTTAATAGTTGATAATGTAAATGATGATGATAATAAGGATAATGATAATATTGATAATGATAACAATGATAAAACCATGATAACAATAATGCAAAAGACAATGATAAAAATAACAATAACAGTACTTAAACTAAGGCAAACTCTATTGCTAATGATAACAAAAATAATAACGGTAATCATACCATAAATATTAATATCGATGATGACAATAATGGTAATACTAACAACAAAAAAGGATAAATATAGTAGTAGTAGATAGTAATGATGATAATAATATACGTGATGATGATGATGATACAAATAATGATAGCAATAGTAGAAGTAGTAATAGTAGTAGTAGTAGTAGTAATAGTACGTGTTATTTTTGTACGCAAAGTAATGATAATGATAAAAATGATAATAATAATAGCGATTGCTAATAACTGCAATGAAAATAAAGTAGGAATCATAATAATAACAATAACAATCATAAAATGATGAAAATTATTACAAATAGAATAATGAAAAAGATATTTATAATGATATCTGTGATATTAACAGAAATATTATTGTAATAGTAATGATGATAATGGTAATAATGATGACAATGATAATGACGATGATAACAAGAAATAATAATGATAACAAAATGATGATAATGATAATAACAATAATTATGATAATAATAATAACAACAATGATGATAATAATAACAATAAAAATAAGTATACTACCACCATTATTATTACTAACAGTAACACTAATAACAAGAAAAATAACTATAATAACACTGATGATAATAATAGCAATGATAACAGTAATAACAATAATGATAAGAATTATAATGATGATAATAATAGTGATAATGAAATAATGGTAATAACAATAATGATGATCATAATAGAAATGATAAGGATAATAATGATAATGAGAATTATGGCAAAAAATAATAACAAAATAATAACATTTATATTAGTATTATAATTATAATAGCGTAAACAATAAGGCAAAAGATAACAAAGATAATAATAATAACAATAATGATTGCAAAAATAATAATAATATCAACACTGATTATGAAGACAATGACAATCATTATAATGATAATAGAAAAGTAGTAATGGTAATGATGATGAGAATAATGAAAACATTAGTGACGAAGCAAAAACAACAATGATGATTAAGAAATTAATCATGATAATGATAAATAATAATGATAACAATAATACAGATAGTAATGATAATAGGCCTAATATAAACAAACAATAATAATAACAATAACGATAATAGTAATGATATTAGCAGCAACAACAATAATAATGATGATGATGATAATGCTAATAATCATAATGATAACAAAAATATAATGATGATAATGAGAATAATACTGATGACAATAATAATGATGATAATAAAAATAACAATGATAATGATAATGATAATCAAGGTGATAAAAATAATAATGATAATGATAATAGTATCATTAATGGTAATATTAATATCAATAATAATCGGGATAATTACAATGATTATAATAATGATATCATAATCAGTAATAATGATGATGATAATACTAATGATAACAATAGTAATGCTAATAAGAATTAGGGATGATAAAGACTATAACTAGTAATGATAATAAAGATGATAATAACAATGATAATAATGATGATAACAATAAATATCATGATAACAATACTTATGACAGATATGATGATTATTATCATTATCTTTGATATTATCATCATCATTAAGAGAATAATAATTTTAAGGGTGATTATAATATTTGTGCTGATGATAATACTAATGAGTATGATAACAATTATGATAATGATAATGATAATTATAATAATAAAAATCAACGAAAAAATAAAAAGCAATAGTGATGATAATATCAATAGTGATAATAACAATAATGATGATGATATCAGTAGTAATAATAAAAATAATAATGATAATCAAAATCATAATAATAATAGTGATATTAACAATGATAACAAGAACAAGAACAACAACAACAACAACAACAATAATAATGATAATAATGATGATCATGATCATGACGATAATAGTAATATGATAATGATGATAATGATTATAATGATAAAGATAATGATATTGAGGATAATGATAATGATGACGATGATGATAATAATAATAATAATAATAATGATGATGATAATAATAATAACAATAATAATAATAATAATAATAATAATAATAATAATAATAATAATAATAATAATAATAATAATAATAATAATAATAATAATAATAATAATAACAATAACAATAATAATAAAAATAATAATAATGAAACTTATCATAATAATGATTATAACAATAAGAAGAATACGGATAGTAATGATAACATGGTCATGATAATAATAGTAATCATGACAATTATCATGATAAAACGTTACAAAGGTAAGAATGATAACAATGATAACAACAATAACAGTGACATGATGATAACGAGAATAAAAATTAGTGCTGATAATGATGATAATAACAGTAATAATGATAATAACAATAATAATAATGATATAAATAATTATAATATTGATAATAATGATAATGATAATAATGATAATAATAATAATAGTGATGGTGAAGATGATGGAAGTAACGATAACAGTAATGATATTAGCAACGATAATAATGATAATAAGGGCAATAAAAATGATAATGGTAATAATGACGCTAATAATGGTAATGATGATAATAATAATAATAATAATAATAATAATAATAATAATAATAATAATAATAATAAT
>NC_091566.1:33026363-33031363 GCF_042767895.1 Penaeus vannamei | reverse complement strand
AAATACCCTTTAAAAACCCCTTTCAATACGAATAAATAAAGATGATAAAAAATGAATGATAACACTGAAATACCTTTTAAAAGCCCTTTTCAATACCAATAAATAAATACATAAAAAACAGCGATAACACCAAATACCTTTTAAAAACCTCTTTCAATACGAATAAATAAACATAAATAAATAAAAAAAAAACAGCGATACCACCAAATACCCTTTAAAAAACCCTTTCAATACGAATAAATAAATACATAAAAAACAGCGATAACACCAAATACCCTTTAAAAACCTTTTTCAATACGAATAAATAAATACATTAAAAAAATAGCGATAACACACCAAATACCCTTTAAAAACCCCTTTCAACAATAAATAAATACATAAAAAAAGCAGCGATACCAGCCCAATACCCTTTAAAAACCCCTTTCAATACGAATAAATAAACATAAATAAATAAAAAAAAAACAGCGATAACACCCAAATACCCTTTAAAAAACCCTTTCAATACGAATAAATAAATACATAGATAAATAAAAAAAGCAGCGAAGGATAACACCAAATACCCTTTTAAAAACCCCTTTCAATACGAATAGATAAATACATAAAAAAAAAAACAGCGATAACACCAAATACCCTTTAAAAACCCCTTTCAATACGAATAAATAAATACATAAAAAACAGCGATAACACCAAATACCCTTTAAAAACCCCTTTCAATACGAATAAATAAATAAATAAATAAATAAAAAAAAACAGCGATAACACCAAATACCCTTTAAAAACCCCTTTCAATACGAATAAATAAATACATAAATAAATAAAAAAAAACAGCGATAACACCAAATACCCTTTAAAAAACAAACCTAAACGAATCCAACCAAATCTTACCTTGCACGTCCAGATACCCGACCTGGTTGATCATCGGGTCAGAGTTCACTTGGCACATGTACTGACCGCGATCGCTTGACCTCACGTCGGAGATCTTGAGGTACCAGTGCTTGTGGTCGTTGCGGGCCAAGGAGAAGCGGGGGTTCTTGGTGATGATGGTGTGGTGGATGGTGAGGATGGTCTGCGTCTCCACGAACACCCAGGCCACCTGAGAAGGGGAGAATAAACAGGAGATACGGTGAGAAGGGTGATAAATAGAGGAGGTAAGGAAGGACACCTGTGAAAATGAGAATAAACAAGAGATACGGTGAGAAGGATGATAAATAGAGTAGGTAAGGAGAATAAACAAGAATTACGTTGAGAAGGATGATAAATAGAGGAGGTAAGAAAGGACACAAAGGTCTGCGTCTCGACGAACACCCAGGCCACCTGAGAAGGGGAGAATAAACAGGATATACGGTGAGAAGGATGATAAATAGAGGAGGTAAGAAAGGACAGAAAGTTTCTGCGTCTCCACGAACACCCAGGCCACCTGAGAAGGGGAGAATAAACAGGAGATACGGTGAGAAGGATGATAAATAGAGGAGGTAAGAAAGGACAGAAAGTTTCTGCGTCTCGACGAACACCCAGGCCACCTGAGAAGGGGAGAATAAGCAGGAGATACGGTGAGAAGGATGATAAATAGAGGAAGTAAGAAAGGACAGAAAGTTTCTGCGTCTCCACGAACACCCAGGCCACCTGAGAAGGGGAGAATAAGCAGGAGATACGGTGAGAAGGATGATAAATAGAGGAGGTAAGAAAGGACAGAAAGTTTCTGCGTCTCGACGAACACCCAGGCCACCTGAGAAGGGGAGAATAAATAGGAGATACGGTGAGAAGGATGGTAAATAGAGGAGGTAAGAAAGGACAGAAAGTTTCTGCGTCTCCACGAACACCCAGGCCACCTGAGAAGGGGAGAATAAACAGGAGATACGGTGAGAAGGATGATAAATAGAGGAGGTAAGGAAGGACACCTGAGAAGGGGAGAATAAACAGGAGATACGGTGAGAAGTATGATAAATATAGTAGGTAAGGAGAATAAACAAGAATTACGTTGAGAAGGATAATAAATAGAGGTGGTAAGAAAGGACAGAAAGGTCAGCGATCCGACGAACAACTAGGCCACCTGAGAAGGGGAGAATAAACAGGAATTACGGTGAGAAGGATGATAAATAGAGGAGGTAAGAAAGGACACCTGAGAAGGAGAGAATAAACAGGAGATACGTTGAGAAGGATGATAAATAGAGGATGTAAGGAAGGACACCTGAGAAAGGGAGAATAAACAGGAGATACGTTGAGAAGGATGATAAATAGAAGAGGTAAGAAAGGACACCTGAGAAGGGGAGAATAAACAGGAAATACGTTGAGAAGGATGATAAATAGAGTAGGTAAGGAAGGACACCTGAGAAAGGGAGAATAAACAGGAGATACGTTGAGAAGGATGATAAATAGAGTAGGTAAGGAAGGACACCCGAGGAAGGGAGAATAAACAGGAGATACATTGAGAAGGATGATAAATAGAGGAGGTAAGAAAGGACACCTGAGAAGGGGAGAATAAACAGGAGATACGTTGAGAAGGGTGATAAATAGAGTAGGTAAGGAAGGACACCTGAGGAAGGGAGAATAAACAGGAGATACGTTGAGAAGGGTGATAAATAGAGTAGGTAAGGAAGGACACCTGAGAAGGGGAGAATAAATAGGAGATACGTTGAGAAGGGTGATGAATAGAGTAGGTAAGGAAGGACACCTGAGAAAGGGAGAATAAACAGGAGATACGTTGAGAAGGATGATAAATAGAGTAGGTAAGGAAGGACACCTGAGAAGGGGAGAATAAACAGGAGATACGTTGAGAAGGATGATAAATAGAGTAGGTAAGGAAGGACACCCGAGGAAGGGAGAATAAACAGGAGATACATTGAGAAGGATGATAGATAGAGGAGGTAAGAAAGGACACCTGAGAAGGGGAGAATAAACAGGAGATACGTTGAGAAGGGTGATAAATAGAGTAGGTAAGAAAGGACACCTGAGAAGGGGAGAATAAACAGGAGATACGGTGAGAAGGATGATAAATAGAGGAGGTAAGGAAGGACACCTGAGAAAGGGAGAATAAACAGGAGATACGTTGAGAAGGATGATAAATAGAGGAGGTAAGGAAGGACACCTGAGAAAGGGAGAATAAACAGGAGATACGGTGAGAAGGATGATAAATAGAGGAGGTAAGAAAGGACACCTGAGAAGGGGAGAATAAACAGGAGATACGGTGAGAAGGATGATAAATAGAGGAGGTAAGAAAGGACACAAAGGTCTGCGTCTCGACGAAGAACTAGGCCGCATGAGAAAAGGAGAATGAACAGGAGATACGTTGAGAAGGGTGATAAATAGAGTAGGTAAGAAAGGACACCTAAGAAAGGGAGAATAAACAGGAGATACGCCGAGAAGGATAATAATTAAAGGAAGAAAAGACATACGATTGTATGCTTTTCGACGAACACTTAGGCCACCAGAAGAAGAGAGAATAAACAGGAGATATCAAGAAGTATAATGATTAGAGGAGGCAAGAAAAGACGAAGGTCTGGATGTGTAAGAAGACTTAGGCTACCAGGAAAGGACAGAATGAATAGGAGATACGTCGAGAAAGATGGTAATTAGAGGATGTAAGAAAAACCACAATGCTCTGTGTTTGTACGAAGAAGTTGAGAATAAACAGGAGATACAACGAGTGATTTAGAGGATGTGAGAGAAGACGCACAATAGTCTGTGTCTATAATAAAGAACTGAGGAGAGAGTAAGAAGTGTGTAAGTCGAAAGATAACAAAGAGGGATTGTTATTTTGGTGAAACGATTGTGAACACAATTATCTGCGTCTCAGCGTTGATGCTAGACACCTGAGGAAAAAATGTGAAAGATAAACAAGATGATTAAAAAGATGATGCAAGAAGGAATAGATGACAATAGGTGATCTGTGCCTCTGTGAAGACTAGGGCCATATATGAAGGAAAGAAGAAACAAGAATTATGTCAATATGTCAATAATAAGAAAGAAAAAAAAGATAACTGGAAACCCGCATTACCTACGAAGGAGAGAATAAGGAGATATATCGATAAATGAAGAAAATCAGTGATAATTAGTAGTTGAATCATACAACCCAAGAAGGAGGAAAATTTAATGTGTCGATATAAGATGATAAGTGAAGGAAACCGACTCCTCCCAAGAAGGAAGGAATAAGGAGATATGTCGATAAATATGGAAGACCTAATCCACCTGAACAGGAAAGAATAAGGAGAGGGTGATACTAACGGAGGAACTGAAAGAGAATACACGATGCTCTGTGTCACAAGGAAGGCTCAGATGGAGAAATATTGACAAATAATAAGAAGAAAAGATAAGAATTAGAGGGCAATGGAGAAACCAAAGAGAAATATTGACAAATAATAATAATAATAATAATAATAATAATAATAATAATAATAATAATAATAATAATAATAATAATAATAATAATAATAATAAAAGAATTAGAGGTCAATGGAGAAACCAAAGAGAAATATTGACAAATGATAATAATAATAATAATAATAATAATAATAATAATAATAATAATAATAATAATAATAATAATAATAATAATAATAATAATAATAATAATAATAATAATGATAATAATAATAATAATAATAATAATAAAAGAATTAGAGGTCAATGGAGAAACCAAAGAGAAATATTGACAAATGATAATAATAATAATAATAATAATAATAATAATAATAATAATAATAATAATAATAACAGAATTAATGGTCAATGGAGAAACCAAAGAGAAATACTGACAAATAATAATAAGAAAGAAAATAAGAATTAGAGGTCAATGAGTGCACATAGCGTTTGTGTCTGACGAAGAAGGGAGCTACTGGAGAAAGAGAGAATAAAAAAAGAGCAATGTCGATGGATAAGAACGTATGATAGTAATTCCGGTAAATGGCACAAAACACACCATGATCTGCTTCTATCAAAAGCTCGAGGTCAGCTAAGAAGATGGTGAAAAGGAAGTAAGTCGATGGATAACAAAGTGTGATAAT
>NC_091566.1:33011363-33016363 GCF_042767895.1 Penaeus vannamei | reverse complement strand
GGAGGAGGGAGAGGAGGTGAAGGAGAAGGGGAAGGAGAAGGAGGGCAAGTGGAAGTGGAAGAAAAGAATGAGAGGATAAAGGAAGAGGAGGAAGTGGAAGGAAAGTGTGGAGGGGAGGGAAAAGAAGAAAGACGGGAAGAAAGAAGTGAGGAGATGATGGAGGAGAGGGAGGAGAAGGAGAAAGGGATATATATATATGTATATATATATATATATATATATATATATATATATATATATATATATATATATATATATATATATATATATATGAATACACATATATACATATAAGAGAGATAGAGATTGATAAAGAGTAAAAGATAGAGTGAGAGAGATAAAGAGAGAGAGAGAGAGATAAAGAGAAAGAGAGGCAGAGAGAGAAAGAGAGAGATGAAAAAGAAAGAGAGAGATGAAATTCAGACACAAACAGAGAGATAACAGTCTTCCGCAACAAGAAAAAACGTTCTAAAACAGACCATCCACGAGGACGTTCGTGAGAAGAGAAACGCTCACACGTACACCAAGTCACACGTACACGAAGTCACACGTACACATAGAGACACGCCGCACATTCTCACAAACACACAGGTAGCTGCCCCTGGATGAGAACTGACGGAGAGATTACACCAAAGGTAAACTACCGAGTAATTATCTCCAAGAAATTACCTCTGTGGAAGGCACCTGTCAGTTTACTTCCCCTCTCCCTCTTCCCCTCTTTCCCCTCCACGCACCCGTCTCTCACCCCTGTCGGACTCCCCCTTCCCCTCTCCTTCTCCCCTTTTCTTCTTCTTCTTCTTTCTTCTTCTTCTTTTTCTTCTTCTTCTTCGTCATCTTCTTTTTTTGATTGGTCTTTCTTGCCTCCCTTATTTCTCTTTTTATCCTCTTTTTTCTATCTTCTTACGCAGCTTTCTCTCTTCCATAGGTTGCTTCCACCCCCCCCCCCCCTCGGTTTCCCCTCTTTTCCCTTTCTCTCATTCTCCATTCTCTTTCAATTTTCCTTTTCTTCTAGCCCGCTCTTTCCCCTTTCCTTTTATTCTAATTCTCTCTTTCCCTCAACTTATGATATTTCTTTCATTTCCCTTCTCGACCTGTTTTCCATTTGCCTCATTTTCCTTCACTTTTTCTCCTTTCCCTTTTCACTCCCACTTTCCCCTCATCATTTCTTTCCAAATATGATAGGGTGGTGATGATTATCAACTTTAGTGTAATAACTATTATCATTCTTCTCTTAATCGTCTTAATATTACAATTTTTTACTATTATTATCATTATCATTAACATTATTATTATCACACTATTGCTGGTATTATTATTTTTATTGTTGTTGTTGTTGTCGATATCATATTCATCATTGTTATCACCATTTATTATTGTTACATTATTATCATTATGATTATCATTATTATCATTACTATCAATGTTATAATTATTATTGTTATTATTATCATTATCATTATTATTATTATTATTATTATTATTATCATTATTATTATTGTTATTATTATTATTATTATTATTATTATTATTATTATTATTATTATTATTATTATTATTATTATTATTATTATCATTATCATTGTTATTATTGTGATTATTATTACTTTCATTATCATTATTGCTATCAGCATCAGTGGTATTATGATTATCATTAGTATTATTTTTATTAATATTACTACTACTATCATTACTACTAATATTGCTATTATTATCATCTTTATAATTTATATTGTATTTTTTCTTATCATTATCATTATATCTGTTGTTATTATTATGACCATTGATAATATTGTTATCCTTATCATCATTATCATTATCTTTATCATTATTATTTTTATCACCATTATCTCTATTATCACTATCATTTAAACAATTATTCTAATGATTATTATTGTTATTATTTTCATCATCATTATTATTATCATTGCTGTTTTTGTTGCCATTATCATTACTATCAATATTGTTATCATTGTTATTACTATTATTATGAATATTGTTACTATTGTTATTTTTATCATCATTTTAGTTTTTGTTATTATCATTACTATACTTTTTATGTCCCTATCATATCATTATCATTATGATAATTATTGTTTTTATTACTGTTATTTTTACTGTTATCATCATCATTATTGTGTCCTTTAGTTAATTGCCTGCTAAGCGTTTTTATCCTGTTATTATCCATAATCACAGGCAAAGGAAGCTTTAATTAATTACTACATTTTTCAGGGATCATTTTGCACTGATTGTGTACTCACCAACTCAAAAGAAAGTACTTGTTATTTTTTCTCCTTTCCTTATTAACAACAATTAGCACTTCAAACAAAATTCCTTTATATTTTCTTTCTTTTTTTTCCTTTTTGATTGTTTTTTTCTTGATCTCAATATCTCAGCTATTGAGGAAACTGCTATTGTTCTATCTTTATTCACTCTTCCTTTTTATTCTCTCTCGTTCATTTTTTTTTCTCGTCTTTGTTAAACATAACAGATTCTTTACTAAAAAAAAAAAATCCCCCACAACAGAAAAAAAATCTCTCACAACAGTACTCATTATCCACTCATTTATTAACATATACCAGGTTCTATTCTTGACAGCACTGTTAATGTTGAAAAAAAATATTGATGTAATTGTTTTTTGTTATTGTCATTATCATCTATTACTAACCTTGTTATTATTACTGTTATTACCAACATTATTATCATCATTATCGTTGTTATTATCATCATTATTATTGTGTCGTTATTATTGGTATTGTACTTTTTTCTTTTCTTCCTCTTTCATGTTCCCTTCTTTCTCTTCTTTTCTGCAATCTTTTCTTTGTCTTCTTTTCTTCCTCCTTCATATCCCTTCTTTTCTGCATTTTTTTTCTTTGGCCTTTTTCCCTTCTGTTATATTTTCTCAGTCGTCTTTTGCATTCCCTTCTTCCTTTTTCCATTTCATTCCTATCCTCTTCCCTTATCATCTCCTTTCCTTTCTCTCTTACTTTCTCCCTTCTTCCCTCTCTTCCCATCTCCAACCCCTCTTATTCCCTCCTTCGTTCCTTCTCTTCCCCTTTCCTACCTATCTAATTCTCTCCGTCCTTCCCTTTCTTCCTTCTCCTACCTCTCTCATTTCCTTCCTCCTCACCTCTTTCCCCTCCCTTATTACCCCCTCCTCATCCCCTCTCTTCCCTTCTTCTACCTCTCTTATTTCCTTCTTCCCTTCTTTCACCTCACTTTTTATCCCCTTTCTTCCCCTCTCCTACCTCTCTTATTCCCTATTTCTTTTTGTCCTCCCCCTTTTCACCCCTCTTTCCCCTCCTTTATTATCCCCTTTCTTCCCCTTTCTTCCCCTCTCCTACCTCTCTTATTCCCTATTTCCTTTCTCCTCCCCCTTTTCACCCCTCTTTCCCCTCCCTTATTACCCCCCTCCTCATCCCCTTTCTTCCCCTCTCTCTCCCCCCGGTGCCAGCGATGAGTCAGGTCAGGTACGTCCTCAGGTGGTCCTCAGGGTTATGGTCGCAGCCGCTCTCCCCGCTTCGGCTCCTCATTCCTGGGGGCTATGGAATCACACTCCCATAGGATGTGAAATGAAGTTCTGTCATGTGTCTCTGTCTATCTTTTTTTCTGTTTATTTGTTATTCGGGGAAGTTATGGAATCACACTCCCATAGGATGTGAAATGAAGTTCTGTCATGTGTCTCTGTCTATGTCTTTCTGTTTGTCTATCTGTTATTCGGGGAAGTTATGGAATCACACTCCCATAGGATGTGAAATGAAGTTCTGTCATGTGTCTCTGTCTATCTCTTTCTGTTTATCTATCTGTTATTCGGGGAAGTTATGGAATCACACTCCCATAGGATGTGAAATGAAGTTCTGTCATGTGTCTCTGTCTATCTTTTTTCTGTTTATCTATCTATTAATATCTGAAATTCTGGGGGCTATGGAATCACACTCCCATAGGATGTGAAATGAAGTTCTGTCATGTGTCTTTGTCTATGTCTTTCTGTTTGTCTATCTGTTATTCGGGGAAGTTATGGAATCACACTCCCATAGGATGTGAAATGAAGTTCTGTCATGTGTCTCTATCTCTTTCTGCTTGTCTATCTGTTATTCGGGGAAATTATGGAATCACACACCCATAGGATGTGAAATGAAGTTCTGTCATGTGTCTCTGTCTATCTCTTTTTCTGTTTATCTATCTATTAATATCTGAAATTCTGGGATGCTATCAGATTACGCTTCCATAGGATGTGAAATGAAGTTCTGTCATGTGCCTCTGTCTATCTCTTTTTCGGTTTATCTATCTGTTATTCGGGGAAGTTATGGACTCGCTCTTTCATAGGTTATAAGAAGTGGAGTTCTGTCATGTGTCTCTGTCTATCTGTTTCTGTTTATCTATCTATTAATATTTATATAATTATGGGAAACTATCAATCATACTTCCATATGATGTGAAATGAAGTTCTGTCATGTGTCTCTGTCTATCTTTTTTCTGTTTATCTACCTATTAATATTTATGTAATTATGGGAAACTATCAACTCATACTTCCATAGGATGTGAAATGAAGTTCTGTCATGTGTCTCTGTCTATTTATGTTTATCTATCTATTATTTAGGGAAGTTATGAACTCTTTGATATATTATGAAATGAGGTTCTGTCATATATCTCTTTCTGTCTACATCTGTTTCTCTATCTATTAATATCTAAAATAATGAAATGAAGTTCTCTGTCCTTTATCTCAATCCATCTATATCTGTCTATCTATCTATCTATATCATTCTGAGATGCTATATACCGTCGTATATCTCTATCTGTCTATTTCTGTTTATCTATCTACCAATATCTATAGTATTATGGGATACAATCAGCTCCCGCTTCCATGATTTGAAATTAAATTCTGTCATATAGATGTATCTGATAATATCTGTTTATCTATTTATCAATACGTCGTATATCTTTATCTATCTATTTCTGTTTATCTATTTATCATTTTAGAAAGCTATGGACTTAGTTTCATA
>NC_091566.1:32988863-33003863 GCF_042767895.1 Penaeus vannamei | reverse complement strand
TGCATCTCTGTATTCATGCACAAGAATCAATATCCGCAAATTCAAAAGAACTAGAAAAAGACCAACAAACACACGAAAAAAATAACAACAACAACAACAACAACAACAAAAACATAACAACAACAACAACAAAATCCAACAACCAACAATCCCAGCAAAAGAAAACAATAAAAAAAAATCATAAGACAATAATAATAGTAATAAAAAAAAATGAATAAGAAAAAAAAATGCTAAATCAGGGTGGACCAGAAGCGCGACAGAGGAGAGGCAACAAAATCCAACAACCAACAATCCCAGCAAAAGAAAACGATAAAACAACAACAAAAATCATAAGACAATAATAATAATGATAAAAAATGAATAAGAAAAAAAAGCTAAATCAGGGTGGAACAGAAGCGCGACAGAGGAGAGGCAACAAAATCCAACAACCAACAATCCCAGCAAAAGAAAACAATAAAAAAACAACCAAAATCATAAGACAATAATAATAGTAATGAAAAAATGAATCAAAAAAATGCTAAATCAGGGTGGAACAGAAGCGCGACAGAGGAGAGGCAGCCACGAGAGTGCTTGGTCGGTCAAGAGGATGAGTTTCCATTTGGGGTCAAAGAACGTCTCAATTTGACAGCAGGCAATCCATCACAGGTCAGGTTGATTTCTTCGTGGGAGGGTTGGGGGGGTGAGGGGAGGTGAGGGGAGAAGGTGGAGGTGGGAGAGAGGGAGGAGGAGGAGGGAAAGGAGGGGGAGAGGGAGGACGGGAAGGAGGGGAGAGGGAGGAGGAAGAGGAGGAAGGGGTGGTGGCAAAAGAGGGGGTGAGGGAGAGGGAGGAGGAGGAGGTGGGTGGGGGAAGGGGGAGGAGGAGGGAAGGGAGGGGAGGAGAGGGAGGACGGGAACGAGGGGGAGGGAGGAGGAGGGAGGAGATGGAGGAAGGTGTAGTGGCGAAAGAGGGGGAGGAGGAGGAGGAGGAGGAGGAGATGATAGGGAGTCGGGGAGGGTAGGGAGAAGGGAGGGAATCTGGGAAAGGGGAAAGGGAGAGACAGGGAGAAGGGGGAGCGAAGAAAGGGAGCCGTGGATGGGGAAGAGAGAGAACCAGGGAGGGAGGGAGGGGAGAAGGGAGCTGGCAGCAGGTGAGGGGGAAGAAGGAGGGAGCCAGGTAGAAAGGAAAGAATGAAAAGAGAGGGTAGTGGGGGAGGCGAAATGGGATGTTTGGCAATGGGGGAGAGAGGGAGAAGGGAGTGAGAAGGAGAAAATTGGGAAAGCGAGAAAAGGGTTGAAGGGAAAGGAGGGGGTGAGGGAAGGACAAGGTAAGAGAGGTAAGAGCAGGCGGTAAAAGGGAGGTGAGCTATAAGGAAGGAGAATAAGGGTTAACAGAAAGGGCCATGGGGGTACGTTCTGGAGGGCCATGGGGTACGTTCTGGAGGGCCATGGGGTACGTTCTGGAGGGCCATGGGGTACGTTCTAGAGGACCATGGGGTATTTTCTCGAAAGCCATGGGGTACTTTGTGGAGGGCCATGGGGTACGTTCTGGAGGGCCATGAGGGTACTTTCTGGAGGGCCATGAGGGTACTTTCTGGAGGGCCATGAGGGTACTTTCTGGAGGGCCATGAGGGTACTTTCTGGAGGGCCATGGGGGTACGTTCTGGAGGGCCATGGGATACTTTCTGGAGGGTCATGAGGGTACTTTCTGGAGGGCCACGGGGGTACTCCCTGGATGGCCATGAGGGTACTTCCTGGAGGGCCATGGTGCACCGTGAAAAGTGTGACTCCGAATTAAACTGGAATTTGTCTCACCCACACTGCCCTATAGATAATCATCTCTCACATATCAATAAACAAGCCTTTCCATACAGTGTTCTTGTCCTATAACACTTGACATCATTTCAACATTCATAACTAGTAATAACTGAATCTGAAAGGATGGCAGATAGTGAACGGAGCCATGGAAATTATTATATATCAGGGAACGCAAAATAGAAAAGATTGTGAACCAGCGGTATAGATATATGTCAAAAGAAGGACTGATAAGGGAGAGGTGAAAGGAGGGTGGACGAAGGAGGGAAGAAAGGAGGGAGAGGGAGGGAGTCGACTTATAAATGCTAATAACGCGTAAGATTTTATTAGTCTGAACGATCATACTATACTAGGAAGAGAATGTGTAATTTCAACCTCATTCTTTCATTCTTTTTAGGGTTACTAATCTAATAATGCATTATTTTCTTGACGATGACAAAAATTTGCATTTCAATAGATGGGTAATTGTCAGTGACTTATTCTAGAAGCATAATTACCATTTATTAGGAAGGAAATAGTGGTGTAGATGCTGAGAATTAATGGATGTACTTACAAGCATGCATAAATACACGCACAAACACTAGCACTTGCATACACAAGCACATCTATCTGTCTATTAGTCTCTTTATATCTATATATATTCTTGTATATGTGTGTGTATATGACTATATACATATATACATATATATATATATATATATATATATATATATATGTATATGTATATATATACATATATATATATATATATATATATATATATATATATATATATATATATATATATATATATATATATATCTTTATCTCTCTCTTTATCTCTCTCTCTCTCTCCTCCCTCCTCCCTCCCGCTCTCTCTCTCTCCCTCTCTCTCTCTCTCCCTCCCTCTCTTTCCCTCTCCTCTCCCTCTTCCTTCATCTCTCTCTCTCTCTCTCCCTCTCCCTCTCCCTCTCTCTCTCTCCCTCCCTCCCTCTCTCTCTCTCTCTCCCTCCCTCCCTCTCTCTCTCTCTCTCTCAAAAAAAAAAAAAAAAAAAAAAAAAAAAAAAAAAAGCATGACGGACATTCGGACACCACCGTGCGAGAGGAGATGCAAATCCTTCGCTTCGCAAGGAGGAAAAACACCCACTCGGAGCAAAGGCGACTGACGCAGTTGGGGGGCCTCTGTGCTTGGTTTGCGTTTTTGTTTTGTTTTGTTTGTTTCTGTTTTTGCTTTTTTTGTGTGTGGTTTGTTTGTTTGCTTGTTTCTATTTTTGCTTGTTTTTGTTTGTTTGTTTCTGCTTTGTGTGTGTGTGGTTTGTTTGCTTGTTTTTGTTTGTGCTTGTTTTGTGTTTTTTGTGTGGTTTGTTTGTTTCTGTTTTTGATTGTTTTGTGTTTTTTGTGTGGCTTGTTTGTTTGCTTGTTTCTGTTTGTGCTTGTTTTTTTTTGTTTGTTTGTTTCTGTTTTTGCTGTGTGGTTTGTTTGTTTCTGTTTTTGATTGTTTTGTGTTTTTTGTGTGGCTTGTTTGTTTGCTTGTTTCTGTTTGTGCTTGTTTTGTGTTTTTTGTTTTGTTTTGTTTTTGTTTGTTTGTGCTTGTTTTTTTGTTTTTTGTGTGGTTTGTTTGTTTGCTTGTTTCTGTTTGTGCTTGTTTTGTGTTTTTGCTTTGTTTTGTTTGGTTGCTTGTTTCTGTTTTTGCTTGTTTTGTGTTTTTGTGTGTTTTTGTTTTGTTTTGTGTTTTTTGTTTTTGTTTGTTTGCTTGTTTCTGTTTGTGCTTGTTTTGTGTTTCTTGTGTGGTTTGTTTGTTTGCTTGTTTTATGTTTTTTGTGTGGTTTGTTTGTTTGCTTGTTTCTGTTTGTGCTTGTTTTGTTTTTGTTTTGTTTTGTTTGTTTGCTTGTTTCAGTTTGTGCTTGTTTTGTGTTTTTTGTTTTGTTTGTTTGTTTGCTTGTTTCAGTTTGTACTTGTTTTGTGTTTTTTGTTTTGTTTGTTTGTTTGCTTGTTTTGTGTTTTTTGTTTTGTTTGTTTGTTTGCTTGTTTCAGTTTGTACTTGTTTGTGTGTTTGCTTTGTTTTGTTTGTTTGCTTGTTTCTGTTTTTGCTTGTTTTGTTTGTTTTTTGTTTTGTTTGTTTGTTTGCTTGTTTTGTTTTTGTTTTTTGTTTTGTTTGTTTGTTTGCTTGTTTCAGTTTGTACTTGTTTTGTGTTTTTGTTTTGTTTGTTTGTTTGCTTGTTTGTTTGTGTTTTTTGTTTTGTTTGTTTGTTTGCTTGGTTTTGTTTTGTTTTTTGTTTTGTTTTGTTTGTTTGCTTGTTTCAGTTTGTACTTGTTTTGTGTTTCTTTGTTTTGTTTGTTTGTTTGCTTGTTTTATGTTTTTTGTGTGGTTTGTTTGTTTGCTTGTTTCAGTTTGTACTTGTTTTGTGTTTTTGTTTTGTTTGTTTGTTTGCTTGTTTTTGTGTGTTTTTTTTTGTGTGTGTTTTTTGTGTGGTTTGGCTTACTTGTTTTTCTTCTGTTTTACTAGTGTTTGTTTGTTTGTTTGTTTTTCTTCTATTTTACTCCTCTGTGTATCATCACTATTGTTATTACTATCATTATTACTATCATTGTTATTATCATCGTTATTATTAATATTAGTGTTATTATTGTTGTTATAGTTATTATTGTTATTGTTGCCATTAATTATTCTTTTTATTTCTACGTTGCCCTAGTTTTCCTTTTTTATCTTTCCATTTAAAAAAAAATCCATTTTTTATTTAGTTTACTGATACAGAGGGAGGGAGAGAGAAGGGAGAGAGAAGAGGGAGGAGAGAGAAGATACTGATACGGAGGGAGGGAGAGAGGAAGGAGTAAAAAAATAAATATATAAAAATTAAATTATATGCCAGAAGAAGGGGAGAGGAAAGGGAATAAATAAAGAGATAAAGAAGAGGAAGACCATAAGAAGGAAAGAAAAGAAAAGAGAAAATACAGGAAGGAAAAGGGTATTTCAGCATCCACTGTAACGCCTTCCGGACATAGCATTACTTAGCTGTCTGAGAGAATGTCTATCGACCCTCTTCGATAGACAGCGTGTCATTTCTGTCAGATTTTTTAATGTCGGGAGAGAGAGAGGATTTTTTGGGGGGGGTTGGTGGAAAGGGCGGGGGTTGTTTTGTGGATGTGTGTATCGGGTTGGATGGGGGTGGGGAAGGAGGGGGGGGAGAGGTAGGGTGTATCTAGGTCATGTTGTGTGTGTTGTGTTGTGTGCTTGTCTAGAGCTTGTTATGTATTTCTTTTTTAAGGTTATTTTATCTATCTGTCTGAACCCGTCTATCTTTTTGCCCCCGTAGAGCATATACATCATGTGTGTGTCCGTGTGTTAGTGTGTTTAAGTGTCTCTAGATATATGTATTCAGTATGTATCCATAGATCTATATAACTTCTTTTTTTTCTTTCTCACTTCCTTTTCTCCTCACTGACCGCAACCCCCTACCAATGAATTCCACAAACCCAACCACAAATAACATCTTTAAGAGAAAAAACACTATTTACTTGAGACTCCCCTAGCAACGAATCGCCCCCATAGAAAACGAGCGCTGATAGATCATCATTATCACCGATGTTTCTCGGACGAAATCGTAACACAAAGGGCCCGTTCGTGGATCACCCCGGATATTGCTGGATATCTCAGGAGTCGAGCGTTTTCGTAAGGCCGGATGCAGGGTAATAGAGCCATAGACGGAACTGTGTCCTTTGCAATGAATCCGTCCGAAATATGATGACTTCATCTATATTCGAGAGAAGGAGAGAGAGGGGGAGAGGGAGAGGGAAGGAGAGAAGGAGAGAGAGGGGGAGAGGGAGAGGGAAGGAGAGAAGGAGAGGGAGAAAGAGAAGGGGAGGGACAAGAAGACATAGAGGGAAGGAGACAGGGACAGGAAGAAAGAAAAAGAGGGATAGGGAGACAGAGATGAAGGGAGGGAGGGATGGAGAGGGATATATATATATATATATATATATATATATATATATATATATATATATATATATATATATATGCATATATACATATATATGCATATATACATATATATATATATATATATATATATATATATATATATATATATATATATATAAATATATATATATATATATATATGTATATACATATACATATATATATATATATATGCATATATATATATATATATATATATATATATATATATATATATATATATATATATATATATATATGTATATATATATATATATATATATATATATATATATATATATATACATATATATATATATATATATATATATATATATATATATATATATATATATATATATATATATATACATATACATACACACACAAACACACACACACAAATATGTGTATGTGTGTGTGTGTGAATGCATGTACACACACAGAGACACACAAACACACACACACACGCACACTTATGTAAGTGGGTATGTGCGTATATATGCACTAATTTTTATGTCTATCTATCTATCTATATAAAAACCAACTCTTAGAGACAATATGAACTAATGATTCCAAGAGACGCGGCGAGCACCGGAAACGGCCACTTGTTATCAGCTTAAATATGCAAATGACTTGTAAAAGAGGGAGTTGGGAAGGGAAGAAAGTCTTAAGTGTTTGGATATCAAATCTTTTTTGCATAAGAAATGGCATCAGACGAACGGAATGACAAGGGAATGTAGTGTGACGGAGATGATGGTCCGCTCTCATTCTTCCGCTGTTTGTCTGTCTGTCTGTCTGTCTTTCTCGCTCTTTCTCTGCACCAATCTGTCTGCGTTTCTGCCTGTCAGTCTGTCTGCCTCTCTTAGTACATATGTACATATATATGCATATATATATATATATATATATATATATATATATATATATATATATATATATATATATATATATATATATATATATATATATATATATATATATATATATATATATATATATATATATGTATATATATATATATATATATATATATATATATATATATATATATATATATATATATATATATATATATATATATATATTGGTCTTACGATGTTTTTTGTTTTTGTTTTGTTTAAAGTATTAAGAATTTTATCAAGAACGAATCTTGCAAATTTTAATATTTTCAACTAGTGCGATTTTTACCGCCATTACTATAAACCAGCAAAGACAGCATAGACGAAAATGCCAGATACGTTTAATCAATAAAAGTTTTCAAACGCCTAATCCTCATCATAGATATGAACCCAGAATATCACTTCCTATAACCAACCTCATGCAACGGCTTTGAATTCATCTTTATAACAAAATGGAAATCTAAATCGTCTGTCTATAAATCCCCATTTTGAATAAAAATATAGAAATAACTTTCATCAGAAGCTAGGAGAGTTAACGTCGAATCAAGGAACAGATATTTGAATAAAAAAATGGTTTATTCCGTGCTCCGTAAGCCTTCATTACAGTATTTTAATCCCTTGAAAAATAAAAGTTTGTGAAAGCAAAATAGAACAGGTAGAATACGATGCTTGGTTTTTGTTTGTTTATTTTTATCTATTATTATGATTTATTTATTTTTTGTCGGTGTTTCTTTTCCCTCTTTTGTCTTTGTATTTTCTTAAATAAAAGTTTGTGGAAGCAAAATAGAGCAGGTAGAAAGGGGAAGAGGAAGAGACGAAGGAAAAGGAAGATGAGAAGCAGGTGAAGAAGGAGAAGGAGGAGAAGAAGGAGAAGGAGGAGGAAAGGAAAAGAAGAAGGAAAAGAAAAAGAAGGAAAAGAAGAAGGATCAGGAAAAGAAAACGAAGAACGAAAAAGGAATAGGAAGATGAAAACGAGAACGCTACAGAAGGAGAAAGAGAGGAAGAAGGAGGAAAAAGGGAGGAAGAAGGAAGCAGCCAACCATGACTCTCCTGTATGATAAAATAGCGCGAGTTTATGCAGCGTTCCCCGCGGATCCATCCCGGAGCCCAAAACAAAAGATACTTTATGCAAATGATGTTAAATGACACGGGGATGCTGATCTCGAGATGGAAAGCTCGGCGCTGAGAGAAGGATCGGTCTTATCGGTCAGGGTGGGGCGGGGGGGGGGGAGGGTGGGGAGGGGGTTTTGGGGGGGGGTTGGGGTTGGGTATTGGGGGTGGATGAGGGGGGAGGGGTGGGTATTGGGGGTGGATGAGGGGGGAGGAGGGGGTGGGGGTGGGGTTTGGGGTTGGCTATTGGGGGTGGATGAGGGGGGAGGGGGTGGGGGTGGGGTTTGGGGTTGGGTATTGGGGGTGGACGAGGGGGGAGGGGGTGGGGCGAGGGGGGAAGGGGGTGGGTATTGGGGGTGGATGAGGGGGGAGGGGGTGGGACGAGGGGGGAGGAGGGGGTGGGGCGAGGGGGGAAGGGGGTGGGTATTGGGGGTGGATGAGGGGGGAGGGGGTGGGACGAGGGGGAAGGAGGGGGTGGGGCGAGGGGTTGGCTATTGGGGGTGGATGAGGGGGGAGGAGGGGGTGGGGTTTGGGTATTGGGGGTGGATATTGGGGGTGGATGAGGGGGGGGACGAGGGGAGGAGGGGGAGAGGGTAAGGGAAGAGGGGGTGGGACGAAGGGGGAAGGGGGAGGGGGTGGGATGAGGGGAGTACGGGGTGGAGTGAGGGGAGGAGGAGGTAGGACAAGGGGGGAGAGGGTTGGGATTGGGTATTAGGGGTAGATGAGGGGGAGGATGTAAAGGGGAGGGGTTGGTGGGGGTGGGAGGGTGAGGGTAGAGGTGGGGGAGTATAAGGAGGGAGGGGGTAGTGGGGGTGGGTTGGTAGAGGAGTGAGGGATAGTGGGGTTGGGTGAGGGGAATAGGGATAGGGCCTGGGGATGTAGGGGAGAGATGGGGAAGTAGAATGAAGGATTTATTTGTATTTATTCTCTTGATCATTGTCTTTGCTTATACCTCCCCCCCCACCTCTCTCTCTCTCTCTCTCTCTCTCTCTCTCTCTCTCTCTCTGTCTATCTACCTCTATCTCTCTGTCTGTCTATCTGTGTCTATCTTCCACCCCTTCCCCCTGTGTGTGTGTGTTTGCTTGTCTCTCCTTCTTTAAGTCTCTCTCTCTACTTTTTTCCACCACTCCCCCCTCTTCCCTGCTCCCTCTCTGCCCCCTCCCCCTCTCCGCCCCCTCCCCCTCTTCCCTCTTCCACCCCCTCCACCCCCACCACTTTCTTCCACCCCCTACCCCTCCCCCCTCTTCCACCCCCTTCCCCTCCCTCCTCTCCACCCTATATAAAAGCTAAAGCAGGTAGGGGGAGGTAAGGACGGGGAGAAGGGGGGGGGGGAAATGACATGTCAAAGTGTCTCGTCTTAAAGATTCAAGGTCCATTTATGACGTGATTGATTCATGTCTGTGTTATTGTTATTGTTATTATGGTTTCTTTGAGAATTCGGGTTTTGTTTGCCGAAGTTATTTTTTTTTGTTCCTATGAATGTTATTGTTGTTGTTGTCATTATTGTTATCATCATTATAGTTATCATGATTATTATCATTATTTTAATGTTATCATTATTGTTATTATCATTGTTATCATTATTATCATCACTATTGTTATCATTATTGTTATTATCATTATCATCATTATTATTATCATTATTGTTATTATCATTATTGTTATTGTTATCATTATTGTTATTATCATTATTGTCCTTATTTTTATCTCTGTTATTAACATCATCACTATTGTTGTTGTTATTCTTACTCTTATTCTTATTATCATCCACCATTTCCTATCCATTTTGCTATAATCATCGTCATTGTCACTAATATAATCATCACTAGTATCATTATTATCATTATCAATAATTTCATTGTTATCATTATTATCACTAACATTGATACCATTGTTATCATTATCATTGATATAATCATTATCACTATCATCATTATTGCTATTCTTATAATTTCATAAATGCTATTATCGTTATCATTATCGTTATCATTATCATCATCCTCATCATTATCATCGTTATCATCACTGTTGTCATTATCATCAAATTCAAATTCATTTATGTACCCTCATTGTAATTTTTGATATGAACATCTGCATCACTACAGCAGTAAAAAAAAAAAAGAAAAAAGAAAAAAGAAAGAAAGAAAAAGAAAAAAAAAGAAAAGAAAAAACATAAAAAAGTACTTATTGCTGTAGTTATTCTTGATGTGATTTCTTGTGTCTGCCGCTTCGTGTTCTTTTTCTTTTTTTATGTCATAATTCTTATCATCACCGTTATTGTCGTAACTATTTGTGTTATCTTTATCATTGTCATTATACTTTTTATCTTTATCATAATCTTTATTGCTATTGTTATCATTATTATTAACATTATTATTATCATTACTATCATTATTATTTTATCATTATTATTTTATCATTATTATTGTCATTATCATTACCATTATCATAATCATGATCGATTATCATATTATTGTTATTGTTATCATTATTACTTTTATCATTATTACATTATCATTATCATCACCATTATTATCCTTGTTATCATTAACATCATTATCATTATGATATTATCATGATTATCATTGTTATCATTATCATTGTTACTATTGTTATATTACATTGTTATTATCATGATTATTATTGTTATTATCATAAGTATCATTAACAACATTATCATTAGCAGTAGTATTTTCAGTATAACTGTTATCATCGTTATTGTTTTATATATATATATATATATATATATATATATATATATATATATATATATATATATATATATATATATATATATATATATATATATATGTATATGAATATATATATATATATATATATATATATATATATATATATATATATATATATATATATATATATATATATATATATATATTGTATTACCATTGTTATTATTGTTATCATTATCATTACTACTATTTTTATTACTATTAATATCATTATTGTTATCATCATTATCATTAATAATATTGTAATTATCATTATCATTGTTATCATCATCATTATCAATATTACTATTGTTATGATTATTATTCTCATTATCATCATTATAATCATTCTCAACATCATCATTGTTATCACTACCATTACCGATACTATCATTATCATTATTACTATCATCATCCTTATTATCCTTTTACTGTTGTTACTTTTGACATTATTATTCTGATTACCATTATTGTTATTAATATCAATATCATCGTTATTATCATTATTTATACCATCATTATTCTTTTAATGATTATCACGGAAATCATAATCAATAACATAATTAATACTAGTGCCATTCTCTTTCTCGCTATTTCTATCAACGTTGCATCATTCTCGTTATATTCTAAGATACTACCACTGCCCTGATATCTCTGACGGATCTGACACACTCTTTGATTAGGAAATACTTTCACGGAAAGAAGAGAAGAAAAGATAAATGGAAATTCCCATACAAAAATAAATCATAGAAAACGTATAAATAGTTGCATCATTCTCGTTATATTCTAAAGTATTACCACTGTCCTGAAATATCTGACACACGCTCTTTGATTAGGAAATACTTTTACGGAAAGAAGAGAAGAAAAGAAAGATGGAAATTCCCCAAAATAAACAAAAATAAACCATAGAAGACGTATAAATAGCCAAACAAAAACCAAATTTTCTTTCTCTTTACGGTTGATTTTCCTTCACTGAAAGGAACCCAACAATAGGATCTGTATGACTGACATGCTCTATGCAACGACCACACTGCGAATGACAGTCGTTGCAATGATCAGTGATTCTTTCATGTCCAAAATAACGACTGCGGACTCCGAGAACATATAGAGATATAGACAGCTATAGATAGATATGTAATCATAATACTCCATCTCCCTTATCTCTCTCCTTATCTCTCTTCCTTATTATCCCTCTTATCATCCTCGGTGCATTACACTCGCCTTTAAGCACCGAGGGGTCATTACAATGCTCTGGGACAATAACCTTACTCTAAAGCCCATTTGTCCATCTTTATGACTCGGTTTTACGTCCATCTCTACTTGGACAGCATCGTGGTGTTCCCGTCGTGCTAGCCCGGAAAGTGGGAAGAGGAGAGAGGAGTGAGAGAAGTGGGGGGGGTGAGAGGAGAGGAGTGAGAGTAGGGGGGAGGGGTGAGAGGAGAGGAGGAGTGGGGGAGGGGTGAGAGGAGAGGAGTGAGAGCAGGGGGGGGGGTGAGAGGAGAGGAGAAGGAGTGAGAGAAGGGGGGATGAGAGGAGTGAGAGAAGGGGGAGTGAGAGGAGAGGAGGGAGAGGGGAAGGGGGAGGGGTGAGAGGAGAGGAGGGAGAGTAGGGGGGAGGGGTGAGAGGAGAGGAGTGAGAGTAGGGGGGAGGGGTGAGAGGAGAGGAGGAGTGGGGGAGGGATGAGAAGAGAGGAGTGGGGGAGGGGTGAGAGGAGAAGAGTGAGAATAAAGGGGATGGGGAGAAGAGGGGAGAAGGAGTGGGGGGAGGCGGGAGAGGAGAGGAGTGAGAGAAGGGGGGGGGGCGGGGGTGAGAGGAGAGGAGGGAGAGTAGGGGGGAGGGGGGAGAGGAAAGGAGAAGGAGTGGGGGGGTGAGAGGAGAGGAGGAGTGGGGGTGGGGGGAGAGGAGAGGAGGAGAGGGAAAAGGAGTGAGAGTAGGGGGGAAGGGGGAGAGGAGAGAAGGAGTGGGGGAGGGGTGAGAGGAGAGGAGGAGAGGGAAGATGAGAGAGGAATGAGAGTAGGGGGGAGGGTGAGAGGAGAGGAGGAGTGGTGGGGAGGGGTGAGAGGAGAGGAGGAGTGGGGTGAGGGGTGAGAGGAGAGGAGAAGGAGTGGGGGAGGGTTGAGAGGAGAGGAGGGAGAGTAGAGGGTAGGGGTGAGAGGAAAGGAGGAGTGGGGTGAGGGGTGAGAGGAGAGGGAAGAGGAGAGAGGAGTGAGAGTAGGGGGGAAGGTGAGAGGAGAGGAGGAGAGGGAAGATGAGAGAGGAATGAGAGTAGGGGTGAGGGTGAGAGGAGAGGAGGAGTGGGGGGAGGTGAGGGAGAGGAGAGGGAGTTGGGGAGAGAGGACACATGGAGAGGGGATCAGGGAGGGGAGAGTAGGTGGGGGAGCTGAAAAGATATATGGAAAGAGGTGAGGGAGAGGAGAGAGAGCGTTAGGGAGAGGGGTGTATGGAGAATAGATGAGGGAGGAGAGAGGTATTGAGGGAAGAGAAGAGATGTAAAGAGGGGATAATAGAGATATGGGGAGTGGAGAGTAGATGAGGGAGGAGATAGAGGTAGGGAGAGAAGAAGAGATGTGAAGAGGGGATAAGGAAATGGGGATGAGAGGAGATATGGGGAATGGGGATGAGAGGAGATATGGGGAATGGGGATGAGAGGAGATATGGGGAATGGGGATGAGAGGAGAAGAAACGAGGGAGTGTTGGGATTGAGAAGAGAAATAGACAGGAAGTGAATGAGATGAGAGGGAGTAGGAGTATGAGAGAAGATTAGGAGAAGAAATGAAGGAGATAAGAGGGAGTGGAGGTGAGAGGAGAGGATAGAAGGAGACTGAGAAGAGATTTAGAGAGGCAAGGAAAGAAAGAAGAGAGAGAGAGACGCAAAAAATAAGAAGAAATAAATAAAATAAAGGAAACAAAAAAAAACGGTAAAAAGAGGATAGATAAGGAATAGAAAAGAAAGAGGCGAAAAGAGAGACAGAACAGAGGAAGAGGAAATGGAACGCGGAGAGACGAGGGATAAAGGATCTCAGTGACATGACGAAGACATGATCTGATGGATAGGCTCGCTGTTTAGTTCGTAAAAGTTTAATGTACTCCGTTTTTGTACTGCTTTTGGGGGGGAGGGGGACGGGGAGGGGTCAGAGATGTTTTGACCCACGTCTTTCATATGTGTATATATGTATATATATATATATATATATATATATATATATATATATATATATATATATATATATATATATATATATATATATATATGTGTGTGTGTATGTATGTATGTATATATATATATATATATATATATATATATATATATATATATATATATATATATATATATATATATATATATATATATATTCATCTTTCTCCTATCCCACCGTCAATCCCTCCTTCCTTCCCTCCCTCCCTCACTCCCTCCCCCCCCCCCCCTCAGCGCCGCGAGGTTCCTAAGGCACAGCTGGGCGAGCGATTGCGTCTGCCTGGCTCCTCCGTGCCTGACCCCGCGCGCCTTCGTTCGGGAGAAGAGAGCTTGAGGGAGAGCGGTTGAGGGCAGGAAGGGCGATTTGGGCCTAGCCGCGATTTTTAGTACGAAGGTTTTTTATTTTTATTTTTTTGTTTTGTTTTTATTTTCTTTCGTTTTTTTTAGGGGGTGGGTGGGGGTAGGAGGGAGAAGAGGGTGTGATAATTTTTCTTTTTCTTTTTTTTTTCTGTTAGGGAAAGGATTTTTTTCTGTATCTCTTTTTTCTTTCTTTCTCTCTCTCTCTCTCCCTTCTTTCAGACTTTTTTTCTTTAACAAAACCCTCCATAAATCCAGTGTCAGCCAGTCTCAAAACCAAAATGAATCATCTCAAAAAAAAAAACAAAAAAACAATGGAATTCTGTGGACTTTAGTACACGACAAAAAATCATTACCATAACAAGTCGATCCCTATGCCATGCAGGACCCGCCCCCCCCCCCTCCTTGTTCCTTCCTCTTTCTCCTCTTTCCTTAAATCCTCCCTTTCCCTTCTACCCCCCCCCCCCCCGCCCCGCCCCTTACCCACTATCTCGTACCAGTCTCCCTCATGAAAACCTCATGAAAACCTCATGAAAACCTCACAGCAGCGAAGTTCCAGGCACCGCTGTGTGAGTGCCAGTGAAGCGGTCCGTGGCCCTCGCCCAAGCAGGGGCTGGCAGGAAGCGAGAGTGCCGTTCGCTGGTGCCACCGAATTATGAGTGTCACTGCCTCATGGGGAAGGCGACGGTCATCGGTTCATGAGGGATGGGATACTTGCCACCGTTTTGTGAGTGCCTCCTTCGGTGTATGAGTGCCGGCACCTTGCGAGTGAAACGGATTCATGAGTGCCACTAGCATGTAAATCTTATCCCCCATTAGTGGTACCATGAGTGCCATCAGCTCATACATGCCACAACCTCGTGATTACCATAACCTCATAAGTGCCACTAGCCTATGAATCCCTAACTCATGACTGCCACCACCACATGATCACCACCACCACAACCTCAAAAGTCCCACCTCATGAATTCC